>NC_069122.1:46190312-46507721 GCF_026914265.1 Mya arenaria
GTCGGGCGAGCATCTCCGACTATGCAATAAGCTTCCACTACGTTCCCCCGGCCATGATGTACGAACTGGAATATTTTACTTACCATTTAAGACCGTACGGTATTCATTTTGGAAATCTAGATTTAAATCAGGAAGTGACGTAAAACCGTAAATGACGTTGTAGTCGAGGGAAAGAATGATTACACTACAAGATCATTTTATACAAACATTTGTTTGGAAGTACAAATGCTATTTAATAAATAAAAAATAATTCAAAACCACACTTTTATAGTTGTTTAACATTTTTGCAAAGGTATTTCAAAAAACCTTTGCATGGCTAAGATAAAGCCTGGACACAAGAGTGCCAATGGTCACAGCCACCTGTCTGCCCAACGACATACCACAATCTAATAACCTAGGTTTTCCACTTTTCTTTTGGAAAACCTGGTTAAAAATAATTATCTGTTAAAAACTTTGTCATATCTCATGCCATGAAAATGACTAGACAAGGTGACTTTAAAATAACAAAATGAATATAAGCATTTGCAATAAAATATAAACTATCACTCTTGCAATGAGTACACGATTGACGTTGGTATCCAGTTTAGTTCCAGTACAGAATTTATAAAAAACACCTACACCGTACTGTTAACCCTTTCGGCGCCAAATATGTCACAGAAAATTCGAGGCAGCGTGGTTTATTTCAGGCTTTCTCAGAATTTAACGTCACCTATTTTAAACTGGCATGAATTCCTTAATTTTTTATATATCTTGTTAAAATTTGGGCAATTATTAGAAAAAATAAACATATATACAAAAACAACAATTTGATTCTTTTGTACTGCAAATACTGATTGGGTCAACCTTCATATATAGCAAAGAAATATTTCAAGAAAATACCAAAAATATGCAATATTTCTTTCATGGGAAAAACAATCAGCTTAAATATTTTACATAATATCCTTATATAGTTTAAATATACACATGATCATTTAAAATATCTACAAATACTTATTTACAACACAAATTGTGATCCATACTTTTTTCCAATCACACAGTCTGACACGATTTTTTTTCCTTTTTGAGTACTATTTACAAAGTATACACAATTCTAGCTTCGGCTTGTTTAATGTTTTGAGTGAAATGTAAAGCTCATGGCATGGCATGAAGCACATAGTAATGTCAGTCAGGTTAATATTTAGCGTCCTCGTACTATCCACGACCATTGGCTCAACCGCGACCAATGCCTCCATCATATGCACGCCCTTGTTGCCTCACAGGGACAGGAATTTCAAGATCCGCTGCGTCTAAGGAATTTGCAATATTATTTATAAACATACATTGTAGTATATGTATTATGCATTACTGATACAGTATGATGATAACACAAGACAAATATTGAAGATGCAGGAATACCAGTGGTTCTCATTTCTGAGCCAAACTTTATTTTTCTATTAACGTACATGCATTGCATATTAATTTAAATAAACACTATACTTTGATCTGTAGCAAAATTAAAGCAAACATGCATAAATCATTAACTATAGGTGTATCAGGTGCAGATGATTGATTGCAAACTGTTTTTTCACTATAATTGTCACCCAGATTCCCGTCAGACATTTCCAAATCAAATTCAAACTTTGGATCAGCACTTTCACTGTCATTCACGATAAAATTCAGCATTTCTTGCCCAGTATATATACGTTTCTTTTAACGGGAGCCATATTGAAACAAACACAATCGTCCAACATTTAATCATCCTTTAAATGGCTGTTGAATTGTCATTTGTTCACGTATTTTCAAGAATCAGGAAGTGAAATAATTGTTAGAGCCTCGTTTTGAAATTTGTTTTCATGTAACAAGTTTTTTGATAATCGAAACACGCGTTTAAGGTTAGAGAACTTTAAAAGTCGACTACAGTCGCCTATGGCGCTCTACCACGTACGCTGTCGTCTGTCGACTTCTTCGTTGTGTACCGTGGGCGATTTTGGCTAGGAAAATCTGGTAGTCATCAATAAAAAAAGAGGCAGTTTTATTGGTTTCGCATGGTACCAATGCGAAAATGTGACTAGAAAAATGTATCCATTAGAAATATGCATGCATGTGATTTATTTTTCCATTTGGAATCTCATTTTATCATGCATTCCAATTCTGTTCTAATGGGACATTCAGTCTGTTAGGTTATAGTCTGAACCTGTTCCGTTTATCTACATATTTTGAATGTGTCTTATTAGCATATATTAAAGCATTTTGTATAAGAAAGATTAATGCAAAACCGTTTGTTACTTAATATTTTATTCTGCTATTTTTCTTTCTTTTTCAAATTTTAGAAAGCATTTTTATTTCTTTCTTTCATGCGTGTCAAGGTTTTTAAATGTTTCGAAAATGTTATTGATTATATGCTTTACGATGGTTTATATAGATGTATCAGTGAAATAAAATTGATATTTCACCTTTTCACACACTTTTGAAAATTTAGCCAAGTTCTCTCATTCAAATCAAACTTCAGCGCGTACACAGGGCTGAGACACCCTTTTTACGTCATTTCCAAAATGATGTTACGTTCGTATACAATTTGGCGCGATTTAAAAAAAGAATGCAATTCAAGGCCATTTTTTATCCCTTTTATGCATAAAATAAAAATACATATTTTGTTTATTTCATTGTAACATCGCAGAATATTTCACCTCGTGAACACCACAGGTGAATGATAAGATCGTTCCTAAAATCGAAACAAAAGAATGATCGTTTGTAACTTTTTATTTTGGCCTTCCCCCACCGCTTTTGCACTGTGAAAGGCCATCAATGCTAAAAAAGAAATAACGAAAAGTTTAGTTTCGTTTAAAAAATTAAGTAGCTTTATTGAAATAATTCTTAACATTTTGAACTTTTCAAGTCAGATTAATTTTGGAATGCATAATTTAAATACAAATGAAAACAACTCTTCAGATACTTAAACAAAACATATAACACACTGTTACAAGTTCATAAACCTTGAAAGGTGCTCGAGTAGTCCCACGGTTTAGGTTGTTGCCTCCTGGTAAGGGAGTCATGGGCTAGAGCCTCACCAGCCTTGCGTTCTGTTAAGGCCAAAAGTCGCTTACGTCATCAATCTGTTTAGTTTTGTATCCATGTTATATCGTTACGTCGGAAGGCAATAGTTTGCTTTGAATAAAAACTTGAAACAAAGATAATTAGTTCTTTACCATATTAAATGAAACATAGCGCAGTCTACGCCGCTTACAGAGTCCCGCCTTCGTTTTTTAACCAGAGTTTCATTGAGAGTTTAGTTTCTTAAAACTCTTCGAACTTAGTAAAAACTAAGTCATTCTGGATTTGCTAAACAATGGTTGTATAGCGCTTTATTATTGTGCCGTTATAACTCGAGTGTCATTTTGCAAATTATTATAATAAATTGATTGAGAAGCACGTACCGTTAAGTTGTAAACAATCAGTAGTAGAGGTTGATGAAAGTGCATTCGCCGCATCCAAGACTATCACCATGAATATACAGGTGTATGCACGAATATAACATACACAATTAGACTAGCAGCGTGAATATACAGATATATGCAAGTTCGCATTCATATGATTAACAACTAGACGATCGGCTTGAATACACAGATGTATATATATATATATATATATATATATATATATGCACGTATAATCTCCTGAAAAACTAAACATAAAGCGTATAGATACAGACGTTTGCACTTATGATCGCCTCAAAACTAGGATTTTCGGATGAACATACAGACATATGCACTTTTATCTCCTGAAACACTTGACTTTTGTGGTGAATATACAGACATAAGCACTAATTACCTACTGAAACGGGGTGAATATACAGACATATGCACTACGATCTACTGAAAGGCTAGACCTTCAATGCGAATATACAGACATATGCACTATTAATCTCCTAAAAATGACTTTCGGGGTTAACATACTGACATGCCTGAAAAACTTAAGATCTCCTGATAAAACTAGACTTTCAGAGAGAATACACAAATATATGCACGTTTGCCTACTTAAGGTACTATATATACAGTCATGTCTTTATGATCTCCTGAAAACCAGACTTTCAGCGTGGAAATATATAGATTTCCAGTTATGTTTTCATTAACTACTAGATATAAAGTCATATGCACAATTGTTGAACATGTCATAGAAGAGAACGACTCCTAGCAAGGACCGGTTCTCACCAGTGCCGTACTACTGTTGAACATATGACAAAGTAGAGAACGACTCCTAGCAAAGACAGATTCTCAACAGTGCTGTACTACTGTTGAACATATGATATAGTAGAGAACGACTCCTAGCAAGGACCGGTTCTCACCAGTACCATACAACAGTTGAACATATGACAAAGTAGAGAACGACTCCTAGCAAGGACCGGTTCTCACCAGTACCATACAACAGTTAAACTTATGTCATAGTAGAGAACGACTCCTAGCAAGGACCGGTTCTCACCAGTGCCGTACTACTGTTGAAAATATGATATAGTAGAGAACGACTCCTAGCAAGGACCGGTTCTCACCAGTACCATACAACAGTTGAACATATGACAAAGTAGAGAACGACTCCTAGCAAGGACCGGTTCTCACCAGTACCATACAACAGTTGAACATATGACAAAGTAGAGAACGACTGCTAGCAAGGACCGGTTCTCACCAGTACCATACAACAGTTAAACTTATGTCATAGTAGAGAACGACTCCTAGCAAGGACCGGTTCTCACCAGTGCCGTACTACTGTTGAAAATATGATATAGTAGAGAACGACTCCTAGCAAGGACCGGTTCTCACCAGTACCATACAACTGTTGAACATATGACAAAGTAGAGAATGACTCCTAGCAAGGACCGATTCTCACCAGTGACGTACAACTGTTGAGAATATGTCATAGTAGAGAACGACTCCTAGCAAGGACCGGTTCTCACCAGTGCCATACTACTGTTGAACATATGTCATAGTAGAGAACGACTCCTAGCAAGGACCGATTCTCACCAGTGACGTACAACTGTTGAGAATATGTCATAGTAGAGAACGACTCCTAGCAAGGACCGATTCTCACCAGTGCCGTACTCCTGTTGAACATATGTCATAGTAGAGAACGACTCCTAGCAAGGACCGATTCTCACCAGTGCCATACTACTGTTGAACATATGTCATAGTAGAGAACGACTCCTAGCAAGGACCGATTCTCAGCAGTGCCGTACTCCTGTTGAACATATGTCATAGTAGAGAACGACTCCTAGCAAGGTCAGATTCTCACCAGTGACGTACTACTGTTGAACATATGTCATAGTAGAGAACGACTCCTAGCAAGGACCGATTCTCAGCAGTGCCGTACTCCTGTTGAACATATGTCATAGTAGAGAACGACTCCTAGCAAGGACAGATTCTCACCAGTGCCGTACTCCTGTTGAACATATGCCATAGTAGAGAACGATTCCTAGCAAGGACCGATTTTCACCAGTGCCGTACTCCTGTTGAACATATGTCATAGTAGAGAACGACTCCTAGCAAGGACCGATTCTCATCAGTGCCGTACAACTGTTGAACATATGACAAAGTAGAGAACGACTCCTAGCATGGTAAGATTCTCACCAGTGCCGTTCTACTGTTGAACATATGTCATAGTAGAGAACGACTCCTAGCAAGGACAGATTCTCACAAGTGCCGTATAACTGTTGAACATAGGTTGTAATAGAGAACGACGAACGACTCAGGACTATCAAAGACCGGTTCTCACCAGTGCCGTTCTACTGTTGAACATATGTCACAGTAGAGAACGACTCCTAGCAAGGACAGATTCTCACAAGTGCCGTATAACTGTTGAACATAGGTTGTAATAGAGAACGACGAACGACTCAGGACTATCAAAGACCGGTTCTCACCAGTGCCGTACAACTGTTAAACATATGGCATAGTATAGAACGACTCCTAGCAATGAACGATTCACCAGCGCCGTAAAACTGTTTAACATATGTCATAGTAGAGAACGACTTCTAGCAAGATCAGATTCACACCAGTGCCGTACAACTGTTAAACATTTGTCTTTGTAGAGAACGACTCCTAGCAAGGACAGATTCTCACCAGTGCCGTACTACTGTTGAACATATGTCATAGTAGAAAACGACTCCTAGCAAGGACCGATTCTCACCAGTGCCGTAATTCTTTTGAACATTTGCCATAGTAAAGAACGACTCCTAGCAATGATCGATTCTCACCAGTGCCGTGCTACTGTTGAACATATGCCATAGCAGAGAACGACTCCTAGGAAGGTCAGATTCTCAGCAGTGCTGTACAACAGTTGAGCATATGTCATAACAGAGAACGACTCCTAGCAAGGACCGATTCTCACCACTGCCGTACTCCTGTTGAACATATGCCATAGTAGAGAACGACTCCTAGCAAGGACCGATTCTCACCAGTGCCGTAAAACTGTTGAATATATGTCATAGTAGCGAACGACTTATAGCAAGGACCGATTCCATATATTGAAGAATACAAGAACTTTTTCAGTACTTGTTTGTAGATCTAATGATGATTGACAATTCATACGAGCGTTTTGTGCATATGACACACGAAAAACGATGACTGTGTTGAAGTTTGCTTTCATGAGAAAACTTTTTATATCAACTTTATGGCCGACTCTGGTAAGCGTAAATGATCCTTTAAATGGCCAATTACCGATGACAAAGTATGGCGCGATATGGCGGGCATCATTTAAGTGATTGAAACGCCGGTGCGGACCACTAAGGCAGGTCGCCTTTTTTATGTTCATGAAAATGTACTGACGCTTGTGCGCGATGAATAAATGACAAAAGTGTGTTGAGTTAAATCCATGACAGTGAATAGTTAGTCTTTTTAAATTTCGTTAGTATGACGTTGTTTTCTCAACACTGCGTTGCTGTATTGAAAAACTGATATATTGAAGCTAAAAAGTAATGGGCGGGACAGTTAGAGTTTATAAAGTTTCTAATCAATAATTTTTCTGGATTATTTAGAAAAAAAATCACTGCTGCATATCAATATGTTGAACATCCCATTGCGTCGTAAAGCTGAAGATGTATGGATCTCACATGTAACACCCAAAATCAAGATCTAAATATATTTGCTGCTTTTTTATTTTAAATAGACTTTTTTAATAGATATGTCATCATCTTCAATTGAAATAAGTTAATATTCTTAACCGTACAGGTTTTGCTATAAGAAGCTTTGTACGTTATGGAAATGACAGTGTAATGAACCGGACAAGTAGGTATAGTGAACGGGACATTTAAATTTAGATTTATTAAGCATCGCTGTATTTTTAAAAACCTGAGTTCAATTAACAACTTGAATTATTGTCACATAGAACTGTTATATACGATATGCTGTTTATTTTTTTAACAAAAGATAGTTGTGTTTTACGATGTTCTTAACACAGGTCATGTGTATTTTTTCAATTCATGTTAGCAATCTAACTATTTGTTTGATATTTCAAATAAAAAGCATAAACGCAATGTCTGATTTATTTTTTCTGACTCGGATATTATATAAGCATAAAAGGAAAGTCAATGTGCAGTGTTTTAAGTAAATAAATACGGAAATAAACTATTTTTCAATTTAGCGCTGTGCTACGAAATAGCTATAATATCGTGAGGGTGGTATACTTTAAAATATCATATCTCAACAATCAATGAACCCCAACTGATAAAACTATAAAAAAGTAATATACACCAATAACATGAAAAGCAAATGATCGCACTCACATTTCTCTCTGTAAACAAAGAATTAATGATAAGCATAATCATAATGCTCTTATTTGAAAAATTGTGCAGCATATGGCGTTCTTAATAACTCCTTTTCCGTGAATCAGTTTGAAAGCGGCAATAATTTGTACAAAAAACAATTATGTCTTCCAGCAAAGTATAACATTGTTTTAAGTGAAGGAAAGTTTGGATTTAACGTGACATTGCACTGGGATTAAATGTAGGTAAGTATATACTTAATAGTAAGGACTATTGCTTGTGAACACAAATGTTTTCAGTAAGAATGATAATATTCAAATACTATTCGCTAAATATCAGAATGGAATAATCATTATTAAATACTATTCGCAAAATATTAGAATGGTAGTAATCAAATACTATTCGCTAAATATAGGAATGATAAGTACGAAATACTATTCGCTAAATATAAGAATCATAATTATCAAATACTAGTCGCTAATTATAAGAACTTTGTTATATTTTGCCCGACCGCGGGTTGAGTTGCGGAGTCACGTCCATGGGATTAAGACTTACTGGAAATTTCTGGGGTCGGTTTCAATAAAGATCTTAGTGGGTTTTAGTCGTAAACTGAGTCTGAGTGTTACACTTTCATTTGTTTTCGCAACATATTTCTGTAAATTGAACTATAGCCCGTATTAAAATGAACACAAAAACAGCAAAAAACAAACTGTGGTGCCATTTTGGACGTTTATACTAGGGATGCAAGCGAATATTCGAATATTCGATCAAACGTTTGGTATTCAAATGTCAAAATCGGTATTCGAGTATTCGATGTTTTGTTGTTGAATACATATTTTGCCTACAACTCAATTGTTGTGTTAAAAAATTCGTTTGTCTTTTTTTTTACAACGATTGCCCCATAATACCAGAGGTGTGAATGTAATGACAATACACTATACACGCGTCATATGTCATTTAGGGACATATCGTAGGGTACTATAAAAGGTCCCCGTAATTTTACAATAACTGTCTGTAAGACAATTGACACAAAAGTCCGGTTATTTTCGGTACATTTAAATGCCTCTTCCAATTAAGGAATAAACTAGTTCCCGAGTTGGTTTGGTTTTTCCATAGTTTTTTTTAGTAGAGGTCAATCCCAGAACGAGGCTGCTGGTCCTACGGAAAGACCCTCCATTGGCGTATAAAGCCATTTGACCAGAATTCCATCTAAGTTTACGTTGTTTACAAATATGAAGGCCGCGGAATATAAATTAAAAGTTTTTGTTTTTTTTCTTTGTTCATTATGTATTACTTTTTGTCTTTCTGAAAAGAGGAATTTTAGAGGCTCATATGGTGAAATTCAGGGTATGTCGCGCGTAGTGGTTACGACAAAGTAGAACTAAAATGCCCCGGCTATTACTTTAGCGAACAATATAATAGTTTACTACAACTTTTAAAAGATTTAGTGTGGTAATCAAATATTCGAATATTCGTTCGAAAGAATTTCCGAATATTCGAATATGAATTTTGCCATTCGTTTGCATCCCTAGTTTATACAGATTCAAAATTACAATAACAACTCCAAATCGTGTTTCAAAAGGGTCCCCGTTGTGATAATGCATATTGAATTGGGTATTAAAAAGGTCGAGTTATTTTTATAATGTGTGTTGTCAAGTGTTGCCAAATTTGCTTTGTGTTTGTTTGGCCTTCATCCATGTACCTTTAAACTGATCTTGGTCCTAGTGCCTAGACATGATATCAGTTAGATTTTAGGCTACTGTCCTTAGTTCTATTGCCTTAAAACATGATATGTGTTAGTTTTAGGATAAGTTCTGTCTTTGGTTCTAGTTCCATTTAACAAGATATCAGTTAGAATTTAGACTGCTGGTGTTGATCCTTGTGCACATCGGCAAAAATTTGGTTATATTGTAGGCAACTGTCCTTGATCCTTGTTCCTGATAACACGATATCAGTTAGATTTTAGGCTACTGTTCTTGGTCTTAGTGCCTTTCGACAGGTTATCAGATTTTAGGCTACTGTTTTTAGTTCTTTTGCCTAAAACATGATATTGGTTAGAGTTTATGTTATTGTTTTTGGTGCTAATTCCTTTAAACAGGATATCAGTTAGAATTTAGAGTATTGGCCTTGATTCTTGTACATTTCCACAGAAAATTGGTTACATTGGCAACTGTCCGTGATCCTTGTGCGTTTCAACAGGGCATTGGTTAGATTCAAGAAAACTGACCTTGGCCCATGTGCCTTTCAACGGGTTATTGGTTTGATTTTAGGCTGTTGGCCTTGATCCATGGGCTTTCGACAGGATATTGGTTATATTTTAGGTAACTGTCCTTGGTCCTAGTGCCTTTCAATGGGATATTGGTTAGATTTGAGGCTACAGTCCTTGGTCCTAGTGCATTTCAATGGAATATTGCTTAGATTAGAGACCACTGCCCTTGGTCCTAGCGCCTTTCAGAAAATTGGTTAGATTTTAGGCTACTGTCCTTGGTCCTAATGCATGTCAAACCATTGGTAAGATCTTAGGCATTTGTTCTTGGTCCTAGTGCCTTTCAGAACATTGGTTTGATTTTAGGCTTCTGTCCTTGCTCCTAGCGCCTTTCAATGGGATGTTGGTTAGATTTTAGGCTTCTGTCCTTGGTCCTAGTGCCTTTCAACAGGGTATTTGTTAGATTTAAGCCCACTGCCCTTGGTCCTAGTGCATTTCAATAGGGTATTGGAAAGATTTAAGGCTTCTGTCCTTGGACCATGTGCCTTTCATAGGGATATTGTTAGAGTTAAGCCTACTGTCCTTGGTTCTAGTGCATTTGAATGGAATATTGGTTAGATTTAAGCCAACTGTACTTGGCCCTGGTGCATTTCAATGGGAAATTGGTTAGATTTTAGGCTGTTGGCCTTGGTCCTAGTCACTTTCAATGGGATATTGGTTAGATTTTAGGCAAATGTCCTTGGTCCTAGCGCCTTTCAATGGGATATTGGGTAGATTTTAGGTTTCTGTCCTTGGACCTTGTGCCTTTCAATGGTATATTGGTTAGGTTTTTGGCAACTGTCCTTGGTCCTAGTGCCTTGCATTGGGTTATTGGTTAGATTATAGGCAAATGTCATTGGTCCTCCCGCCTTTCAATGGGATATTGCTTAGATTAGAGACCACTGTCCTTGGTCATAGTGCCTTTCAGAACATTGTTTGGATTTAAGGCTACTGTCCTTGGTCCTAATGCCTTTCAGACCATTGGTAAAATCTTAGGCAAATGTTCTTGGTCCTAGTGCCTTTCAGAACATTGGTTAGTTTTAGGCAACTGTCCTCGGTCCTAGTGCCTTTCAGTGGGATATTGGTTAGATTTAAGCCTACTGCCCTTGGTCCTAGTACATTTCAAAAGGGTTTTGGTAAGATTTTAGGCTTCTGTCCTTGGACCTTGTGCCTTTCATATGGATATTGGTTAGTGTCCTGGGTCCTAGTGCATTTCAATGGAATATTGGTTAGATTTAAGCCAACTGTACTTGGCCCTAGTGCATTTCAATGGGATATTGGTTAGATTTTAGGCAAATGTCCTTAGTCCTAGCGCCTTTCAATGGGATATTGGATAGATTTTAGGCCTCTGTCCTTGGACCTTGTGCCTTTCAATGGCATATTGGTTAGATTTTAGGCAACTCTCCTTGGTTCTAGTGCCTTGCAATGGGTTATTGGTTAGATTATAGGTAAATTTCCTTGGTCCTAGCGCCTTTCAATGGGATATTAGATAGATTTTAGGCTGTAAGCCTTGGTCCTAGTGACTTTCGATGGGATATTGGTTAGATTTTAGGCTACTGTCCTTGGTCCTAGTGCCTTTCAAAGGGATATTGGTTAGATTTGAGGCAACAGTCCTTGGTCCAAGTGCCTTTCAATGGAATATTGCTTAGATTAGAGCCACTGACCTTGGTCCGAGTGCCTTTCAGAACATTGTTTGGATTTTAGGCTACTGTCCTTGGTCCTAATGCCTTTCAGACCATTGGTAAAATCTTAGGCATATGTTCTTGGTCCTAGTGCCTTTCAGAACATTGGTTAGTTTTAGGCAACTGTCCTCGGTCCTAGTGCCTTTCAGTGGGATATTGGTTAGATTTAAGCCTACTGCCCTTGGTCCTAGTACATTTCAAAAGGGTTTTGGTAAGATTTTAGGCTTCTGTCCTTGGACCTTGTGCCTTTCATAGGGATATTGGTTAGTGTCCTGGGTCCTAGTGCATTTCAATGGAATATTGGTTAGATTTAAGCCAACTGTACTTGGCCCTAGTGCATTTCAATGGGATATTGGTTAGATTTTAGGCAAATGTCCTTAGTCCTAGCGCCTTTCAATGGGATATTGGATATATTTTAGGTCTCTGTCCTTGGACCTTGTGCCTTTCAATGGCATATTGGTTAGATTTTAGGCAGCTCTCCTTGGTTCTAGTGCCTTGCAATGGGTTATTGGTTAGATTATAGGTAAATTTCCTTGGTCCTAGCGCCTTTCAATGGGATATTAGATAGATTTTAGGCTGTAAGCCTTGGTCCTAGTGACTTTCGATGGGATATTGGATAGATTTTAGGCTACAGTCCTCGGTCCTAGCGCCTTTCAACGGTATATTGGGTATATTTAAGGTTTCTCTCTTTGGCCCTAGTGCTTTGCAATGGGTTATTGATTAGATTTTAGGCGAATGTCCTTGGTCTTAGTGCCTTTCAATGAGATATTGGGTAGATTTTAGGCTGCTGGCCTTGGTTTTTGTGACTTTCGATGGGATATTGGTTAGATTTTAGGCTACTGCCCTTGGTCCTAGCACATTTTCCACGGTATATTGGTTAGATGTTAGGTTGTTGGCCTTGGTCCTAGTGACTTTGTACAGGATATTGGTTAGACTTTAGGCTACAAGCCTTGTTCATAGTTTCTTTTGGAAGGCCATCGGTTAGATTTTAGGCTACTGTCCTTGGTCCTAGTGCATTACAACTTATTTAGGTTTGATTTTAAGCTTCTGTCATTGGTACTTCTGTCCCTGTGCCTTTGAACACGATATCAGTTAGAATTTGGGCTACTGGCTTTGATTCCGGCGCCTTTCAAAAGGATATTGGTTAGCTTTTTGGCAATTGTCATTGATCCTAGTGCCTTTCAATAAGACATAATTAAAGATAGAGGCTGCTGTTTTTGGTCCTAGGCATTGCAACAGGACATAAGTTAAGATTTAGCCTACTGTCCTTGGTCCTTGTGCCTTTCGACAGGTCATTTATTAGATGTTGTGCTACTGTCCTTGGTCCTTGTGCCATTTGACAGGATAAATGTTAGATTTTAGGCTACTGTTCTTCTTATTCCTTGTGCCTTTCGACAGGTCATTGGTTAGATTGTGTGCTACTGTCCTTTGTCCTGGGCTTTAGGACAGGACATTGGTTAGATTTTAGGCTTCTATCTTTGGTCCTTGTGCCTTTCGACAGGTCATAGGTTATATTTTGTGCTACTGTCCTTGGTCCTTGTGTCTTTCGACATGTCATTGGCTAGATTTTGTGCTACTGTACTTGGTCCTTGTGCCTTTCAACGGGATATTGGTTAGATTTAAGGTAACTGTCCTTGGTCCTAGTGCATTTCAATGGGATATTGGTTAGATTTAAGGTTACTGTCCTTGGTCCCAGTGCATTTCAATGTGGTATTGGTTAGATTTTAGGCTACTGTTCTTAGTCCTAGCGCCTTTCATTGGGATATTGGTTAGATTTTAGGCTGCTGTCCTTGGTCATTGTGCCTTTCAACGGGATATTGATTATATTTAAAAAAAACCCTATACATTATACATTTATCGTAAAACATATCTTGTTTCCTCTTAGACTTCTGCTTAGGACCACAAAGAATTTTCTAACACATTCTAAACAAATATTGTTTACGTGAGTACGTGATAAAACGTGTTATGGTAAAACATATACAGTCAAAACACTCGAAGTCATTGGGACCTTCGGAAATACTTAATGATAACGAACGTTCGATTTAACCGAAATTAAAAATATGTATATCGAAACCGAAATTATTCGACTTAACCGGAGGATCGAGATAACAGAGCTCGAAATAGAAAATTTCGACTGTTAGCCAAATTACATACTTAAAATCGATTTTGATAAATGAAAATGGTTTATTGCGCTTGTCATAAGGATATTTCCTGTATAACTTCTAAAAACTCTTAAAGAAATAAATATAACGCATATTCTAGAAAAATATTAGTGAGCTTAGCTTAATCCTGTTGTAAGGGACTTAAGTAATTAAAAGTAAGAACATAATATTTAGAATCTTAAGACTTTAACGTAACGTTTGTTTTCAGCAGAAGCAAACTTCGACGTAGTAGTAAAAAGTAAAGTAGGTTATAATTTAAATTTAAATGTCTAGTATCCTATTCAGTTCTGACAAGGTTAGCTAGAATATGTGTATATTTTTGGCTTAATCAGTTATTTTCTGAAAGACAATAGTTAAAGGCTTATAAACTGCGGTGGTGAAGTAATCAAATATAAACCATTTTATAGACAAAAAATTGTTATTTTAAAATCTTTTTGTAACGAAAAACATTTGAAAAAGTTTAGATAAATCAGGATCCGATCCCAGAACTTCTATAATTCTAAACGAGTACTTAACGGCGTCAAAATGTAACACTTGTCAATAAACTTTGCGAACATGAATCACGATTATATCGAAAATTGATAAATGTTATATGTAATCGTTAAGCAACTCAATAGACAAGGCAACAGATGGTCCCAAAATAGAAAAATACAGTATTTCCTCAAAACAAGCCTAGAACTGTCAATACGGGCTTATCTGGATCAATATTACATCATCTTACATGCTTAAAAGAATAAACACAACAATCATATCGCCTTCTTAGCTGAGTTTCCATGTTTGAAAATATCGCATAATGGTTTCCTAATTTAAAAAGTGTCTGCAGGTCATGTGATCGTTTTACAGTTACAAACTTAACTGTCAATAAGCATTTAAGCGACTCGGTGTCATTTTCAGCAGAGTTAATCTCTTTAAAAAAAATCCTTCGAACAATTTCATCACCGATATTGATCTGTCGGCCTCTGTGTCTACGTTGTTTCGCATCTACTTTTTCGCTATGTCCATTATTGCGGAAGCCATGAAATGTGTATGCTTCTTTTCCTTGTAATCGTATCATCTGGCTTTTGTCCCTTAAAAGTATATGGTTACGGATAGAAACGCGTTCTAGGGGCCTAACGCCTCTAGTAATATGTTCTCATTTCCAGACTTGCAAAACACAACCCGTGTCTGCACATATGCGTGTGGCTACCCGTACAAGTACAAGTTGTAATATCGTTTATTAAATGTCTCTTCAATGTGTACTGAAGATATTACCGCCCAACCACCACACGCCCCGCATGCCATTGAGTAATGAATACTTTTTTTTCTATTTAAATCCTGCATAGCAAATTTTCACCGAATAATTTAGCATGTTGAGTTTCTGTGTACCGTGAGCAAGACCATGAATACCGCCCACTAAACACGTTTGTACTGGTAGACTTAGTGCATCCTCGGCACCCCAGCGTATTCATAACCTATATGATAAGTAATGAGTACGCTGGGGTGCCGAGGATGACTCGGTGAGACTCGCATAGTTTGCCTTGCTTGTAATAAATTTGATCTACATGATGCTGCTGTATGACAATTACATTTATCTCAAATTTGAAATCGTATCAGATATAGACTTTATTATTTTTACTTCAACATTACTAGATGACGTAGCCCTCAAAACGTGATCCACACTAATACACGTCAGCATACTTGCAGCGTTTCGCAACACCTTTCTTATAACCTGTACGATGTCACATAAAATACTAATATTAACTGCTTTAAACACTGAAACTACGAATATCTTCTGTGCGTTTGCAGACAAGATGAAGACAGGGACTTTTAACTTCGTGCTTGGGCTGTCCGTGGGTCTGGTTATTGCCTACATGGGAATCACATACTTCGCAAGCCCAGGGACACTTGGGTTATCAGCCAGCGTGAAACACATGACCATCAGCGAGGACGGACCCAGGGTCGAGGTTCCAAGAGACTCGTTTCTTACTCACGAGGATCTTGATAAGATACAGAAAATCATCCGCCCTGTACAGTTTCAGGACGCGCATTCGCATCATGGTAAGTAATGTGTTTACGGATTTACTACCCGTATCATCATAATCACCATCATCATCATCATCATCATCATCATCATCATCATCATCATCATCATCATCATCATCATCATCATCATCATCATCTTCGTGGTGGTGGTGGTGGTGGTAGTGGTAGTGGTAGTGGTAGTGGTAGTAGTAGTAGTAGTAGTAGTAGTAGTAGTAGTAGTAATAGTAGTAGTAGTAGTAGTAGTAGTAGTAGTAGTAGTAGTAGTAGTAGTAGTAGTAGTAGTAGTAGTAGTAGTAGTAGTAGTAGTAGCAATAGTAGTAGTGGTAGTAATTGTCGTCGATGTCGTCGTCGTCCAATATCATAAAAATATTTCTTTTCTTTTTCACAATCCCCCTCCTTCTCATCCTCCTCTCCTCCCTCTCTCTTCTCCTTCTCCTCTTCCTATTCCTCCTCCTCCTTCTCATCATCATCATCATCATCATCATCATCATCATCATCATCATCATCATCATCATCATCATCATCATCATCATCATCATCATCCTCGACAACAACAACAACAGCAGCAGCAGCATCACCAACAACAACCTCATCATCAGCATCATCTTCAGCATCATCATCATCACTACCACCATCATCATTACCATCAACATCATCATTATCATCTTCATCAACCCAGCTACACCAATATCATGATAGTCGTTGTCATTGTCACCAACACAGTCGCCATCATCTTCATTGTCATAATAGTCATCATCATCGTCATTATGCTACATAAAATCATCAAAATATATAAGGATTTTTCAAGCAGGCATTCGTTTTGCACATAATGGCATTACTGCGAACTGCGATCGCTCGAGAACGCCGAGGACCGAGTTGAGACCTCAAGGGAACCGATGTATCGAACGACCGGAATTTCAATTTTCCAGTCTGTTATGGAAATATCTTTCAGTGTATTTTAAGTTTGAAGTCGTCAAACCGACTGTTTACTAAGACACCGATTAAAAAAAATATCAGTAAATGAATAAATATATTTTTTTATTTTTACAAAACTGCCATATAGCAAAGTAAAGTAACAAGAAGGAATTATTTTTAGAGAGTCCGATGTTGGTAGTGTTTATTCATATCTTTATTACTCATTTACATTTCTCACAATTAACTTCTTGTCATTAACTTCTCATAATTATCTTCTCAAATGCCCTTATCAACTACTATCGGTCATGCGTATACAGTGATAAACGGGTTTTCACACCTTATCAAGTTGCCTTTCAACTGTCATTGCCATTTTTATAACTTGCGAAAGTTCTAACACCCAGTAATTGTTTGTTTATTTTGGAACACGCGTTCGGGAAAAAGGGTGAAATTATTACCTCGAGGGAGCCAAAAGGTTTTGTGCATAATTTGTGTACTTGGGACCGACTATATTGCTCGACTCCTCGGCATATATAGGTTTCGATGCAGCGTAGGTATTTTTTATAGGAAAATAGAAGGAAAAATGTGTGTGTGAACATCTATTTAATTCATCTGTTTCAACATCGTAACATACAAATGATGGGCATCTATATTTCTGGAATAGTTTGTGTCAACTTCCTTTTAATATATTCTTTAATTAAACACGAAACATTTTCAGACGACAACAGAGAGGCCAAAGAACTGTACGATCAAATACGGGTTTTACGCTGGGTAATGACTAATCCACAGAATCTGGAGAAAAAAGCCGTACATGTGCGTGCCACGTGGGGCCATAGATGTAACAAGCTTATTTTTATAAGTTCAGTGACTAATGACAGTTTTCCTACGGTGGGAATTGATGTTCCCGAGGGTCGCGAGCATTTGACTGGTAAAACTATGAAAGCATTCCAATATGTGTTCGACCACCATTTCGATGACGCTGATTGGTTTATGAAAGCCGATGACGACACTTACACTATTTTAGAAAACTTACGCTATTTCCTCTCGGGTCAGAATAAAGACTCGCCAATTTTTTTCGGTCACCATTTTAAGGTAAGTGTTAAACAAGAATACTTTAGCGGAGGCGCGGGGTACATAATTAGTAAGGAGGCGCTAAAAAGATTTGGTGCTCACGGAACGAACGCATCCATGTGCCGCCAAGATGGCGGAGCTGAGGACGCGGAGTTTGGCAAGTGTATGCAGAACTTGGGGGTTAAAGTCGGCAACTCCACTGACCGGTTCGGTCGGAGTCGATTCCATTGTTTTGACACGGCTACACATTTGATGGGCAACTATCCAAGGTGGTATCATCTACTTGACGCGCACGGAGGCCAAAGTGTGAGTAAATGCAGTTAGTTACTCATTTCATTGACTCGTAGCTTCATATAAAATAGAAAGTGTCACGTCTGTCTGACATTTAGCGATCAATTTGTACTGTTCGTACCTCATAAATCATATTTGACTCCTAACCTTATGTACATTGATTGTACAGAAAACTGTTATTTTCTCTGTGTGGATAAAGAATCTTTTCTACTATTTATTATAAAATAAGTACTCTGTTTAAAGCATACTAGTTGCTTTCATAACACCGAATCATTTTGTCCCTTTTTTGCTCCGGAATAAAGTGCTCGTATTCATATAAATCTGACGTCGTATTCAAAACCTTGATAAAGCGGTGCAATTTATCCTAAATAATTATTTACTTTTACCCTTTCAGGGTCGGGCGAGCATCTCCGACTATGCAATAAGCTTCCACTACGTTCCCCCGGCCAGGATGTACGAACTGGAATATTTTACTTACCATTTTAGACCGTACGGTATTCATTTTGGAAATCAAGATTTAAATCAGGAAATGACGTAAAACCGGAAATGACGTAGTAGTCAAAGTAAAATAATGTTTAGAATAGACCTCACCAAATTGATAAGTTGTTCGTCGGATTTTTTTCCAAAAAATAATGGCGAAATAACAATACAAATATTTGTTTTGCATTTAGCAAAAAAGGAGGAGCGAGCGAGCGAAGAACGAACACTTAGATACTTTTACTCCAGTTTATTCACTTATTAACTAAACAATAATATTGTAAATAGTACAAGGAAAACATCCGAGGGAAAGAATGATTACACTACAAGATCATTTTATACAAATATTTGTTTTGAATTACAAAAGCTATTTAATAAATAAAACATAATTCAAAACCACACTTTTATAGTTGCTTAACATTTTTGCAAAGGTATTTCAAAAAACCCTTTGCATGGCTAAGTTAAAGCCTGGACACAAGAGTGACAATGGTCACAGCCACCTGCCTGCCCAACGACATACAACAATCTTATAACCGAGGTTTCCAATTTCCTTTGGAAAACTTGGTTAAAAATAATTATCTGTTAAAAAACTTTGTCATATCACATGCCATGGAAATGACTAGACAAGGTGACTTGAAAATTAGAAAATGAATATAAGTATTTGCAATAAACTATCACTCTTGCAATGAGTACACGATTGGCGTTGGTAGCCATTTTAGTTCCGGTAGAGAATTTATAAAAAATCTACACCGTACTGTTAACCGTTTCGGCACCGAATATGTCACAGAAATTTCGAGCCAGCGCTAGGTTTATTGCAGGCTTTCTCAGAACTTAACGTCTACCTATTTTACACATCAATTCCATTTCTTTAAATATCTTGTTCAAATTTGGGCATGTAATAGAAAACAGAAACATATATACAAAAACAACTGTACTGCAAATACTGATTGGGTAAACTTTCATATATAGCAAACAAAAATATTTCAAGAAAATACAAAAAAAAATATAATATTTCTTTAATAGAAAAAACAATCAGCTTAAATATTTTACATTTGAATAATATCCATATATAGGTTATATATACACTTGATCATTGAAAAAATCTACAAATACTTATTTACAACACAAAGTGTGATTCAATTTTTTTTCAATCACACAGTCTGACACGATCGTTTTTCCTTTTTGACTAATATTTACAAGTTATAGACAATTCTAGGTTCGGCTTGTTGAATTTTTTTGAGTGAAGAATGGTAAAGCTCATGGCATGGCATAAAGCACACAGTTATGTCAGTCAGGTCTATGTTTAGCGTCCTCGAACTATCCACGACCATTGGCTCAACCGCGACCAATGCCTCCACCACATGCACGCCCTCGTTTTCTCACAGGGACAGGAATTTTAAAATCTGCTGCGTCTGAGGAATTTGCAATATTATCTATAAATGGTCAGTGTAGTATACAGTTTTGCATATGTACTATGCATAACTGATACAGTTTGATGATAACACAAGAAAAAAATTGAAGATGCAGGAATACCAGTGGTTCTCATTTCTGAGCCAAACTTTATTTTTCTATTAACATACATGCATTGCATATTAATTAAATAAACACTATACTTTAATCAGTAGCAAAATAAAAACAAACATGCATAAATCATTAAATATATGTGTATCAGGTGCAGATGACTGATTGCAAACTGTCTTTTCACTGTAACTGTTACCCAGATTCCCGTCAGACATGACCAAATCAAATTCAAACTTTGGATCAGCACTTTCACTGTCATTTACGATGAAATTCAGCATTTCTTGCCCAGTATAAATGAGTTTCTTTTAAGCGGGAGACATATTGAAACAAAAACAATCGTCCAAAATTTAATCAACCTTTAAATGGCTTTAGAATTGTCATTTGTGCACATATTTTCAAGAATCAGGAAGTGAAATAATTCTTAGAGCCTTGTTTTGAAATTTGTTTTCATGTAACAAGTGTTTTGATAATTTGAATACTCGAAACACGCGGTTAAGGTTAGAGAGCATTAAAAGTCCTACACAGTCGCTTATGGCGCTCTACCACGTACGCTGTCGACTGTCGACCTCTTCGTTGTGTACCGTGGGCGATCTATCTGCAGATAGAGTTGGGATCTCTAATCATTGAAGTACTTGGGGTTTACCTTTTCGTTTATTATTATTATTTGTTTTATTGATAAGTTTCCTCAAGTTAATGCATACTTTGATAAGATTTACCTTTTGCGTTTTATCTTTATTAAAAATTGTTGGGATAAGAGTGAGGTTTATGCACATAAACTGGTTTAAACCGCTAGTAAATTTACATTTTACTGACCATTCCAAGGCGGTACCTAACAATTCTTGATAAACATACCAACTATATATATATATATATATATATATATATATATATATATATATATATATATTATAGTATGTATGCACTGTGCTGTTTGTAGTTTTGTGCTGTTCTATGTTTCTTGTTTGTGAATTTGTGTTCTATGTCTTTGGCGTTTGCTTCTGAGCATGTTTCTGTAGCTTTTTGCATATATATTGGGTCGGAAAATCTGGAAGTCATAAATAAAAAATGAGGCAGTTTCATTGGTTCCGCATGGTACCTATGCGGGAATATGACTAGGAAAGGTAGTCTGGCGAAAGCTGGAGCTGAACTCGGTCCGCCTGATCACTATAAATTTTAAAACAGCGACTTCGGAGACAAATGGCAATACATGGTTATTGAAGAGTAATAAATTATTACATGATATTTCATTGGAAGAGGAGTTGTCTCCTCTGCCTGATCATGCATATCGATATAAAAATGATTTTGTCTGTCAATTTTCCCACGATATGTATGAAGAATGACGGAGGAAGGTAACATGATTGTTGATGATGCCTATATCTGTTGTTTGGTGAAAGACTTAAGTAAGATAGGTGTTAAAGGTATATTTAAGACACTACATCCAGTACAATTTAGGCTTGTGGCATTGGAAATATGCATGCATGTGATTTAGAATCTGATTTTAAATTTATCATGCATTTCAATTCTGTTCTAAAGGAACGTTCCGTCTGTTATGTTATGGTCTGAAACTGTTCCGTTCCCCTGCATATTTTAAATGTGTCTTTTAAGCATATATTAAAGCTTTTTGTAAAAGAAAGATAAATGCATTACCGTTAATTACGTCATATTTTATTCTGCTATTTTTCTTTCTTTTTCAAATTTTAGAAAGCATGTTTAGTTCTTTCTTCCATGCGTGTCAATGTTTTTAAATGTTTCGAAAATGTTTTAATTAAATGCTTAACGCTGGTTTATAGAGATTTATCAGTGAAATAAAATTCATTTTTTTACCTTTTCAAACAGTTTAGACTTAGCCCGTTCTCTCTTCCAAATCAAACTTCAGCGCGTACACAGGAATGAGACACATTTTAACGTTATTTCCAAAATGACGATACGTTCGTATACAATTTGGCGCGATTTAAAAAGAATGCAATTCAAGGTCATTTTGTATCCCTTTTATGCATAAAATAAAGAAGAAAGATTGTTTATTTCAGTAAAACGAAGGTGGGGCTTTTTAAGTCGCATGGACTGCCCTTTGTTTCATTTAAAGTGGTGAAGAAAAAAAGTAGTTTTTGTTTTAAGCCCAACATAAAAGGTGTTTAAACATGAAAAAATCGGCCGTATAATACCCATGTAAGTGCAGTAGCGGTCGAAAAGATAAATAATGCAAATATTCAATAACAAATAGCTAAAACAGGTACAAGAATGGTAAACTTGGGCCGAAAACACAGTTTAAAGTCACGCATTTTTCTATTTTCACTTTGTTAACAATCAATCGTTCAGCTTATACATTCAATAACTTTTTTGTAAAGGCCTCTAGAAACATAGGTTAAAAAAACGAGAGAAGCTTACACGTGTGGTCTCCGGGTAGGCGTAATTATATTGCGAGAAAGGTGATATAACTTACTTACCAGGTGAAAATACATCCTTGAAACACCGAAATTCCTTTCAACGCCGCCGTTTTATCCGGCTTCACACAATTTCCCTCACTTAAAATTCGGCGAACACATTTCACGTTGGACCCCCTGGTTACCGTCTGCATGAAATGACGATTAATATATACTCGTAAAATAAGTACCGTTTTTTGTTGTTGTTCTTTTGTGCTGTGGCATTTACTAATTGTTCTCGTATAAGCAATTTGTTGATTTTGCTAAAACAGAAACTATTATTGTTGTTTTTTTTGCTCAATAAAGTGAATTCTGTAACTTCTGACTTCGTTTCGCTTAATAGCCTCCATTTACTTCATTACACAAAACTAAAAAACGCATTCGAATTCATACGCGCATTTGACAGATGGCGGTAAATTTAAATCAAATTAAAACCGAACAACACAAAGGAATAGTTAAATGTGCAGGTATATAATAAACGGAATATTACGATAATACGCTTTCCTGGTGTTCTGTATCACGTCTCGTTCGGTGTTTACACACGGAACTCGACGTGATACAGAACATCAGCAAAGCGTCCTATCATAATATCCCCTATGTATTGTGACATGCCTTATTTCTTTAAATTATTAGTTAAATTAACACATGACAGTGAATCAAAGCATGGTTTTACCATCTCAGACCATTTGCTAATTTCCAAGTTATAGGTTTTGAAGGGGAATCGTTTGTGATTTCTAAGCAGACTGGGCATGCTGGATCTATATGCTCTACTTTTTTGTTTACTTATCACCGCATTACGTTTGTACACTAACGCCGGATTTTGTCACTTTATCAAATACACAGTGGTTACGTTCAACTAATTTATTTTTTTCTTATATGAAACCATTCGGAACTCCTATGCCATTTTCTATCGAAACAACCTCGGATGTATATGGACTGTTTACAATGTCAAAAATCGGTATACTTTATCTACGCTGCAAGTAGATCGCGTAGTAAATTTAATTTAGCATTTCAACTTAATGACTAACTCTTGGGAAACTTAATTATGTTTGCAATAATACACTTAACTGGCAAACAATTTAAACTTATATATACAAATACAAGCTAAAACACTACATTTAATTAATAATATAAATCAAGATTTTACGTACTACTTCGATTGAAGAATCGGCATACATCCGAGGGTGTTTCGATAGGGAATTGCCGATGTGTTCCGATTGGTATTAGAAACATATTTTTTTTCAAACCTCGCTTAATGATTAATACTTTTTCTTCATGTTGTGGGTAGTAAAGCACTAGAAATCAGTGTTATTTCGCGTGTTAATCGGTCAATTGTCTATAAAATATACAGGGAATTTATTTAGTTGTATTTTACCTATAGAGAATGATAAGTGCCAAGGATGGGGATACCGTTTATCTGACAGGCGTATAGGAATACATCGGGTCAGCCGAACGTTGTATCTAGATATTGACTGAACAACAAATAAAAGCACTTGATACTTCATTCTTAACGCACGCACGCACGCACGCACGCACGCACGCACGTGCACACGCACGCACGCACACACACACACACACACACACACACGCACACAACACAGCGTAGGTGCAGTAAACGCATTTAAGCATATTGTTATGCTATGTGTGTACTTTTGTAAATTGTTCAGGCAAAGCAAAAAACTGTTTATTTCACTTATTTCGATTATTGTTTAAGTTGTGAAGCGAAAGGCAAAAATAGTTATGTATGCGTCACACACATTCCCCTGGTGCTCGTCAATTCCATTAAGTTCAATTGAAATATACTGCATGGCAAGTAATAAAATTATACAGTTGAACACCGCTATTCCGAACACCATTTATTTGAAATTATCGCTATTTCGAAATAAGTCTTCGGTCCTGATTTTACTCCATCTTTGTTTAACTAAATTTTTAATCTTTAATCCAAAATCGCTAGTCCGAAATTATTTTTTGGGTCCCCGTGTTCAACTGTGAATAGTTTAAATAAAGGACGAACAATCGTCTTTTCAAAACGTTTGACATATGAACATTCTAGGGCGAATCCTCATGCAGATAAAACCCTAACAAATCAAATGTGCAAATTATCATAATACTTTAATTTGTACGATTCTGCACTACAGTACATGCAGTTATGGCCTGACATGTATGAAACATTTCTACATGCATGTTCGATATAAAAACACTATTGGGCACGTCTTGTCTAGTGAACAATATACATGTCCACACATTTATGTCCATATGTGTATATCAGGGTCAGACGAGCTTCAAGTCATCAGCACTGTTTGATTCCCGAGCCACGACCTGTCTCTTCAGTTTCAATACAAGGGCACCTTCCCGGGTAACAAGCGATACCTTTCCTAGCCGCATATCTGCTGTGAACGGTAATACAGCGCCAGTCCTGAAAATTATGGTTTCTTTTGGCGCATCTTTGTTGACTTCACCGGACCCTGAAATAGGCTCGGGACTCTTTATTCCTTGGTCGCCATGGTCACGGTCGAGTTCCGGTATCAGGAAGGTCTCGTTTGTTTGTAAGCACACCTCCCCGATGATGACCAGAACTGATTCTACATCCTTAAAGTCGTATGGCTCAAGCACGGGGTGTTTGTCTTCTAATTCATCTAGCTCTCCTTGCACAACTTTTTCGCTGATTTCCCATAAGCTCAGCTGCTTGTACATCTCCGATTTCTTCAGGTCGTAACAAACTAGCTCCAAATGTACAAGCGATTTATGTTCCCCAAGTTGTCTGCACATTTGTTTGAACGCTAAATGACGCAGGCGAGATTTTTCACAAACAAGCGTCTCCGAGTTTGAAGTATTTTCCACCATTTGATAAATCAGCTCTCTTTTTATGCAAATCACGTGACAGATGTCTCGTGCTCTGATTGATACCGGTGACGTCTTTTTCTGCACAAAAACTCCAACTTCGGTATAAATTAGCGGTAATTCATTTGACTCGACTTTTACAATCTTGAGGGCCTCGTTCCCTTCGATAATATATTCAACAGTCCCGTGAATAATGACCAGAAGTGACGTCATAGGGTCTCCTTTAACGATGAGGTAAGAATTGGCGGGAAACATTCGGACATGACCATTGCCAGACGACATAATCAACTTCTTGAGAAGAATGTCAGGCCACTCGTTGAAGAGTGGAACCTTTTGGAGGGCGTGAAGCGTCATCCGACGATACACCAGACCCACGTGCATGGCTTTGTGAGTTGGTAAGAAATTCCTGCCGATTATCCAGTTGGCCATATTCAGTGATGTATTTTTAAATAGTTTTTGTACACC
Organism: Mya arenaria; assembly: GCF_026914265.1. NCBI lineage: Eukaryota > Metazoa > Mollusca > Bivalvia > Myida > Myidae > Mya > Mya arenaria. Next base: position 46,216,145 of record NC_069122.1, read on the forward strand.
GCAACCTTGAATTGAAATGAGAACAGTCGATGCGTACACTTTTATCGTAGCTGTAACTGGCAAGTTGAATATGGATGAAAGGTCTCCTAAAATTTCACCGGCACGCATTTCCCGTATGACAAATCCGGACGCTGTCAATATTTGAACCCTTCCCGCGACCATGATATACAAGTAAGTGTTTGTCTCTTCCTTCTCGAGAAAAGTTCCAGTCTTATGAAAAGTGAGTTGACATCCGGTTTCTTTGATGACGTCATATACCTGGGAACAGGACTTACCGGTCATCCGGGTAAGGAATACCTGTAAATATGCTTCAGCCATAACGACCTCATTTTCATTTAGCGTTGACGTAATAAAGTTATTATTCCCAACAGTTTTGTCAGTCTTCGACGAATCTGAAATAGTATCAATCGGTGACTTCTCCGATTCTTGTTCGTTAAATTCGGGAATGTTGTCTTTGCTGTTGTCCTTGTCATCATCGTCTGGTGGTGGTTCTGGCAGGACCGTTTCCTGTTCAACCTCTGGCTTCTTCTGTTTACTGTGAGAACTCCCTGCTAACGTCATGTTCTTAAACCGGATGTAGGTCGTCTACCTTATCGCGGAAATGACGTAAATTGACGCTGTGTACGTTTTGGTGTAATTTATTTCACTTTCCAATATCCAAACTAGACATGATTTTGTTGTAAAGCATATAATAATATCTGTATTTTATGAAGATGATAAATCGGCTTTGAGTCTCGCAGACTACTGACCAAGCCTTTGTTTAAATATATCGATTCATTGATAAAAATCAATAACGGCACATTTGAAAAAAAAATCATTGGACAAAATATAATTTCGAACCCTTTTTACATATAATAATAATGCTACGGCAAAATGAGACATATGGTGGCTTTGAAACATATCATATTAATAACTTTACTGTTTAAAACCCGCAAAGACGGACATAATAAGGTACGTAAAATGATGCAACGACTGTTCAAAAGAACAGAGTATTTCAATTTCATTTCAAGCCAAACCAAATCACCCATGTGCCCGCGTGAGACCGAATACATATCAATCGCGGACGCGGAATTATGGAAAACAGTCGAACCCTGATTACTCGAACTCGCTTGGCTCGGTTTCCTCGGTGCTCGTAATGGATGTAATGGACCGATTTCTTTCTACTGAATGTAAGCATTCCCGTTTGGCTCGAATTGCCCGAGGCTCGAGGTAATTTTGCCGGTTTCTGGAAGTTCGAGCCAACCGGGTTCCAAGAGGTCAACTGGTTCAGTTCAACGCAGGCGACCAGAGGACGCGCATAGCGACGCAGGCACATGGAAAATACCAAACAAGATGTCAACTGGTTCGGTTTAACGTATGCGAACAGAGGAACGCATAGCGACGCTGACACTTGAAAAATAATGTCTACTGGTTCGGTTTAACGCAGGCGAACAGAGGACGCGCATAGCGACGCGGACACATGGAAAAGGCCAATCTAAATGTCAACTGGTTCGTTTTAGCGCAGGCGAACAGAGCACGCGTATAGCGACGCGGACACATGGAAAAGACCAAACAAGGTGTAGGAATGTGAATAGTATGATATTTTCCCCCCATAGGATGAAGTATTATTCGAGACACACGCTTATACGATTTATCTCGACGCCCATGTGCCCGAAAATCGAACATTGTGGCTTAAATTACTCGTTAATAAAGTACTTTGATGTTTTTAATGTATTATATGTCTATCTTATTGTCATGTTAGACAGCACGTAATAATATATCATGCATTATGTAATATGACCTTTTTTATTATCAAATGTCGATGTATGGCCCTACAAAACGCGAAGAAACAGAACATTACGTAAGAAAATATGACCTTTTAAACAGCTTGTGGCTCTGTCAGTGTTGTAAGTGCATGTAGCTGCCTATTTACCGCTAGTTGGTAAAAAAGGAACAGCTGCATCGGATCTCTTTATTTAACAAGGCAGTAATGTCAGGTGCGTCCAAGTTTCCTGGTTCATTGTTTGGGATAAAAAAACGTCCTCAATTCGATGAGTATAAACATTGTTTTCTATTTGTTTCAACCATATTTATTAGAAACGTGCGCCGAACAATGAGCAATTGCTTGTTCAACTGCTGTATGTAGTCATATTCATGCGATAAGCTTTTAAAAATATAAAAACCATCAGAAAGCAACACCATCAGATCCAAATGAGGGTGGAAGGGTGTTTTCAAAAAAAGGGAAGTGTGCAGAACCCTCCGTTGCCCTTTTAAACACTAGACAACAAAAATCCTGTTTAAGTTTTATAACACCTTATTTAATTCAGTAATTATTTGCATAAATAATAAAAAATAGATAAAAGGTGGATTGTTAAAAATGTTTAAACAAAAGTATTAAAACATTGTACTGACATTGTGCACGACGGGGATACGTATACGGCTTCATGAAAAGTCTTGATGTTCTTGAAACTCCCCGTTAAAGGCCTAGTTTAAGGAATGTTTGGCATGATAATCCCCTGCTGTGCATCTTCTGCTAATTGCACTGGTGTCACAGTAGGGACCAAAATCCTGTATATTGGTTTATTGGCTTAGGGCCATTTAGGGTCCAATATTATAATGAAACCTCCAAAACTGCACAGCAGGATACTCAGATTGGAGACCTGATAGGAAGGCACCAAACAGTTAGATTAAGATCAATACACCGAGTTTGTGTACTATACACCGATTTGGGGGGGGGGGTCACTTATAGAAGGCTTAAACTAGGCCTTTCAAGCTTGCTCAACTTGGTGCAGCGGGGCGTACTTGCTGGTGGACCGTTCATAGACATCAGAAATTCTACACATCTCAAAGGTTTTGGCCTGTGCAGGAGTTTCCGAGCAAAGACTATGTGTTCTGTCACACGGTGGGTCCCTCACTATCTTCCAAGTCCTTGTCTACCTCACCTGGCTCCGTCTCTTCCTCGCCATGCATCGATGTGATCGGCTCCACCCCCCCCCCCCCACACACACACACACCCAACACCCCTTATAATATAGTATATACACAATTGTCTCGCTTGTTAACTTGAACAGGTAAACAATGTCAACAATGAGCTTTTCATGAAAACTAAGCAGTTGTTACACAGTTTATTTGACATAAAAGAAAGAAATCTTTACAAACTTATAAAGCCATAATAATGTTATGAGGAAATTCAGATACGAGCAACAGCAAGACCAGTGCATTTCCTTGGCTGCCGATAAACAGGGTAGTGTCTCGTACCAAGTCCCTTCCGCTGCAGGCTGTTCTGGTTTTCGCTGATCTGTCCATGGTTGATCGCGCCTCTCGGTCCTGGTTCCAACATGCCATCAAGAAGGTACATATACGCATGGAAGTGAGCAGCGCCTACTGTGGTTCCTAAAATCTCAGTCTTGAAAATCCTGAAAATTTAGACCGGCTCGCATATGAGGGAATCCGCGGCCCTGTTTCCAAAGCCGTTTCAATTAAGCTAGTTCTTATTACTGTTAATGCAAATATTCTGCAAACAAAACGCACCTAACAAATGCTGGGTACTTGAAATTTAAAGCTCTAGATCCTGCTTTATGAGTTTTATAGTAATACTTGAGGTAAACTTTAAAATATATATATATATATATATATACTGTAGTAGAATAAATATGCGTCAAAGAGGTATGGGTAACTCAATCCTCGCCACCTTAGCGTATCAGAACCTATGATACGCTTGGATGCCGAGGATGGAGTAACTCAGGCCAAGTTGTCATTAGTCAATTACTCGGGTCCGCCATATATTAATCTCTAAATAAGGTATGGTTTAATGTCGGCGTTTTCGTTTCCAATTTTCCCCTGTCTGGTAAGTAGATTTTGATATTTTGAACCTGCAGTAAAATTAAGTTAGAAACATCTTTAAAATGCTGGTCTGCGTATATGGAACTATGTCAACATATTAGTAACCGGGTATTCGATGTGTATATAGCGGCACTTATACTGTCTCGCTACAGAGCTAGCTTTTATAACGACGCGGTAGAGTGTCCGCTTGCAGAACGAGAGTTCGTGAGTTCGAACTCCGACAGGTGCACATAGCAATTTGTGCAGTAGGTCACATATTAAATTGAAATAAACTCTTTAAACAGCAAAGACAATTAAAGTGTATAAGAAAAAAAAGTGTATACATGTAGGACGTATTTGTCTGTATAAAGATGTATTTTTAAAAGACATTTGATGAATCAGTGAAAAATACCTAACACAGAGACTTGAATGTATGATTCAGATCCCAACAGCTGCCCCTGCCTAACTTTAAATAGTGGCATGTGGCCTCAGCTGGGTAAATCAGTCTTGATCCTGAAAATGAAAAAAATACAACATTTTATGTGCTGCTTATCACGTCATGGGACACAATATAAATATAGGATCTGACACGAGTTGTCATTTAATACAAGATTTTATTAAACGAGTTCATGAAATTTGTTAGTAAGCGAGCCTCTGGCGAGCTTACTAACAACTTTCATGGACGAGTTTAATAAAAAATCTTGTATAAAATGACAACGAGTGTCAGATCTTTTTTATCACATGCTTAAAACGGTGTTTTTATTACCAATTTAGTTCCACGTTCCACTTTCTAAACCCATTGTTTGACAGCCAAAGTACACTGAGTGGAATGTCAACGATGCGCCATATAAATAGTTCCAAATGAAAATGACAAAAACAGCTAGCAGTTATCAAGTTTTAATTCTGATAAAGCGCTGAACAAGTCATAAGTATAAAAATGTGTAGTAAAATATCCAACAACATGAATAACGAACAATTTTAACCATTAAAACACAATAAGTACACAATTTGATGACGTCACACTGAGAGTACATGCTTTACGCGGTTTATGTGACCTACATCGGTCTGTCAAGTTTTACTGTGTGCACGGATTTAAAAGTTATTCGCTGTCGCTTTCTACGATGACTTTGAAGCGTTTTCTTAGTGTACATGGATTTTCACAACATGCAGATGATTATGACGTAGCCTTACTCTGCACTGCATGAATGTTGATGTTGAAAAAGTTCCATCAAGAATGTTTCCAGAGAACAAGCTGTTCTTACCGTCTTGGAACGTACGTGTGATGAGAAACCTGTGCTGCGGAATTCGTATTTGTGTTTTGGTAACCGACAGCTGATTAAACTTGCAAGCAAATTTATGGTATTGGTCGCATATTGCCTGTTAAGATGGAGATGTTTGAAATGTTCTCGTGTTGTTTGTCACTAATGTGGCTGTATTTGTTGACTGATTGGATATTTCTGCATTATCTGGTTGGCGGAACATTGTTATCAGAAAGTTTTCGAACAAGATGCTTTCTGGCACTATGATTCGTTAGCCATTTGTCTCCCAGAAGTCCTACCGCTTCATTATTGAGGTAAGTATTTGTTTAAACCATTTTGTTTACAATCAATGCGGAGGGATATCTAGGTCGCGTGTGATTAGTCTAGCCAATAGAAATGTCTGATATGTTATCTTACACATGTGTAAGATAAAAATATTCGTAATGGGTATATTACATGGAAAACAGGGGTAAGCATGTGATAAACAACTATTAATCATGATTTGCCGACGATATTTCAACATTCTATAAAATCTAAAAATACACATGGGGTTATATAATTGTCAATTAATACTAAAGCTGGCGATCAATCGTAACTACTCGGTATGTTTCGGGAAATCAGTTCGGGCAGTTCAAATCTACTAGCAAAAGATTCGGCATACTTCGGAATTTCGTTTGATATACCTTTTGTAAACAATGATGAAAGCTATTTAAAGCTGCACTCTCACAGATTTACCGTTTTTACAACTTTTTTTTTGTCATGGAAAGAGGAATTTTTTGCGTAAATATCTGCAAACCAATGATAAAAGATTGCTGACAAAAGATCAGATCGCAGATTTGCATATTTCCGTTCTAAAATCAATGTTTTATGGCTTAAACCGTTACTAACGCATGCATAAAACATTAATTTTTGAACTTAAATATAAAAATCTAATTTTTGTCAGCAATCTTGTATCACTGGTTTCCATGGATTTTTGCAAAAATTGGCTTGTCCCAAGGCAAAAAATAAAAAGAACTTGTCAAAACGTTCAATCTGTGAGAGTGCAGCTTTAAGTTAAAGTAACAAATTCAATTTCTTAAATTAATGCACCATGTTAAAGAGTCAATTATATTTTTTTCAAGCATCCAGGTCAAGTTCAATCATATACATGCAGCTATGCAGATAATTGGTATGACCTTATTGTGAAAAAAGAAATTGTTAAAATTTCTAAATCTCTGAAGCCTTGACAACATCTGTTCGTGAAGTATCTATTCTCTTTTCATTGTTCATAAAGTGTACACCACACGCAGCTTGATTGTGTTCGCTTGGAAACATCACACCAGTAGTTATTGATGTTGCTATTAACATGGTGACTTTAATGTCATTGATATGTCATGTAAACGCATGGAGTATGGGCGGTATTGGTCTGTGTGTGAATAAGGAAACACACATTTGCTTTTATCGTATAAAAAATAGGAATGCAAACGAATATTCGAATATTCGATCAAACGTTTCGTATTAGAATGTCAAAATCGATATTCGAATATTCGAAAAAAAAAACAGTTGATTAAATAGAATAAAAAAAAACATTTTGCCTACAACTCTGTTGTTGTGTATAAACTTTTGTATTCAAGTATTGCTTTTACAACAAAGGCCCATACTGCCAGAGATGTGAATTTGATGACAACGGACACTATTGTTTACGCACCATATGTCATTTAGGGAATTATCGTCCGGTACTTTAAAAAGTACCCGTAATTTTACAATAACTGGCTATTAGACAAGTGACATCAAATATTTCATTTATTTTCGGTAATTTTAAAAGCCTTTGCCAATAAGGGATTTAAGAAATCGGCCTTCACACCTACATGTATGTTTTGTCTTGGCTGCAAATAAAGCTGTGCAACATTGCTCAAATCGCTGTGATGGTATGAATTGCATGTGCTACTAAAATGTAGCAACATGTATCTGCTTTATACTGTTTTCGTTAGAGCAACCCCGTAACTTGAGATGAATGAATGAATGAATGAATGAATGAATGAATGAATGAATGAATGAATGAATGAATGAATGAACGAGCGAGCGAGCGAGCGAGCGAACGAACGAACGAACGAACTAACGAATGAATGAATGGAGAAACGGGCGAACGAACGAATGAATGAACAAACGATGGGACGAACGAACGCACGAACGAGCGAACGAACGTAAGAACGGACGGGACGTGAGAGAGAGAAGGTCGGGCGGAATGGGCGGTAGGAAAGAATCGGTGAAAGGATCTTAGGATGGAAGGGGAAGGAAAGGGACGGAATTAAGGAAGGATGCCGGAAAGAGCGGAGGTAAGGAAGGGGTGTAGGAATGGATCTGATAGAATAAAGGGTGGAAGGAAGGAACTTAGAGTCGGAGATTGGAGCGAAAAGAAGGGAGGGACGGAATGACTGAAGAAAGGGCGGTGAAAAGAGGCAGAAAAAATGGGCAGAAGGAAGAAAAAGGCCAGAAGGAAGGAATGAAGGGGTGAAAGAAGGGGCAGAATTAAGGAAGAGATTGAAAGGAAGGGATGGAAGGAAAGAAGGGTGGAAAGAATTAAGGGCGGAAGGAGAGAAGGGCGGAAGCAAGGAAGGAAGGAAGGAAGGGGAGGAAGGGCGTACAGAAGGGCAGGCAAAAAGAAGGAAGGGCGAGCGGAAGAAAGGGCGGGTGGAAGGAAGGCGGGCGATAAAAGGACGGGTGGGAGGAAAGAAGGATGGAAAGTAGGGCGGAAGCCGAAGGGCGGAAGGAAGGAAGGAAGGCAAAAGGAAGGGAGGAAGGAAGGAGGGCGGAAGGAAGGAAGGGCGGAAGAGCGGAATGAATGAATGAATGAATGAATGAATGAATGAATGAATGAATGAATGAAGGAAGGAAGGAAGGAAGGAAGGAAGGAAGGAAGGAAGGAAGGAAGGAAGGAAGGAAGGAAGGAAGGAAGGAAGGAAGGAAGGAAGGAAGGAAGGAAGGAAGGAAGGAAGGAAGGAAGGAAGGAAGGAAGGAAGGAAGCAAGGAAGCAAGGAAGGAAGGAAGCAAGGAAGCAAGGATAAGACTTGTCCCTAAAGTTTGTCATAAAAGATCGTTTAGAAAATTTGTCCACGAACATTTTGGTCTATTTAAAGCTGCATTCCCACGGATATACCATTTTTACATCTTCTTTCAGTTCGAAATTGTTTTATGGCTTAAACCGTTACTAAAGATTTAAGAAAAATGAATAAAACTTCATTTTAAACTTAAATATAACATTCACCGATCTAATTTTTTGTCAGGAGTCTTATAAATATAACTGGTTTCCATGGACTTTCGCAAAAAATTGGCTCGTTCCACGACAAAAAAAATAAAAAAAGTTGTCAAAACGTTAAATCTGATTTAATCGTATTTTATTGCTTCATAATTGTACACTTTTTGACAATGCATGCAAAAGAAAACAGACAAAAAATAAATCTAAGTAACTTGAAAAGCATGACATATTTTACTTTGTCAAAAGCAAAAGGGTTGGGCCACAAGTTTTTACAACATTAGAAAACTGCCCTCCCGTTTTATTGGACGGTGCCCGCTCAGGGCAGCGTTCATAGTAGGGGCAATCGGCTGAAAAGTTACAAACAGATTTACCGCCTGTCTCGGTCGAAGAAAGAGTGCGGTTTTTCAATGCTTAAAACACCAGTAATATTCAATAGCTTACAAGAACATTAATAATTATGCAATAAACCTATAATTCTAAAGCACAAAGGATATGTTTAAACTACATTTCTTCAGAATGCATGATTTATTTATCTTGATTTTTTCCTGCGCGAGCTGACCGTTACATTTAATGACATTGGACTTTTTCCTTTTTTTGGCACCAACCAAATTACTTGCTAGAATAAATCCAGACTCCAAGCTTTACTAGAATAAGGGCCAGTTTTATTAAACTTCGTACGAAGTCTGTTTTGCTTACGAACTTTGTACGATGTATCTCATGCTGTTTAGCCGTTTGATTAAGAATTTCGTACGAACAAGCACCTGTTTCTTCGTAGATATACGTAAATTTCTACGAAAGCTCTTAGGGTGGCGTACGAACTTTGTAGACTAAAAAATGGCCGCCACAACAACAGAAATATTATATATTGGCGATCTTTCATTTATTATGGCGTATTTTAACAAAACCAACTGCCAATTTCAAGACAGAAGACGACTCTGTGGAATCTGCAATCGGTGAGTAAATTAAGAAATCGTTAAGACGCCGTTTTTTTACTAAATTTTCAGGGGACGCAACTTCGCGCCAACTGTCAAAATGTTTTGAAAAACAAAATGCTCTTATTTCGATGCATTTCAAGAGTTTTGTTGTGATAAGAACACTGGAATATAGACTGAAATACTATCCAACCATTAGACTCATGGTATATGAATTTTAAGGTGTTTTAAGTAAAAACAAACAAGCTAAAAACAGACTGATTTTATGACAGTGTTTTACACTGATCTGTCATTTCATCTGTCAAAGTTTTTATCATTTTTCAATAACTTGCTTTGACTTATATTTACAAGATTATCATGTCTCTAATAGTGTTCAGAAATTCTAAATCAACATTGAAGCTTATAAATTTAAAAGTTGCCTGGGGGTATGCGGGGGGTGGGATGGGTCAAAAAGTGTTTTTTTTTAAATATCCAGAGCAGCCAGAAGGTAAGCATAAGCTCTATTGGTCACAGTTGGGAGACTTGTTTGTCCCAAACTACATTTTTTTTTAAATTTTTCTTGCGGTTCTGAAAACATTGCAGCTAGTAATGGGACTTAGACTGGGGACTCCCTGTTTGCAAGTTTGTGCTCTATCAACTTGGCTCACAGGCCCTTAGAACTTAAAATAACTTAAAGCTTGCAGTTGAATTGTTCAACCAGCTCGACAAACTGTTTCTGATAACTTAATTTGCAAACAATCTGACCTTTGTGGGTTAGTACTGGGACACACTCATGAATGGTATACGGGTAATATTAGTACGGTACACCTGGGTGCAAATTTGCGACAAGTTCAGATCTTGAACCCCACGACTGATGACTACTTGAGCTCAAGCAATGGCTTTTTAAAACAGAAACCACCTTGCATTTAAAGAAAAATGTCAACCATATTTTAAGCTTCAGAAAGAAAACAGCCTGTTTATAAATAAATAGATTATTTATTTTTTATTTCAGATCTTGACATGGATCCAAGATGCTGGTAACTAGGCGGGACGGATTGTTACACAGAACTGCAGGTTTCTGGATGGGTAACTAAATTTCCATTTTCCGGTTTACTTGTGTTATTTATAAGCAAGATAAAAGTAAATACACCGCAAGAGCGAATCAAGTGGAAATCATGAATTATGTATGTATTTACAGTCAGTTTGTAGCATTTGTTTTTTTACGAAATCTCAATTTAATACAAACTTTTAAGCTTATCATGCATGTAGTTTGATGCACATTCTATAATTATAATATTAAAGATGTGCAGCATATATATGGAATGATCCACATCACTGGATACTGTATATTTGTAACATTGCATGTGAAAATGCATAGCAACAAGTGATATAAGACTGCTGAAAAAATCACATTGCAAGTTTTCATATTTATTTTCAAAAATTGATGATTTATGCATTTTTCAAAAACATTAATTTGCGACAGAAATATGAAAAACTGCGATAAAATCTTTTGTCAGCATTCTTGTATCGCTGGTTTTCAGATGTTTACACTAAATTTGCTTATTCCTGGACAAAAGATAAAATATTATCAAAACTGTTAATCTGTAAGAGTGCAGCCTTAAAGAAAACAAATGAAATAAAAAGGGTTTTTAATGATTTCTAGCAGATAAGTCTGTTGTCAAAGAACCGAATTCAAGGTATCATTATAGCCATCTGTCATGTCAGAGACAATACAATAATGTTATTGTATTATATTTGTATATGATGTATAGGTCCTAATTATTAGGTCTATAAATCCGGCTTTAAGTGATTTTGAGTTGTGCCCTTTATCTAACTGAGAAAACAACTGATGTTTTATTATACATATTTTACAAGTGGCTCTGTGAAATATTCTGTGACTGTTAAAAGGTGTAAATTTTTGTTTTTCGTTTCAGAGACTCAGCGCCATGTCACAAATACTTCAGAACCTAGAATGAAAGTTACCAAAAGAGCAATAGACTTTCCAATCTCTACAAAATTCATCTTAACTGTTTTTCAAGGTGATACTTGAGACTACCAAAGGCTTTTCAAGGACAGAATTCACAAAACAGTTTATGCCACCATCTCATATCAAAGGATTGTGCTTGAGTTGAACAGCCTTCAAACAGAAACTGTTTCAACACCTTCAATGGATTCATTCTGATTCAGTTTACCCTTGCTGTGATCTGAGCAACTATTTACATCAGTTCAATATTGTAAATTGTTTAAACTTGAAAATTCTGTCTTCATGCAACTCACATGAATCTTTTTACTGTGGACTTTGATGTTGACTCTATACAGGAAGAAGAGACCATCTTTATACATGCTGGCATATCTTTTAAAAAGGAAACAAATATTATAACCAACATACTACACTGTTATGTCATCCAAGGACTCAGCTACTGACTCAATTTATAAATACTTCAAAGGAAAAATGTCTCTGTCAATGTAATTACTGCTGTGCATAATAAGGCATTTTTATTATGCGCCCCTTCGAAGAAGAGGGGTATATTGCTTTGCACATGTCGGTCGGTCGGTCAGTACCATCTACTGTCTGTAGACCAAAGCTTGTCCGAGTGATAACTCAACAATTCCTGGATGTATGGTTATCAAACTTGACATGAAGGTTGGGCCTGACCTGTAGATCATTTTAGGGATCATCGGGTCAAAGGTCAAGGTCACAGTGACCTTGAATGGTTAATTAATTTTAAAGCTTGTCCGAGTGATAACTCAACAATGCCTAGACCTTGTGTCATCAAACTTGATATGGAAGTTGGGCCTCACCAGTAGATGACCCCTATTGGTTTTGGGGATCATCGAGCCAAAGATCAAGGTCACAGTGACCTTGAATTGTAAAAGGTTGTCCAAGTGATAAATCAACAATGCCTGCCCCCATGGCCCCCAAACTTGACTCGGAGGTTGGGCCTTACCAGTAGATGACCCCTATTGATTTTAGGGGTCAAAGGTCAAGGTCAAAGTGATCTTGAAAGCAAACTCGACAATTCCTGGACCAATCATGCCATTCAGTCTGAATGGTCATCAAACTTGACATAAAGGTTCGGCCTGACCAGTAGATGACCCCTCTTGACTTTAAAGGGTCATCAATCCAAGGTCAAGGTCACAATAACCTTTAATGCAAAAAAGATAACAAATCCTCTCGCAGGGATATCTCAACAATGCCTGAACCTATGATCATCAAACTTGACATGGAAGTTGGTCCTGACAAGTGATGACGTTTATTGATTTTAGGAGTCATTGGGTCAAAGGTCAAATTCACAGTGACCTTGAATGCGAAAATGTTTCGAGTGATAACATGTCCATGCCTGAACCCATGACCCTCAAACTTAAAATTTAGATTTTTGTAGACCAGCTGATGACTCATATGGATTTTGAGGTCATAGAGTCAAAGGTCATGGTCATAACACACTCTATCCTCACACTTTGAATGGTCATAATCTTAAAACTGCCTCAACGGCATCCAATGTCAGTGATTAATCAGCTGTCATTTCGGTCCATGCTTAGTTCATTCAATTGTTCATATAATCCTGACAACATGGCGTTCAGGTGGGGGCATAATGTTTGACAAACATCTCTTGTTGATACTTGGCTCATTTCTTACATGTAGCTGTAACATTTTGGGCAACTTCTCAATTATTTTGTTTAAGACATTTTTCATCCAGCTCATCTAAACCTAAGTTAGTGTTCATGTTAACTTTTATGACTGCCTGTTTATTGTACTTTTTATAAATTATTTTTAATGACTTTCTCAAGAACCATTTGGCTAAGTATGTCTCCTCCTGAAATAGACTAATTCTTTTAGCTCCAGTTGTCTGTCTGTCCGTCTGTAACAAATTGTGTCTGCTCCATGTCTCTTTAACCTTTTGAAGGATTTGATATAACTTCCCACAAATGTACACCATATTGAGAGGAAGGGTTTATTATTATAACTGTTGAGCAGTTTCTGAACTTGACTGTATTATATATAAATATCTTGCATTTACCTCAAGCTGTTAAGTGAACAATATTACATTGACCAATACAAGGAACTAAACCTTCTAGGTCACCATTTTGGAATAAAGTAATACTTAAAGCTCATATTTCCATAAGAATCTGTTCATTTACAGTTTAAATAGCTTATACAAGTATATCATTTCAACATAACATCAAATCCTCCACTGTTTTATGTTTGCAACATTTTTTTTTAAACTTTGATTTATATATCATGACTTGTATGTACAAATACCAAACAGCAACTCACAGATCTATACTCATTTGGGCAGAATTTTGTAAATCGAAGCATTGTCATTTGATATTCAATGCTTTTTGGCAAATTGGGGCATTTTCTGCCACATTAAAATCAATATTAACAATAAATCTCCAACTTTAATATTCTCATATTTTTGTGCCCATTCTTTGCCAATTATTTGTTTGTCTATTGGTATGCATGTATGTTTATTCATACTGCTTTTCAAAATAACGAATTAATAAAATGTTTGAAATATTTTATTTGTTCATAACTTATTTAATATACCAAAAAGATGACTGCATTTTGTTTTATTTCACATCATGATCACTCATAGAGCAAGACTTGAAGAAGTATAGTGATATAGCCACAGGTGTTTGTCTGACTTTCTCCTACCCAAGAGGGCATGTGTTTGAATCCCAAGTTTGAAAACACAGTTCAAAGGTCAGTTGATGTATCCTGATTGCAGGCAAAGAGAAACACTCTATGATGGGCACCTGTAAAATAATCTTTACTATTATCCATAAAACGTGAAATTTGTTAGTAAAATAAAAAAAGAAATGGACTAACATTTTGTTCAATTACAATTATTGATAATATTTCTTGTAAAAGTACACATTTATCTTAAGAGATAAAAAAAAAACACTACAGTACAAATTTGTTTTGTAAAAGCCATTTCTCAAATTCAAATGAAATGCCTGCCTTGACAGTGATATTTTGTATTAAGATTACATATATTGGTAAAAAATCGGTAGTTTGCAAGAAGCAGTGGCAAATATTTTCTTATTTCATACTATGTTATAATGGCAATTGCATCTGTTTTTGAAAGACTGGGTCTAATAACACTAAAAAATATAATGATAATTCTACTCCCCGATTACTGTTTGCATAGTTTTTGCAATAGTTGGTTTAATCATACGCTGAGATAAACAGTCATACGCAATGCTTTTCAGTGCTGCAACACTGCATCTCAGATGACTGAGCTTTTCTTTCAAAAGATTGCCTGCAATGAAAAACTTAATAAATCATATCAATAACAAACAAAGAGGATACTGTAATTGACAATAGGTCTACTTATTTGTAATGACAAATGTCATTTGTATACTGGTTAGTATATAGAATTGTATATTAAAACATATTTGAGTGTGTAAACTTACATACCTTAAGGAAACAGTTCAAATAATATTCGCTTAATAAACTCTTTCTTAAATTTGTACTTCCGGGGTTTTCAATCGAATAGAACAAAGAATCAACGAACGTAATAGTACATTTACCTTTTGGGATGTGATTATTTAACATGTTAACGCCATAACAAGTATTATACACAATACAAGCGATAAGAAATGGATATAGTTGGTATCGAAATGTGTCATAACCTGAAAACATTGCAATGTGACACAGGAAACAGCTGTTTAAACGGGTCAAACCATGCCGTAGCAACCGTAGTCGACAAAACGTTACCACCCACTATATTTATTAAAATAAATAGTAAATGTCTATTTGGATTATTCGAAAAGCGAAGCAGATCAAATCACTATTTGCGATTTTTTTTAGTATACTCAAATCTACGGTTTGTTTACATATTCGTCCGATCCTTCCCCATTTTGAAGAGTAATTACGTACGAAAGCGTTAATAAAACGGTCGCAGAAATCTTCGTAACCAACTTCGTACGAAGATCGCTTGCTTAACATGCATTCATAAAAAATAGTCATGCATGACGAAAGTTGGCTCTTTAAATAACCAAACTGTCAATAGTTGATAACAACGACACGATTTTGAAACCAGACAGCTCTCCCTGTATATTTTTCTGCACATACACCAGAGGCACCGTCCCTCAGCACTTTCAGTGCTTTGATTAATAATGGTATAATGCAGCCTAGATGAGTGAATATCACGAACGGCCAAAATTTCATAACCGACAGGACGAAAACGAAAACAAAACCAAAGATGAACTACGGTCGTTCACTTATCTCATTTTATTATCTGCTTTTGATAGCGTTGTCAGTTGTTAAAACTGTCGCACAAACATGCGAAAAGCTCACATCTTGCAGCTGCAAAGCTGGTGAATTCACATTCAGTTTATCTCAACTTAAATTCCAAAGGTAAAGTTTCACAATTTTCCGTCAATGAACGTCACATGACTGTGACAGGTTACTGAGTACAAAAAAAAGTTCTAAATGCCATTAATATAGTTCGTGTAGGTGTAGAGACTGGATGCACAGTTTCTGCTTCTTTTGTTCAATTTATTTTTTGTTTCTCTGTTAATTTATCTGGCCATTTGATTATCATTGACTTCATACTTTTAGTTTAACTTCAAGCATTTACTATGAGTACCGTAATTCACCTAAGAGTTCGGACACCTTAAATTAATTATATTTTTCGCTGTCCGAATACATAGAAAATTACCATTTTTACATTTTATTCACATGTTTGTTTAACCTGCCTTTTTTCTTCATGTTTGCATTTTACCACTTATTAATTTATCCGTAGTAATCAATGGTCATAAACTTATTTATTACGCCTATAAGTGTAAATCCTTCATCAAGTTAATTAAAACACCATGTTATACATGAACTGAATAAACACATTCTATCGGCTTCAGATCAAAGAGTCACACTGTGTGACGTCACACAACTTACAGTTATACCCACGAGGATCTCGTGGAGAGCATGGACATTGCTATGCAGGATTAATGTATAACTGTACAATTATTGCTTCATACAGTCTTTAAGTGTGGTACTAATTTGAAAGTTTATTGGCAGATTGTTTTACAAACATGTCTTGTCTATGTTTTCTTAATCCCTTGATTGCCCTTGTTGTTTCTTTAATCCTCCAATAAATATATCACACTTCCTTAACTTGTCACAGTGGTGAATACGGTTAGGTAATCTAGCCAGGCATTGTAAAGATAAAAATCAATAATCTTCGTCTGTGAAACTTGGTAACTGTAAAAGTTATGATTGATGTCCTTTGGGTGTCCGAAAATTAGGTACGTAAAATAAATTATTTTGGAAAATAATTATGGGTGTCCGAATATTTAGAGTGTCCGAACTCTTAGGTGAATTACGGTATGAGTAGTCATACAGTATGTGTTAAAAATGGGAAAAAATGTTTTTGATGAACGAGGCCCAGATTTCTATTATTTATGCTGAACATCTATTGCCATTCATCTCATTGTACATTCACACGAAATGATGAAAAAAAAAATTCATTTACACAAATTTTATCACAGGGTTGAATTTTATCAGCATGTTTACAGTATTAATCAGGGTTCGAATTTAGACTCACATACTCGCAAAATGCGAGCGATATTTGCAAATTGCGAGTGACTTTTATTCAAGCTTGCAAAAATCTGCGAGTGGCTTTTTCTAGACCAAAAAATGTTAAAAGGAAAGTAGAATAAACATGAACCTAACTCCGCTACTTAGTCCAGTGTAAACAGCCTGTAAGTGGCATGTTTACACTACCAGTATAAAGAAGACAGTACGGAGTCACGCTCTAGTAAGTTTTCAAAAATAGAACAATTACGGGAAAGGCCGAGTTTTTTCTGGAATCTTTCCGGGATTCTCCGAATGCTCCCAATACAAAGTGAATACAAATGACGTAATCACCTAGCTCGATCTTTGCCTAAATTTAGCGCTTTTGTCCACTATATGTAAACCCCATCAACCTTTTAATATACTGTATCCGCCCAACTGTCAAAAAGAATAGACTTCGATATATTTTATAGTCCAAAGCATCCATGCTACATTTACTGTTGCTTTTATTTATTTTAAATTTATAATGATATTGTTTTTAATACTTATAGACTTAATGAAATCTGAAGCGTGCTCGCCCAATGGGTATTACCCGATGGCGAGGGTAAATAAGCTCATCAAAAAGTTCCAGTAGTCGAGTCACTCAAGATTGATACTTTTTATATTCATAATATGTCTTAGGTGTAGATATTTATTATAATTAGACAATTTCTTAGGGAATAAAGCAAATAATAAAATTGCAAGTTGATTTTTCATTTTATGAGTTGCCTCAAAAAGCACTCGCAAAATTTTGCGAGTGCTCTTCTAAGTTAAATTCGAACCCTGTTAATGCCGTCCTGCCCTGGAGCTTAATTGGGTTATAAACTGATGGTGTGCATAATAACACTAAATCAATCATCAAGGCACATGTGTTGCATTGTTTTGATTGAAACCATTGAATCTGAATTATATATTTTTCTATGAAATATTTTGTTATGCAATATGACATTGTATCTTAAAAATATAAAGGACTTTAAAAAGAGTAAATAAAATACTTCTGAAGTTCTGTGTGTTGCAAAAAAGGGGTAAAAAATAGTGAAATGCTACCCACACGAAAGCGCTAAATGGCGATGATGAAAATCCCCTGTTATGTAACCAAATCCCTTGGAATTCTTAACAAAATCCCCTGGCGAGCCTTTTGAAAATATGGCATGTATAAGACTGCCTTAATATTTTCGCCCATGGAGATATCTCTGACAGCGGCAAACGGAAAAAAATCAAAGGAAAAAAAATCCTCCCAAAATATTAATATTCTAATTAGATATTCATATTTTTTGGGGGGAAAAATGCTTTTTAATATTTGGTGGTTATTTAGGGTTTTGTAATAGATGATCATGTTCCAAATAATTTTGGTCTGGAACATTTATTTTTGACTAATTTTTCAAGGAAGGGGTGTGGCCATATAATGGGTCATGTCAACGCAACTGCCACCTGTGGGATTATTGAGTTACCGAAAAATATTAAATAGATATAAGTAAAATCCTGTCACTTATGCCACAAGAAGCACATGTTGACAGGATCTTCATTCTGCTCTTGTCATATTATTCCTTGTTTTTAACCATAATTATAAGGTACCGTACTCAGGATGCGTTTTTCTGTTAACTGGTGGGCCATGGAAACCTGGCTTGGGCTACAGGTGAAAAAGGTTAATTTCACAGTATCTACCTGTCTCATTTGAAGAAGGGTGATTGTCACAAAGCTTGAACACTGATATGGCCCTTCAGTCCTTTGATATGGTTCAAAAAGTAATAATACTGGTATGACATTTCAAAACAATTCTTGGAATTTTACTTGATAAAATAGCATTTTATATATTATTTATATAGGTATATTCATATATATATATATAAATATAATGATATTTTTTAAGTCAAATTATGATGTATTATTATTATTATACCCCAACAAACGAAGTTTGAGGGGGTATATAGGAGTGAGCTTGTCGGTCGGTCGGTCGGTCTGTCGGTTTTCATGGTTTCCGGACGATAACTCATGAAAGGCTAGACAGATTTGAAAATTTTTTGGTACACAGGTGTAACATCAGAAGATACAGGTCAAGTTCGATATTGGGGCTGGTGGGGCCAAGGTCAAGGTCACTGTTACTAAAAATAGAAAAACGGTTTCTGGACGATAACTCATGAAAGGCTAGACATATTTGAAAAAATTTTGGTACACAGGTGTAACATCAGACGATACAGGTCAAGTTCGATATTGGGGCTGGTGGGGCCAAGTTCAAGGTCACTGTTACTAAAAATAGAAAAACGGTTTCCGGACGATAACTCATGAAAGGCTAGACAGATTTGAAAAAATTTTGGTACACAGGTGTAACATCAGAAGATACAGGTCAAGTTCGATATATGGGCTGGTGGGGCCAAGGTCAAGGTCATTGATACTAAAAATAGAAAAACGGTTTCCAGACGATAACTCATGAAAGGCTAGTTTTTCTTGTCAGCAGTGTAACTTCTAAATTACTCAACAGATTTAAATATAACAATACATGCATGATAAAAGGAGATGCAGTGTGCAGTAGTCTTGGAGTTATGGCCTCTTTTCAAAGGAATGGTTTGCCATTCCTGTGTCCAGGCAGCATTTGGGGGTATTCGTCACTCCTGTGACAGCTCTAGTTTTGTATTGAAATGTCATATTATTACTTTTTAAACAATATTAAAGGTCAAAAGGGCCATATTTAAGTGTCCAAGCTATGTCTAATAATGTGACGATCACCTTTGATTCGAAGCAGCGCTCAATATGAACACAATCATTGCTCTGATGAAATGTTTTCCAGGTTTGCTCAGTTTCTGAATGTTATATTGCAGGGCTCGTTTTTTTGTTTTATGCCAGGCAGAAGTATGGACATTCATGAGTGAACTGTATTTTTTAAAATCTTGAGTTTCAGTGACTGCATTAAGATTAATTCTCAAAATTTCATGTATTGTAAGGTTTATGTATATGCTTATCAACAGCTTGAGTATAACGAATGGGAGCTACACATATGTCTACCAACCCTGTGGAACAGTTACATGTGGAGGGATAAATACTGCTGCTGTGAGTTTCATGTTTAGCTTTTCTCTTTTTGGAAGAGTCACAATTTTATAGTCCTTTTCTTAAAATTCATATTTTTTTTATCATAATGATGCTCTTTTACAATTGTTTCTTTAAAGGGACTAGACACAAGATGATAAAATTTTAAGAAAAAAAATGTCAAAAGCTTGAATAAAATTAATATTGTTGTGTACAACACATTGAATTTCACTTACTGATGTATCACATCGCTTACAACACATGCATCTTCTACAGTTTTTGCGTATTATTTCAATTTGAAATTTACTGGGTTTGTCTACCATTTTGTGCTATTTTTTAACAGGGGAACTTGGCTAAGAAAGTGTGTTTTGTCATATTTTGATTTTTGGTGAACAAAACATTAATTTGTTGTGGCCTTTATTATAATTTGGATTGATTTGATGATCGCCATCTTCCTTATGGTTTATTATCCACGGCCGAATCGAAGGTGTCGGGAGGGGTATATTGTTTTGGCGTTGTCCGTCCGTCTGTCATTCCTTCCGTCTGGTACCATATCTTGGTAGGTATTGATCAGAAAGTGTTCAAACTTGGTCAGAATGTTCCATTTGATCAAATCTCGACCACTTTTATAAGTGGGTCACATGGGGTAAAAAACTAGGTCACTAGGTCAAATCTTAGAAAAATCTTTGGAACATACTAGAGGCATTATACATGGTTAAATATTCATAAAACTTAATCAGAATTTTTTCATTGATGGAATCTTGAACTTATTTGAAACTGGGTCACATATGATTGAAAATTAGGTCACTAGGTAAAATCTTAGATTTTTTCGTATGGAATGGAAATGATTGGTCGGATTATGTTCAATCTTGGTCATGATGTACCCCTTGATGAAATATGGACCACTTGTAAAAGTGGGGCACATGGGATCAAAAACTAGGTCACTAGGACTGCGTTTTAAAAGTGGATCATATGGGTCAAAAACAAGGTCACTATGTCAAATCTTAGAAAATCTTTGAAACACATAAGAGGCATTATGTATGGTCTAATATCAATGAAACTTGAACAGAATGTTTTCCTTGAGGAACTCTTGGACACATTTTAAACTCGGTCACATGTGATAAAAAAAAAGGTCACTAGGTCAAATCTTTCAAAAATCTTGTCTGAAACTATTTTATGGTGGTGATTGGTCAGATTATGTTCGAATATGGTCAGAATGTTCTCTTGGATTAAATTTATCTGCGTTTTAAAAGTGGGTCATATGGGTTAAAAACAAGGTCAATAGGTCAAATCTTAGAAAAAATATTGGGAACACACTAGAAGCAATCTAATATTCATGAAACTTCATCAGACTGTTTTCCTTGATTGTTGTTGAATAGTTCGAAACTGGGTCACATGGGGTTAGAAACCAGGTCAGTAGGTGAAATCTTTGAAAAATTTCTGTCCCTTACCAAACATTGCTATTGAATAGTCAGGTATGTTCAAATTTGGTCAGAATGTTTGCCTTATTGAAATCTTAAAAGAGTTTTAAAATTGGTCACATGGGGTCAAAACTAGGTCCCTAGGTCATATCTTAGAGAAATCTTGGGAACACTCTAGAGGCAATACATCTGCTCTAATTTCCATGAAACTTGGTCAGAATGTTTGCCTTGATGAAATCTTGGAATTATTTGAAACTAGTAGGTCAAAAATGAGGTCACTGGGTCAAATCTTAAAAAACCATGTGGACAATCTAGAGGCTATATTTTTGCAATATATCTGGACCAAACTTCATGAAACTTGATCAGAGTGTTTGCCTTGATGAAATCTTAGATTAGTTAGGTAACATGGAGTCATATACTAGGTTTCTTGGTCAATTCTAAATGCTACATTATATACCATTTTTTTTTAATTTCAAACAGTTGCAATCAAACTCAAACTTATATATATATTTCACCAACAATTGATTTCCATTCCTTGACTAAGCCCAATCAGGCGGGGGATATCAATTCAACGAATTTGCTTGTTCATTTATGGTTTTAGCTATGAGAGAGTTATGGGAGGGTATTGCACCTTGTCCTTTTTTGGTAGCACCCTTCTGCCCTGGAGACCAGCATGTGCACCCTCCTGCTTTCATGGAACAAAACACACTTTATATATAAGAAAATAGAATGTTTTTGTTATGTGATTGTAAATTCTTGCAAACTTTGCATATTTTGCTGTTGAAAGTTAATCTTCAGGTAAACAAAATTCAAAACATTTCTGTCAAATTCCTAATATTTAAGTTCTTCAAAGCTTGATACAATTAGCCCATCCCACCCTTAGCACCCTGCCCAGCAGCACCTTGAACTTTTAAATAGGTGTTTTATTTTGATTGATAAACAATGATTGATTTTAAATGTGTTTTTTTGTAATATATTTGATAGTCAAATATAAAAGTAAAAACATTTTAAACTTAAAATGTACATGTATAACACAATTCATCATAAATATGGAACATGATTGCTACAGATATGTCAGAGAAGTAATGTTCAGTCGGCCTTTTATGATGTTGGGGATGGAGACACTGCTGCCTTCACGGGAAGTCCCTTAAACAACACCCTTGTTCTAACCTTCACAAGTGATCAAAGGTAAGTTTCTTTAAGAGAGATGTATGGTGGATTCATTATTGGTTAAGATAACATAGGCATCATAAATCTCTATAAACAATCTATACCCCAAAATACACTTGTACGTTGTACACCTAAATGCAATATGGTCGTATTCCACTCTGCTGACAACATGTCTTAAAGGCCTAGTTTAAGGAATGTTTGGCATGATAATCCCCTGCTGTGCATCTTCTGCTAATTGCACAGGTGTCACAGCAGGGGCCAATTTCCTGTGTATTGTTTATTGGCTCAGGGCCATTTAGTGTCCATTTCTATAATAAAACCTCCAAAACTGCACAGCAGGATACTCAAACCCCAGATCTGATAAGAGGGATGAAAGCAAGCAGATTAAGATCAATACACAGAGGTTGTGTACTGTAAACAGACTGGGGGGTCACTTATAGAAGGATCAAACAAGGTCTTTAACTGGTGTCATTGTGCAATGTTTTTTATGTAAAAACATGTCTTCTAAGTAAATGAAACCAGTAATGTATTTTATATAAGGGTAAACACTACTGCTTTTTCATCAGGAAGAGCATATTCGACTTTTTTTATTTCACCTGGCTAAGCAACTCATGAAATTCAAATCTGAAAAAAAAAAAATTGGAGTTGAATACGTTCCTCCCTGGTAAATTTTAGTACTAATAACCATACTATATTACTGTAGATCCAATTAAAGGCAGAAGAAGGCTCCCTCAATTGTCAAACATTTCTTTTCAACTCTGAGTGTGTTTTCACAAGCTGGATTCCTTGCCCTTTCTCAACTTTTTATACCCCCCAAAACAAAGTTTGGGGGGGGTATACTGGAATCGGGTTGTCCGTCTGTCCGTCTGTCTGTCTGTCTGTCCGTCTGTCCGTCTGTCCGTCCGTTTTTTTTGTCCGGGATTCGTCTTTGTCGTTATTGAACAAATCTTTTTCAAACTTTCAAATATTAATGACCATGATGTAAACCTGTGCCTCCGTGGATTTGGTCAGAGTCGCATGATCCTGAGTGGAGTTGTGGCCCCTTAATGAGTTAAATTGGGCAAAATTAGCTTTGTCCAGGATTCTTCTTTGAAGCTATTGAGCAAATCTTTTTCAAACTTTCAAATATTAATGGCCATGATGTAAACCTTTGCCTCCATGAATTTGGTGGGAGTCACATGATCCTGAGTGGAGTTGTGGCCCCTTAATGAGTTAAATTGGGTAAAATTAGTTTTGTTCGTCCTACTCCTTCGTCATTTTTGAATGAATCTTTTTCAAACTTTTAGCCATGGTGAGAACATTTGCCCCTGTGATTGTGGTTGGAATCACATGATCATGTCTCCAATTATGGCCCCTGAATAAGTTAAAATAGGCAAAAATTATACAGCTTTGTCTAGCCTAATCCTTGGTCATTTTTTCTCATTTTTTCTATAAATCTTTTTCAAACTTTCAGATGTCAATGACCATGATATGAACTGTTGAATATGTGATTTGGTGCACCTGTATTAATCAGAATGTTTGCATGGCCTTAAAAAGACCTTTAATTGATTTTGTCCTTAAAAAGACCATCAAAAGTCCTGAAGTTAGGTGCATACAGGCCTTAAATTTGTTACAATATTCGCTTTGGTGGCCTACTCCTTTGTCATTTTTCAATATATTTTTCTCAAACTATCAGCTATCCATGACCATGATGTGAACCTTTGTATATGTGATTTTGTGCACCTGTATTATTTCCTTGGTACTCATGTGTGGGGGGGAGGTGGTGGGGGTGGGTAAACAGAAATTGGGTTGGCAGACTGTCAAATTCACCCGTCCACCTTCATTTTGGAATATCCTGTCAGGAGTCATGACCCCTTTATGGTGAAAATGAGAGAAACAGGTTTGTTATCTCCCCTGAGGTGGGTGGGAGTGGGGGATAAGTGTGGACACAGTACCAACATACTATAGTGACCATTTTGTGATCTCTGCTGCAGTGCCATGGCAGTCCCTGATTCAGTAATAGGTATTCTAAATAAACTAAATAAATGTATTGCCTTGTGCTTTCTAATGATACCATAACTAAGGCCAGGGCAAACAACCTAGACAGGGAAGGGTTGGGGGGTATTCGTTAGCCTTTGGCTTACAGTTCTAGTTTTAACAAGCTAATTAAATATCAAACTGTTTGAACAGTTTCAAGAGACAGACAAGATGCGCCAATCATCAATCCTTGATTTTGCAAAATTTAAATCTGTCTAATGCCATAAAATGTTCTGTCATATTTAAATGTTGCTTGTTTAGAAAATGTGCTTTTTGTTAAAATAAACATTACTATTTATTCATTTATAATTGTTTTTTATTTTACATTTCGTATACAACAGCCTTTGAACATATGAACGATTTCCACAATGCAACACATAATCCGTGTCGTAGTAAACAGTCAGTTTGACGACTTCAGACTTAAAATACACTGAAAGATATTTCATAACAGACTGAAAAATTAAAACTTGGGTTGTTCGAAACATCTTTTCCCTCGAGGTTTCAACTCGGACCCCGGCATCCCTGAGCGATTGCAGTTTTGTTGTAGTGCAATATTTATTTGGAGACCTTTAGTGATATTATCTGTATAAAAATCCAGATTAACTATTTTCCATTTCATAAAATCAAGATTTAAGTACACAACAACTTCCTATTAGAATGCTAACAAATTGAATGTGTGTGTAATAATTTTATGACTACTGTGCAGATTATATTAAAATGCTATTGACGTATACTGCTGGCTCAATTTATTGAATGTTGTCCTTGACAAGATGGTTCAAACTATGGAAATAAATTAGAAATGATAAATTTAATAATACATTCAGGCTAAAGTGCTCATGTATAATCTCAACAACTGTTGTTGTGGATGCGATAACTATTACTTAAATTTTGAAAGGAATTAAATGAAACTTTGGACACTATATTTTAGATTTTATTTTGAAACATTTAATTTCAGAACATCGAACATTAAAATCAGTTGTAACCGACGTGAACAAAGCAAATTTACACATGTGAATGAAGATCCACCAAACACCTATGTAAGTATTAATCTGTATACATGTATATAATAAAGCTTTAAGTATGTTACTATACGGTAATTTGTTATAACTTGATTGACTTATAAATTTTGGTTTAAGTTTCAAGGTATCTTGTGATTTTAACTCAGATCTGCAATACTGTTCACTCAATCAACTTTATACTTCACAAAATTGTTCACGACCATAACACAATTAGGTTACATAACTCCATATTATCCTAAATCTGAATTATGACCCTTGATTGACTTGAATATTACACCATAAATGCATTCATTTCCAAGACAAAGTGGCGAACAGTCGAGCTCCCTGTCCTGTTACGACAGCTCTTGTTTAAATTAAGATATAAGGCCAGTTATTTTTCTTAACATTTCCAATGTCAGATTTTCTTCAAGTCCGGTAAACTTTTACATTTACATTTATGTTCTTTTAACAACAATTTCGGTAAAACAAGCTTGTTTTCAAAATGCTTTACAGAAACTGTCCTTTATGTACACAATTTACATGAATTATAAATGAAATCTAGACAAGCTGTGAAAGATAGGGGGGAAATAGTATAAAAAGTGTATCCTCATACAGCATTGATCTTTTCTTTTTACTTGAACTGGCCGATGACTGCATTTTAACTCTGCAGAGACATAAATGAATTTGTAAAAATGTTATTGCTGTAAGAAAATACATATTATAGTCCTAAAATATGATCATTTGTGCTATTGCAATCTTAGTTTTACTGCTTATTACAATTTGAAATTCTTGGACTAAGTCAGCAAAACATTTATTTTCCTAAAAAAATTGCAATTTGCTAATCCATGAGAGATAACCTCTAAATGTGAATTTCAAATTTCAGACCTTTGTCTTGGAGACTCCATTTGCCTGTACCTCTCCGGAACCACCCACACCCAAACCCAAACACAATCTGAGCACAGGCTCTGTCTTACTTATAATGTAAGTTGCATTTTAACACTTCACAAGTGTTTAAGTTTTTGTTACTCACATTTTGTTTAAAAATGAAAAATGAATTCCATACAAAACTCTAAACAACCCCACTGTTATTTCCCTTGCGTATAACCCTCATCACCTTGAAATATCCTTGCATGATCTCTTGAAATTGTCTTTTCGATTAAAAAATATCTCTAATGCGAAAATTTAAATTTATGCTTTTATTTTTCAAATTTTATTAAAATAACATAGAGAATACCCCTCAACCATGCATGTTTGTTTTTTTAGCTTTTTCGTGTTCCTTCTCGTGTATTTCGTGGTTGGCATCTTGTTCCTGAAGTTTGTCAGAAGAGCCATCGGAACTGAAGCCATACCAAACTATGAGTTCTGGTCGTCTCTGCCGGGATATATAAAGGTGGGTTTTGGAATATGTTACTCCTCCTTCTTCACGGAGGGATGTTATATATAGCCAGGGGTCCTGTGTGTCACTGCTTAAAGCCGCATTTCACAGATTGACCAATTTGACACCTTTTTTATTTTTGTCTCAGATTCAGCTGATTTTGGCATCAAAGCTTTCAATTCAGTCATTTAAGACAACTCACAATATATCAGAACTAAATTGTATTGAAACTTGCCTTAAATTTCCTTGTTCTTAAGGCGTTAGAAACGCTTTAAGCCATAAAACATTTATTTTTGAACATATTTATAACTGTGATCTTTTTTCAGAAGTCTTATTTTCACCTAATTACAGTCATAAGCGCAAAATTTGGCTCATTCTAAGACAGAAAAAATAAATTGGTCTATCTATGAGAGTGCAGCTTTAACACTGGCACATGTTAGAGATCTATGAAAGCTCTAACCAGGGCACTGCATTCTGTATTGTGTATAATAATATAATAAAACTACAGGAACAGGCCTAGTAGTCATATATCCAAGAGACACAAACATACAAACAGATCACACTTTCATCCAAATTTAGCTCATCCGTCTTCACCTTTAAAAATTAACAGTAATGTTGTCGATTTTAACAAAGTACCAGACAATCAGCCCAAGCTGGACAAGTTTTTATGCTCCCGAAGGTGGGCATATTAAATTGCACCGTCCGTCCGTCCGTCCGTTCGTCCGTCCGTCTGTGTGTCCTGCTCAATAACTCATGTCCGGGCTGTAACTTTCCCTTGTATGGACAGATTTTAAAATAACTTGCCACATGTGTTCCACATACTAAGACGACCTGTCGCGTGCAAGACCCGTGTCCCTACCTCTTAGGTCAAGGTCACACTTAGATGTTTATTCACAATGGAGTGCTGCATATAAAGACATAGTGTATAGGTTGTCATGTCCGGGCTGTAACTTTCCCTTGTAGGGACAGATTTTGAAATAACTTGCCACATGTGTTCCACATACCAAGACCACATGTCGCATGCAAGACCCGTGTCCCTACCTCTCCAGGACAAGGTCACACTTAGGTGTTTATTCACAACGGAGTGCTGCATATAAGGACATAGAGTAGAGGTTGTCGTGTCCGGGCTGTAACTTTCCCTTGTATGGACAGATTTTAAAATAACTTGCCTCATATGTTCCAAATAACAAGACGACGTGTCACATGCAAGACCCATGTCACTACCTCTAAGGTCAAGGTCACACTTAGGTGTTTATTCACAATGGAATGCTGCATATATAAGGATATAGAGTATAGGTTGTCGTGTCCGGGCTGTAACTTTCTCTTGTATGTACAGATTTTAAAATGACTTGCCACATGTGTCCGACATACCAAGACGACATGTCACGTGCAAGACCCATGTCCCTACCTCTAAGTTCAAGGTCACACTTAGTGTTTATTCACAATGGAATGCTGCTTATAAGGACATAACAGTGTAGGTTGTCAAGTATGGGTGGTATTTTTTATGTTTAGAGGCAATTTAAAAGACAAGATCAACTTTTCATGTACTGACCTTGTTCATAGGTCAATGTCACATCCGGGGGCATTCGTCACATACTGTGACGCTCTCTTGTTTTTACTTAGTTTTCCGATTACCCCCACAACACAAGACCATCCTCTCCTGTAACATTGTGCCAAAAAAGTGACCTAGTAAAAAGTGATATAACTTTGTTCACAATCTGTTTGAAAAATAAATAATGTTTAAATTAATGAGGTGGTTGGTTCCCGGTCCAGGGACCATTCTCTAGGCACTGGTACTTGGGCCCATTTCAATAAAGATCTTAGTTATTTGAAATAGAAATTATCTAAATGTCATATTTCATTATTTTGCTACATACTTGTTAAAACTTCAACAGATATTTAAATAGAACACAAAGGTAGGGAAACAAAATATCTACTTGTTACCTGTGGAATAATATGGAATAATAACAATGAAGTACAATACTGTTGATATCAATAATGTAACTCATTTTTTCGTGTTTTAGGATGGTGTCACATTCACATGCCGAGGATGTAAATCAGAGTCATCTTATTCCCAAATTTGACCAGACCTTCACATTACTGCATTATCGCTGGGCACCATCCAATCCACAGGGAAGCTATCTTTAACCACTCATCTTGAAGATCTTCCATTTTACTCCCTGATATTACCTTATTTTTTTTAAATGCATATTGTCATGTGGATTTTTAGCTCATCTGTGTTGGATTTTTTTGAGGAAAAAAGGAGGAGGTATTTTCATAGCCTTGGTGTTGTTGTCATTAGGGTGGTCACCTACTTCTTTGTTGTTTAAACACTTTGACCTTCGCAATAACTCAAATCCATTTAAGATATTCATATGAAACTTGGTACATATATGGACAGAGACATTAGATTTGACTTACTTTAATGTAGAGTTAAGCAACTTTTTCTGCTTTATGATAACAGAAAAGTGTTGGAGTTCACAAAAAACCATGCTTGGCACTTTTGTTTTGTATCTTATGATGACTTGAAAAAGACTCTTTTAATATAACATGCCAAGGATATTTTTTTTATATATATTTGTGCTACTGCACGGTTTATTTGATAATGGGTGTCATTAACGTGCTGCTGTAAGTCATACAAGTTTTATCCATATTGCAAACTGAAAATGAAAGTAGTCCAATTTTGTACTGAAACCATAGTATTGAAGAGTCTCAGGAGCCCATTTCAATTATGATCTTAGTTGATCTGAGTCATTGACTGAAATCATCTTAGTAACATATTTATGTTATTTTGCTACATTTTTGCTTTATAATAACAGAAGAGTGTTGGCTAATATCAAGAATGAATACAAAGTTAATTAAATAAAAAAATTGTCTTCTTGACATTTGCGAATTCTTAACAGATTTAAGATTATTGAAGTTGCAATTCAGATTGATTTTATTGTAAATTTTGTTATGTAATTATTTTGTTCTGCTTGCATAAATAATGTTATATGTTTGCATTACATGTAATAGGTTTGGAAAATATCTTTGATGATCAGACCCCAATTTCTCGAAACGTAATAAGTCCCTAATAACAGGATTAAGCTAAGCTCACTGTTTTTGTTTTTCAATAATTTGTGTGATATTTACTTCTTTTTTATACTTAAGATAGGAATTATTTTTAGGATAATCACAAATAACCATTTTTCATTTTGTCAAAAATCAATTTAAGTATGTATTTTGACTAATTGAAATAAGCTACTTAAGCCATTTTAAGCTTAAGAAGTTTTGAGAAATTGCGGCCAGTTCATATTTTTCAATTAATGTTCCAATGATTTTTCATTGCATTAAGTCTTAGGGTTGTCAAATGTCTTCAGTGTATCAATTTTAGTGATTTCATTTTAAGGCTTGTTCATCCAAGCCCCAATATTACGAAAATACTCGAGTCGAATCTCAATCTCAAAATGTTTTACTAATTTTAAGAGCACATAATCTTGTGCATTATGTTCATTAACACATCATTGCTCAATATTCTATTTTTAAAAAATGTACTGGAGTAAAACTCAAAAATAAATTGGACTGAAGTGCTATTTTTGCTCTCAAATAATTGTTGTTTTTATCATCATAATCTATCAGGACTATTCCATTTAAACATAAAGCCCCCGTGGGGAAGGCACTTTTAAATTATGCCATCCCCCTACACTATATACTATTTAAATAATTGCCTTCCCCTCGGTGATTGTATGTTTTGCTGGAATAGCCCTGAGTGAATGCGATTAATAGTTATACAAATACAATTTTTAATCATATGATGCGGTTATGTGATTAAACGAGTTGAGTTTGAGATTGAGGTTTGAATATTTTTGTGATATTAGGGCCGGTTCTTCATGTCAGAACTTTTAGATCGCCATTAATACTACATGTAAAAAGTTGTTTTCATTTTTGTTGCATCTTATTGAGCTTTCAAATTCTTGGGTATTTGGTGCTTTATTTGTTAACATATTGTGCCTTATATAATCCTATTGAACAATATTGAAAGGCAAGCCAAACATATAAACTTTAACATATAACATTAACATATAAACCCCTAATTAGCACAAACTCAGTAATGAGACCACCTTGCTATTAAGACCATTTTCTCAAAGTCCCATAGGTGCTCTGATTAGAGGGGTTTTACTGTACAAGAAATGAGGACTTTTTTTTGTCGAATCTCTTCTATTGAACAAAATAATGTATTTTGAATCTCTACATAATCTTTTTATTTTCAAAGTAAAATTTATTGCTAGAGTTGAATGTATCAAAGCAATATATTTTTAAAAAAAATGAATGTGCTTGATTGATATGGGGATTTTTGAAAGAGTTAGAGTTTGTATTTAATTTTTTGATGATTATTTCATTAATATTGTTTTTACTATGTTGACAATTATTTGATCAATTATTCATTCATCTTAATCGAAAGTATACAGATATTTTATTAATTTTGGTCTGAAACAACAACAACAACAACAATAATGCCACTTGAAACCAAGATTATATATTACTCGTATTTGATCGCAAACCTTTACCAAAGGCTGCTTTGAAACCTTGCACATCTTTGTACAACACTGTCATACAGTCAAAACTTGCTATGTCGAAGTCGTTGGAACCTCGGAAAATGATTCGAAATAACAAACATTAGACGTAACCATAATACAAAACATGTCTTATTTAACCAATCATGTCTAGAAAAAGTTTGACAGAACCAGAACTTTTGAGATTACAGAGTTCGACAAAGCAAGTTTCGACTGTATTTTGTTTTATGTTAATTCGAAAGTTTGACCAAAGTGTACATGTATTCAAGCCCATCATGTTCACAGAATGTACATGTTTTACCTGGGATCATTTTAGCCTAATCCCAGATTGTATTAATACTTCATCATGTTCATGGCAGTACATATTTGATACAAATACATATAACATGTTGGTAATGTGTAACCGACATTGCAACCTTCACATCTGAATATTTTAAGTCATCTATAATTTGCGAAAGCTGTCATTTTCTAAAATTGTTATTTCGAAATATGTTATTTCCAAGAAAAAAAATCTGGGTCCCAATGATTTTAGATTAACAGTGTTTAAATGTAAATGTATATAAAATAATATTGATTTTAGAAAGAAATAGTTATGCAAAGCAATAGAAAATAAACTGCCTTTTGCCATATGATCATAACTTCATAAGTATGTTCTGTCATGGTGACACTGACTGAAACATTGACTTCTGTGTTGTAAAGTGAGCACAGTGGCTGAGCATTTTTTCCCAGAAATCCATGTTTTTTGGTGTAAATGAACTCGGGAATAAATCTTTGCTAAGATACACTTCATCACCGACCTACAATGTATAAACCATTCATTTATTGTTAATAGGTCCATGGCTTTATTTATTGAATTACTGCTTTCGGTTGATGATTGTGATGTTGTCTGTCCACTAAAGGGTTGTCTGAAAAAGCAGTTTTACTAAAATTACTTGCAACAAAAGTATAATTTGTATTGTAATAAGTTTGCTTCGTTGCTCACTTTTCTGCCGAAACTTTGTATTATATTGTATAATTTCTGTTTTTAATTCTCACTGGCACACTATTATTATATACTTAGTAGTTTATCTCTCATTTTCCATTTTATTTGCAGTAAATAGTATAAGTCATTCTCGTTCACTAGAGTGATGATGCTATGCATACCACATTTGATTGATCATTATCAAACCTCTGATGAATGGGAATGAGTATAAGTTAGATAAACGAAAATACATGTACTGCAATGCACCCCAATGCAAATAAATTTTGCGTCTATCTCAGAAAATATTTTTAGTTTATATATTATGTTAGTTAGAGGACTAGATTAAGAAATGTTTGTCTTCTTAATACCAGCTATGCATTCCCTGTTTATTGCCTTGTTGTCAAATCGGTCTGCCAAATTGTATATCTATTGTCTGTTGGCTAATTAGGCCTGTGTTCAAAGAAAAAGGGGCAGTGACAGAGCTGGTTGATGATAACAAACACCAGTGGTCAATACAGAATATCACCAATAAACAACCATGTAAAATACTCTGGGTTTGGGTGGGGGCGTCACTTACAGAAGGCTTAAAATAGACCTTTATGATTTACGATTGTATCTTTTTTTTAACATATTCATGTATTATAAGTTGAACATGTGTATGTAATTTTAATCAGTTTTATTAGTTGGTGTTATTTTAAGCAGTTTTTCTTATTTTTTATTTATACTAGGTAAAATACCAGGTTCATTAATTGTTAATGTTTGATGACTATAATTAGTTCTGTAAGATATTAAAGACCATCGGTAGATAACAAACATGAAACTATATAACTAAATATTTTCGCTGCATAGATCCACATTTTTGTTTTAAATGTTTACCATAGTATTGTAATTCACTCAAACATGCATTTACTTCACAATAAGGGAATATATTTCGAAAATGTATTATCAAATGCTTATATAATCCACTGGATACTTGGACCACCGCCCTCTAACAAACGACCTCCAACAAGTGACTAGGTGGAGCTAGCTGGCCCTTATTCGCATTATGTTTATTGTTTGAGCTGATTACCAAATAGTCAGATAATATCCAGGCCCCATTTTCTCGAAACCACTTAAGCCTAACAAGTTGAAGTAGTTTATTTCATTAAGCCAAAGTTCATACTTATAATCATGGTTTTGCTAAATAAAACATACCTGGTGGTAGTGAGCATAAATATAATTTCCCTTTGAAGTCCAGAAACTGTTAAGATTGTGACTATTGCGCAATTTGTGCCTAAACAAAACTAGTGAGCTTAGCTTCATCCTGGTGTAAGGGGCTTAAGATGTTTCGGGAAATTAGGGCCAGGGTCATCACAAGATTGAACATTGTAGTGACACCAATAGTCCTAGCTGGTATCTGAATGCTGAACATTAACTGAAGCTGCAATTAATTGAAATACATAGATAGTTTTTAGTACTGTGTGATATATATACATATATATACATATATATATTTAGGATTAATGATTATATGCACTTTATATGAGAATTGAATGCACTACATCACATTTATAGATGACATTCCGTTGGCATTGAGCATTGGTTTAAAAGTGATCTGATAGATATTGAAAATGTGTTCGAAATATGAACGATTGATATTTGCTTTCTATTCTTTCAATGTGTCTTATGCTTATTATTAATTTGAATAAAACTATTTTGTTATGCATTATGCTTTCTGTTTTCGATACTGTACAATTGATTTTTCATGCACAACTTCAAAAATAGTTGAAAGTATTGGATTTTATGTATTTTTGTCAGTAAAACGTTTTGGCTGTCATTCCAGATACCATTTCGTTAAGGGTAGATCTACAACTCGAAGAATTGGGCAACTTTGGGTTTTAACTCAGATAAGGTTCATTCAATAGACTTCATACTTCACACAGTTGTTTACGACCATCACTCAATTAGGTTACATGACACCATATTATCTAATATTAATACAAAGTATGGCCCCTGATTGATTTAGGAACTTAGTGTAAAGTTTAGGTAACATTGCAGTGTCCGGTTGAAGTTTTAGAGCAAGTTGGAATATTCACTAATAACTTCTATACCGTTTATTCAATTGACGTCATATCTCTCTCAATTGTTGACGACCACCAAACAGTAAGGTTACATAATTACATGTACATCCTAAAAACAAACTTTGACCCCTGATTGACTTAGGAACTTGGGTTTAAGTTATAGGGGCACATTGTGTCCGGTTAAAGTGTAGAATTTTCCTTATAACTTCTATACCCTTCATTCAATTGACTTCATACTTCATACACTTTTTGGCGGCCAGCATACAATAAGGTTGTTTCTGACAGGCACATATTGCAGAATTTATGCATTCATTTCTAACACAAAGCGGCGTGTAGTCGAGCGCGCTGTCCTACGCGAGCTCTTGTTGTTTATATAGAGTTTAGAGTTTATGTATAAATCCATCGAGGCAAAATGCACAAAGGTAAGCATGAAATGATAACAGGTACGCATTTAATGATAACAGGTACAAATATAATGATAACAGGTACACAATTCAGGGAAGATAAAATTCCGGATTTAAGGCCGCACGGATCGATTTTGAGATGAATGTAAATCCGTTGAGTTTTTTTCTAGGGGGGAGGAGTACAAGGAGCGATTCGAGCTCAGTTCGAACAATATGGGTACGAAAGGTGAGTTTTCCGGAAGTGTAAAGCCGGAAATTAACGAACCTATTTACGTGTTGGCAATCGAGCTATATGATTGGTTAAGATAGCATCCGATGATTACGGAAATTACCGATGGGACTAGAAGACAGTATCCGGATGGTCGTATCCGGATATGACAGACGACGAAGACGAATAAACGGGTATTGGAAAATTGGAAAAAACGACCACCACCAAGTTCTAAAAACATCGATTCGTCGATTTTAAGGGTATATTTGCCATTTATCTTTAAGAGAAATTCCCGAAACGTTTCTTTTTAAGTTAATAGAAAGTGATCAAACTGAGAATGAATTTTGCGCATGTAGCATTATTTCGGACATCCCGATTCGGATTGTGTCATAATAATCGATTTTTATTTTACAAATTTTATTTGGCCGATGGAAGTTTACGCTGTAAACCGTTTCTTTATTATTCTCATAATGTTTGAAGCATTGTTCTCAATAAGAAGTGGCTGTTGACCTTTATGGTTCAAATGAAAATTGGTTTGGTTCAAATTTAAAAAAAAATGAATAAATATTTTGTAGTAGTAATATATATTACGTAGAGGCAGTCATTTTATTTTCTATTTGAGACAGTTCAACGAAACTTCTTGAGGACCCAGTTTGAGTGAGATTTAAAATCTATAGTTGTAATTTGTATTTCCAGGTATGTTGATGGTTACAAAAGTCAGGGATGAACAGACACCTCAGCCAGTGCATCCAGTTGTTCCTGTCAATGACTGACAATTCAATCCAGAGGCCATGATACTTGGATTTATGGCTGAACATGATCCCTGGCACCACAGTAGTGTGTCTTACTTAAGACACTTGCCAAAGATACAAAACCTCTCAGTGAATTAAAACTTCAAAGGTGTACAGCATCATACAAGATGACTTACGGAGTAGCTAGCCATTTCAATGATGAACATGTGGAGGAGTTAATGGATCTCGGTTTTGTTTCAACTAAGACAAGTCAACAAACACAAACAATGAGAAAACTGTTGCAGATATTTTTCTGCTATAGAGAAAGAAATAGTATTGAGACATTTGGCCTCCTTAAAAATCACAAGAGCTGATTCTGAATCAATTTTCAAGGATTTTGAATACCTGTTTAAGAGACTTAAACTGCCGTGGGACAATCTAGTTTGTGTGCTACTGGACTCATGTAACACCATGAGGGGAAAAATCTGGCTTGGGGACCAGAATATGTCAAAGTCCACCATGTCCACAACGGCTACGCTGCAAAAGCATTTAAGTCCCGTTTGGATATTACTTGGAATAATATATATATTGATTAATAACATTATATTCCCATCAAATGTGCAGAAAATGGAATAAATACTCTTATGATACATAGAAATTGAATTAATAACACTTTTACAATAAACATTTGCAAGCATGATAATTGATATTTTGTTCATTATTATAAATCAAACATCCCACAGTGTAGACTGTTCATACACAGGCATTGGATCATAGCCAGTTGAGTTTTATGGGAAGTTGACAACTGAACCACAATGTCAGGTACATGTCTAATGCCTGTGACTTCAGGTAAAAAAAAGTAAATTTATCTTTGTTTAAAGACAAATGTGTTAAACTTCACTGCTAAGATAACCTGATAACTGTTCTGATTGTGGATGTCTGATGTTGAACATAATTATATCTACCAAACCAAAAGGTGTACTCCTTGAACACTATTCTAAGGCAAAAAAGGGGTATTAGAATCCCTGAAAAACGGAAAGCTTCTGGGGGCTTTGCCCCCCTGATCCCCCCCCCCCCCAGGGCTTTGCCCTGTACCCATCGGGGGCCTTAAGCGGCCCCCTGAACCCCACGCAGACATTTTCAGGATTGGCAACTTGGCTCTGTTATCATCCCTGACGCATGTAATGATAACAAATATATTTCTAAATATAGCCAAGATACAATAAATACTACGTAAGCAAATAACACAACCATATATATAAAGTTAACAGCAATACATATCAAGCGTCAAGTATTTCATGGCGTCAGTCTTACACGTTATACATGATAAATATTTATCTTTGCTTTAAACACAAAAAAAGGATTTCTGTTAACATTTATATTTTCTGATTTAAGTTATGCACTAAATTAAGGTGTATTTGGACCATTATGATAATCTTTCTTCAATTATTCTCAAATTTTTATAATTATGTTCTCATACATTACATGAAAGACATTTCCTATCACAATGTGGTATTGTAACTAATTTGAGCAATTTTCCGACTTCTACCTATGACTTGGTTATGCCCTATGCTCTTTCGTAAGAGCTTCGAACGGTATTCACACGCGTTTGAGAAACCATAACCATTATCAATTGTTTGATTATTACGCGAGTCCATAGTAAGAAAGCATACTTTAAGGGCGGGCACAAACATGCTTGTAACAAAGTCAAATTATCTACGCTGTCTTCTTACACTTAGATAAAAACATAACGTCAAGACTATTGTTCAACACGATCATTATCTTGGAGTTCCAAGGCAGGACACATATGGCCTGTGGACTCAGAACACCGTCCGACTCTTGAACCAACACATCTGAAATATCCATACTTTCATCTAGCATAATGACATTATTAGACAAATGACCACATACATAGATATTGTCACTAAAATCGACACAAACGCCATATGGTTCTTCTAACTCAGTAGTTGTAAACACGCGCAACAGTTCTCCCTTTCTGTCGAGAACAAGAATTCCTTTCACCGTGTCAGCGACGAAGATTTGGGAGCCAATGCTGTTGACCGCGACGTCCCTCGGACAGGCAAATAATGGTTTCTTTACTCCTTTTTCTGTTTTCACAGTTCTGAGATACTTTCCTGTTAAACAACACATTAAAGCATTATTAATTCACAGGCTGTATGTTTATTTTCACAAATCTTTTGGACCCGCGAACGCGGCAGCTATGTATGCAGCTCGCCAAGACCTTTCCAAAGGTACCTCGTTTACCCCGATCGGACCACAGATAGCGGGAATACGAGCAGGCAAAGTTTCACCCGTGCTTGGCAATATGCCCTGTTACTTGGCAATATGCTCTGTTGCTTGGCAATATGTATGCATATACTAAATGCGATTCAAGAGGTTGACACCAAACTCAACGATCAAATTCAACAAAATAACAGTATAATCTTTGTTACTCTAAACTGATTTACAGCGTGCAAATGAAGCATTTAAAAATACAGCATGATACGTATTCACATTTACGCTTGTAAATAAAAACAAAGATACATTTACGATTCCGAAAATTATTGTGCAATATTCATACATGTATATATATATATATATATAATTAGTACGTATGTTCATATTAATTCAGTCCACGTTACCTGATCCCGTGAATATCATTAATTGGCCAAGCCCTTCGCCGAGAAACGTCCCGCCTCCACAACAGCAGTAAATCTCGTCAAACAAACTGTTATACGCGATACCTCGACAAAACTCATCAACGTTCACCAGTGAAACGTCGCTTACGTCATACGCTGGCAACGTGAATTTGATTATCGCTATAGTCTTGTCACGCTCCAGAGACACAGCAATTTTGTCATCATCTAGTCGGCATACTGCATGAGGCTCACAAGAAAGTTTGTCGCTGTCTCCTTTATGTCCTTCGAGAGCTGAAAATAAGCTTATTGTTTTGATAACGGAGCAACTCTCGTCAAATATTTTGATTTCTTTATTTTCGGAATCTGTGATAACGATCCTTCCTGTCTGTAGAGCTGTAGGTGACAGGATTCCTATTTCAGATTGTGTGTCCAAGTCTAAATGCATTCTTTCAATTGTAATTACTTGTCGTTTATTCCTTTTGGTTCTAACAAACTCACCTAGCGATATAAGACCCGCGAGGTACTTTTCTAGGGGCTCGCTTATTTGAAACTGGCTCAATTCCGTTGTTCCCGAACATCTGACTTCTGTACAAAGGCGTGATGATTCCTCAAGTGATTTTCTACAGTGGTATAAGTTAACAGCATGATCGATCGCATTTGTAGTATTCGTATCTGGTTTGTTTAAGTATGATGACATCTGAAGATCTACAACTCTTCTCTGTGTTTCAAGTTTTCGTATTTCTTGTTCAATCTTATCATCGTGCTCAAGACAAAAGGAATTTATTTCATCAACCGTCGACTTTTCAAGTTTGTCAAATGCCTTCTCAACTGATTGTCTAAAATTTCGGACACATGCCAGAGCTGCCGCCGTAGCCTTGCGGTTCCTCGACTTTGCTTTTGTTTTCAAATCAACCAAACACATAATTTCTTTCTTCATAGCTTCAATTTCACTGGCAAACTTTGTCGCAGAATCTTTATCGCCCTGTATTTCTTCATGCAAATCAATTACGTTTTCACATTTGCTGCAAAATAAGGTATTTAAATCTAGTATCAATAAACTATTCAGATTGATATATATAAGATATATCCATGCATGTAACAAGAATGTGTAAAACAAACTCACAAGAACTCTTGGTTGAAATATGTGAATCACAATTTTCAGAAAAAAATGAGTCCATATTTCTTTGTTTGATATGCATATTCAAATTGTTTGATTCCAAAAAGCAATAATTCAGGCCAACACTGCCAAATGTAAGTAACTGACCTATGTTCAAGCACGACGCATGCGCCACACGTAAACACGTGATGGTCAGCACAGTGCATATCCACGTGGTTGTCAGGGTGTTTTGGACACATCGTGGCACCTAACTGGACATTGCTGGGACCCTTCAACCACGGAGGCATTTCGTCATTGTTCTGAAAGTAATCATCTTTGTCCATCGAATTGTATATGCGTATATTCAATTTTGGTCAACCCGATATGGAAAAATATGGGGTCACCGCGTGACCAGTCTTGGATCAATGGCTTTGCATCATTTATGTTGGAGGTATGATATTGTTAAATATGTAATCGCAAGTGCATATAAAAATAAAACAATTTCATATTGGAATATACATGTAAAATTGATTGGCTCTTCTTCCATAAATACATACATGAAATATAAGATTATCACCATGGATGCTTGGGTGTATACTAGTATATTTACACTGTATATAAATAAATGTTGTCATTAGTAGCAAATATATTTATAAAATAATTTTATTTATGATGTACTGAATTATTCATTTATTCAACATTGTAATTGATTGTTTCACTCGTATGATATATGCATTGTACCAACCGTAAACAATATAATTGTATGTATTCCACGTTTGCCATGGGTATTATGTTAATAAAACTTGAAAGTTATTTTATAAAATGTTAACACCATGTAATATTCTATGATTACAACAAAATAAAAAGTCTGATTAATGAAAAGTGTATGTTTTTAATCATAATTTGAATGAAGAAATATTCAACTTACAAGGTAATCGTGTTTGACATCCGCGCTAGTGTTCGCCTTGATGTGGTCTTTGAAGCACATCTTACACATATTTTCATTACATTGTATACAATATTTCACAACAGGCTTCGTTTCACCGATGAAGTCTTCCTTCCGTAAGCAGGAAGAACACTGTAATTTCATCGAGGATGTCATCATGCTTCTTTGGATAGAGTTGTTATATATATATGTTTAAATAGTTTCGAGTTTAATTGAGTTTTGAATCACGAAAGCACAAAACTAAAATCACGAAACACGTGAATACCATTAAGCATATACGAAAGGTACTCGTAGAAATATGAGATCAGTGAATCTCACTGAATTGATTATTAAAAGTCAAGTCGCGGGCTTAGTAGAAGACGGTTAAGACTTAATACACGAGTAGAATCCGTTAAAACAGTATTGTGCTAAGCCCTCGAAGTAAATCAAGTAAGTAAAATACGATCTGCTTTCGTTTTATCGTTAATGTTTTGCTGCCAAGACCATGCTTCGGAACAGTGGCGCTTATTATGAACAACTATAGAAGTGTTTCATTGTTTTATTCATGTAGAAATTAAACATTCAGTCAACTTAGAACAATAAAGATAAAACATGTTTAGAGTGAATTGAGACATCGAGATAATCAATCATTGAATGGCACACATATATGTAAGAAAAAGAGAAACGTTTCAATAAGATGTTGACAAATCCATACTATTAAACCACAATTCTTGACCTTACGATGTTTATTTCGTACAATCATTGATAAGATGCTCCCATAGTCACTATTGACTTGATACACTAATAACCAATAAAGTCGTATTCGTTGAATATTTAGTATTTTATAAGACTAAATGCCGTTGCTTCTCTGGCAAAAATGTGGTCGGTATATTCATTTGTATCTTGTACATTTCATTGTTCAAAAAGACCAATTCCCGACATTAGCAATCTATTGCGACTAAAGTGCGACGATCTTGATTGACCTTGACTGTTGTTTGTCTCTGTTGCTCTCCTGCGTAACAAGAAGCGTCCCCGTGTTACTATCCACGCTCAGAGCGTTTAAGTGACCTTGACATTGCAGTTGACGAACCAAAATCCCATAGGTCGACATGATGAGAATCTTGCCTTTCACGTCAGCTACAAAGAGTTGATTAAGATCAACAGCCAAACTACAAGGTTCTAAGTCATCAAGGCTGTATTCCCATTTCACCTTTCCGATTTCATTCATGCAGGTTACGCGTCCTCCTACAAAGTCTGAGATATAAATCTTGGTTCCGCTATCGGACATGGCAATTTGTGGGAAATGAGCCTCAATCTGTATAGTGTTGATAAGTGAACTGTCGACGCCCGAGACAACTTTGATCTCTCCTCTTCGACATACTGCGAATGTGTTTTTGCTGTGTGCAACACTATAGCTTCCTCCTCGCCCGCTAATGGACAGATCACGTTTGTGTTTGAGCGACTTCATAGAAGCATTGAATATACTTATGAAGTCTTTCTCGGTGAAACTTACCACGACGTCGTTTTCCGACACTGTTGCAATGCTGCATGGCTTGTAATGAAATACAAGTTCGTCAAGAATGTCACTTCGCCGATTGATCAGTTGAATACATTTGTGCTTGGAGTCACACACAATAATACGGCCGCTGGAAAGAGCTGCGACGCCACTGAGATTGCAAGTTCCAGTATGGTCAGAGGTAAGCACGATCGGGTCGTCACGAATGCCTTCGAAATCGCCATATGGATTAGTCGTTGCATCGCCGTACTCATCACGAAATGGAACACCTCCGTTTGGAACCTGTTGATTATTTAATTGAGCATTGTATGAATGATATGGGTTTGAAACGTGTATTCCATACTTATTGTTTGCACGTGATTGTGGGTATCCTTGAGAATGTGTGTGTGATCTAGGCGACCCATGCGATGTAAATGGAATAGGGGTTGAGGTTGGAAAAGCATGCGGATGAGTTGCCATTGCCACAGGGACCATTGCCGACCGGAACGAAGGAGGTTCTGGGGAATAATTTGAGACATCATCGTTGAATTCTTCAAACGGCAATTGAAGAGATACGTCTCCTAAATCTTTGACGTTTTGAAGAAAATCTAAAACCGACTGAGACATTCGAAACTGAAGCGACTTTGTAGGCACTCGTCCTTGCTGAGATTTGATGTCTAACTTCTTATTATTAAAACTGACCTTTTCTTCAACTATTCCAGTTATCAGATCCGTGTCACTGCCTGTTTTAAGTTTCACATTTACATTTTCTTTAATTTTCTTCAATTCTGTTTCAATTAAGGAAATCACATGCTGGTCCTTCTGAAAGACGCGTTCATTGTTTTCAACCAGCCTCTTAAGTTTGGTCATAAACTTTTGTTCCAAAAGGTCCAAATGCCTAGTAATTTTATCCTTCATTTTACGCACTTGAACCTTGATATTTTTCTCAGAAGAACGTATCTTCTCAATGAATTTGTTCCGATCTTTCCTCAGCATCTTCGTTGTTTCAGTCATCAAAGAAACTTCATCCAAAAGAGCCTTTCCAGTAGATCTCATGAGTTCAACGCCTTCAGATATTGGCATGAAGTCACCCAGTAAGTCATGCTGTTCCATGGCGCATTTCAGACACATGCATCGTTCGAATTTGCTGGAAAACACTGTGATTAGCTCCCCGTTATGACGTCTACATTGCGCAGGCGCATTAGCCTTTGCTGTTTGGGACCTCGGCATTTTCTGTAAAACAATTAACAACTTTATTCAGCGCATTGTAATCAATTTATTTCGTGTTAAACATGTTTTTTTTTCCCATTATTTTACAATGACTGTAGATAATGCTTTATTACCTTTAAACAGTGTTCCTTTCACATTTTAATGGTCATATTTTCCTTCCAGTCTAAGATCTTAAGTATAATAATAAGTAGGTATAAGGTTGCATGCCATGTCAAGTCAAACATATTTAAAACAAAAACAGGCCAGAAAGTAGAGCTATAATGTTACAACGAACATATGGTATACAGGCAATGAGAACAATTGCAATTGTTTATCTGGTAAACATTATTGAAGATCAGTCAGTATATCACCTCCATTGTTTTCTCATTGTTTTGTAGGTTAGCAAATATTTATAAATGTGGCATGCGCTATATACAAACATGACCATACAAATAAATCATAACATCATAAACTAAATATAGTAGCATCCAGCCCAATTGACCTACTAGTCACCAAGTTTTAAAGGGGATGGTCCAAAACTCGGCAAATACAGTATTTCCTAAAAAAAAGGCCTGAATTGTCGATGTGAGCTAGTAGGAGGC
The DNA here is from genome assembly GCF_026914265.1 of Mya arenaria. Lineage (NCBI taxonomy): Eukaryota > Metazoa > Mollusca > Bivalvia > Myida > Myidae > Mya > Mya arenaria. Next base: position 46,259,793 of record NC_069122.1, read on the forward strand.
CGATGATCTCTTCACATGGTCAAAATAATAAACTAAACAATCATTTTGCTGTCTCATCTGGTTTCTCAGTTTAAATCATAGCTGTTTATGAGTACAGATAAATATAACGACGCTATTTTTAAACTTACTGGGATTTACGTGGTAGACAACCCTAGTAAATTTCAGTTGGAAAAATGCGCATAAACTGCGAAAGATGCATGTGTCGTAGGCGATGCTATTCATCACTTAGTAAGATTCAATGCGTTGTACACTAAGATGTCAATTTTATGACAATTTTCTTGTTTTCTTGCAATTGTATCATCTGGTGTCTAGTCCCTTTAACACTTAAACAATGACTGCATGCGTTAAACAAGTGCCACATACTGAAATTCAATGTCATCAAATATATCAAGTAATTCATAATTAAAAGTTAAAAGTGCTTAATTATTGAAAAAAATATTTTTCAATATTTTTTTCACATTTTCGGTATTAAATTTTTTAGTTTAGAATCAAAAGATTTTTTTTTGATTTTTTAAAAAATAACTGAGTTTGAAAATCCGGTGCCAGTGTCACATACACCACTACAATACTCAAGGATAGGCACTACAATGAGTGAAATAGCTTTTCAATGTTTTTAACCGGAAGTCCTTCAGTGAACTAAGCTTCGTAATGATGCGTCCCATGGCTCATCCGGCGCCCTTGGCTTATCAACCAAAACGAGTTAAGTTAATCAAATACGCACAAAGCGTGTTGCATTGCTGTAAACAAATAATAATTAGTTTTTTCAACGAGTCATTATGCACCTTTATAAAAAATAAAAACTTATTTAATATATTCATCTTATTTTTTGTAATATTTCATCGAAGATGATTGAAACCCCTTCAAATCGTTGTCACAGACTAAGGGGTTGTATATTAAGAACGTATCTGGTACATAGTTTAAAGAAATATTCATTTAAAAAACTTACATCTATCGATACATAATATTTAAAGGGACACTCTTATTCAAAAATCAGTGACAATATGGTAACCGTGTATTTATTAGCAGAAAGCGTAAAAATATTAAATGATTGGTGAATGCTAAAAGATTTACTGTGGTCCACTATAGTCTCATAAGGTATAAATACCATGTTTTATGCTCAATTCTTTCAAATTTATTTCGCTATCCTTTAGAGGAACCATTGCTTTTGACATATCATCTTTTTTTTAATATTAAACAATATTAAAATTGTGTTAAATCTTATTTGGGAGTAAGAGTGCATCTTTAATTGTATATTTAAGTGACCATTTTGTGACAAATAATTTGAACACTTTGAGTGAGCTTGCACTATTCACTTGTCCCACAAAACTATGTAAATTACGTTACCATTTTCAAACACGTCCGCGTTATTCTAGAAATCGCCCTTTATACTGAAAGATGACCCCTAGATTTTTGTCAATCAATTTCAAACAAACTATCACCAATACCGAATTGTTGTGATGGTTCGCCACTTCCGGAAGTGGATTTATCGAAACATGCCTATTCTTTTTGGATGCGTCTTTTGCGTCGCAGCTAGGAAGTTCATATTTTATTTCTAAGTTTTTGTTTCGTTTTACATGTATTTAAGAATGCATTAACATGATGACTCGTTCTTTCTCAATGCCCGTACATTAAATATTTGAAATCTTGATGAGATGTATACATAACAATCCTGCTGAAAGAGATGCATGAAAACACAAACGAGTGGCTAAATAATCATTCTGGGAAAGCTTGAATAGTAATCGGTCAGTCAGATCACAACTTTACATCCGCCTTCTAGACTACTCGCCTGCGGAAACAACTGGCAACACATGGTTGTTGAAGAGTATTAAATTGTTACATGCGATCTCCATGGAAGAAGAGTTGTCTCCCCAGCCTCATGCACATTCATATGAACGAGATATTGTCAATCAATTGTCCCGCGGTATAAATGAAGAAGTCAAGATGAAGTTACACAGGAATTGCATACAAAGCAGTTTTGCGAATTGTTATCAAATCAACCTAGTTGTCTAGATAAGATGCATTCCGGGTTATCTTGAATTATACCTGAAATTGAGGTCACCTCCAATGAACATTAAACGTAATTTGTTTCGTAACAAAAACTCTGACTATGCACTCTATTATGACATAAATGCGCTATCCTCCCACCCCCCGTTTTCCTCCAAGTTGCTCAAGGTCAGTTGAAAGCCCTTGATAATGATAAAACTCAAATATGATGTATGAATAAACAACCTTTTGTCGTTTGCTTACCCCGTTACTGGGTTCACTGTTGAGAGTAACTTTGAATCAAAAACATCGTTATTAAATTATGGAGAATTTAAGCGCCGTTCTTTATGGAAAGGAAGACATACGCATTGTGAGTACTCTTTCAAATTTCCTCATAATTATAAAACACTACCCTTGAATGAAATTCATGTAATTAACCAGTAAAATCCTACTGCATGAGGTCATGCAAAAACAAATCAATCCTTAATTAGGACAACTATAAATGAACCTCAATTTTGCTCTAGTTGTCCACTAGTCAATTGTAACCACGCCCCTCCCCCTCCCAGATATTGGGGTATACACGGGATAGCGGGGGAAATGGTCTGTGTTTTTACCTTCCAGGTGGCCCCGCAGTGCCGAGTGAATACGGAGGTTTTGTGCGGGGTATAAGGCTAGAATTTTACCAGTAGTTTGTATCCGCAGGGCGGGTATTTTACCCGGGCTGGACCGAAAGTCAAAGTTCCCGCTTTTCCCCGGACCTGTGGGCCGTGGTTTCAATTGACTGGTGCATGACCCTTTGTATAAATATGAAAAAAATTTACTATACTTTGTTTTACAGGTTGATCGACCTCTAGAAAAGTTGGGAATAGATGGTAAGCTCTGTCAGTTGTCTTGAACTGTGATCTTTATTAAATGAGGAAGTATATTTCTAGTAAATAAATTCTTATTATATTGATGCACATCCTCTCATCATATCGGCGCAGCGTTCATAAACCAACAGCGTGTTTGTCTTCCCTTTTTAAGGTGGAAAGGCAATATTGATTGTGATATTTAGCTTCTTTGTAATAGTTAGTGTTCATTTTTGGTTTTCTAAACGATTAAATCGCCGACAAAATCGTTCAGAAGACAAAAAAATGATTGCTAACTCCTTTCGTGTTCTGCAAAAAATACCCCGCGAATGCCTCTATATTTGCCAGTGCGCATGCGCTAGCTTCTTAATAACGCACATGATAAAAAAACAGGAAATGACTAAATAGGAATTTGTTGGTTGTTTTCGTTACTAAATGGATGGAAAATTAACGGTTGTAATCTGTAATGGATGTTTGGTTGTCAGACCTCTTTTTAATGGTTAATTATGAATATGTCATGGTGATCCCATTGGCGGAGACGTGAGCGTGAACACTTAGACCATCTCATACATCACGCTCTGCGTTTCTGAATACAGCCGGCTTGCAGCTAATATACGGCTAATCGGACAGGAATACTGGGCCATCTTATCAACGAGTGTATCGTACGATATTCTTTTCAAGTTTTTTAATCTCGATAGTTACACAAATAGGTTGGACTAAAGTGCAACACTGGTTTTGTTGAAATTGCAAATTAACTGACGTTGGCCTCATTCGAGTTTCTAGGTCTTATGCTATGTTCTCGTTCGCAAGCTGATCAATTGGCCCCTTGTCACCGAAGTTAGATTAATAATGAAATACTGCGAATAACATTTATGCCAGAGGTGGGTGTACCTGACATGTCCACCGCGTCTCATATTGTCACAAATAAAGAACCGTTTATTATTGCCAGTGATGTTTTGCATAAAACTCCCACTTTTTCGTAAAGATATTTACCAATATGGACAATTTGTTTTCTTACTTACGTATTGATCCATCAGGTTCTCTTGTGGAACCGTTTGGTAAAGATTTCGCATTGGTTAATAATGATTTGTTTGATTGACAGGTCGATTCGATGTTATGACATAAGTCCCTCTTTCATCTGCTTTTCTTTTCATTTTTTAATTCATGATCTATATGTTGCCACGATATACCCATACAGTATGACCATGCATGTAATCAGTTTCATAAGTCATCCATTCACATAGGGGAGGTTGCGAAATGCCATTTGTACGAGTACGTTAAAGTGAGGGCTTCTTTTTGTGATCTACGTCATCAAGATATGTGTAAGATGTGCGAGTTTTGAATGACTTGTACAAAAGCAGGACGACAGTTATTATTGCGAGTATCTGTGAGACTACACGTACGAGTTTATACAGAACTTCTGCACTTAACTGCAACGTTGACATGTACGTAAAGCTGAACGTATAAGAACACAAGAGCTAAGGGTACACATACACATACCAGATACAGGAATATGTATACACACAAGCAATACGTACAAGTACACAAACGAGTAACATGTACAAGTACACATAGCAGCTACAAGTACAAGTACACTTACGAGCTACACATACAAATGCACATAACAGCTACACGTACAAGTACACATAACAGCTACACGTACAAGTACACATAGCAGCTACACGTTCAAGTACACATATCAGCTTCACGTACAAGTACACATAGCAGCTACAGTTACAAGTACACATAGCAGCTGCACGTTCAAGTACACATAGCAGCTGCACGTACAAATACACATAGCAGCTGCACGTACAAGTACACATAGCAGCTGCACGTACAAGTACACATATCAGCTGCACGTACAAGTACACATAGCAGCTACACGTACAAGTACACATAGCAGCTACACGTACAAGTACACATAGCAGCACACGTACAAGTACACATAGCCGCTACACGTACAAGTACACATAGCAGCTACACGTACAAGGACACATAGCAGTAGCTACACGTACAAGTACACATAGCAGCTACACGTACAAGTACACATAGCAGCTGCACGTTCAAGTACACATAGCAGCTACACGTTCAAGTACACATATCAGCTTCAAGTACAAGTACACACAGCAGCTACACGTACAAGTACACATAGCAGCTAGACGTACAAGTACACACAGCAGCTGCACTTTCAAGTACACATAGCAGCTGCACGTACAAGTACACATAGCAGCTGCACGTACAAGTACACATAGTAGCTGCACGTACAAGTACACATATCAGCTGCACGTACAAGTACACATAGCAGCTGCACGTACAAGTACACATAGCAGCTGCACGTACAAGTACACATAGCAGCTGCACGTACTAGTACACATAGCAGTTACACGTACAAGTACACATAGCAGCTGCACGTTCAAGTACACATAGCAGCTACACGTACAAGTACACATAGCAGCTGCACGTACAAGTACACATAACAGCTACACGTACAAGTACACACAGCAGCTCCACGTACAAGTACACATAGCAGCTGCACGTACTAGTACACACAGCAGCTGCACGTACTAGTACACATAGCAGCTACACGTACAAGTACACACAGCAGCTACACGTACAAGTACACATAGAAGCTGCACGTTCAAGTACACATAGCAGCTGCACGTACTAATACACATAGCAGCTACACGTACAAGTACACATAGCAGCTGCACGTACAAGTACACATAGCAGCTACACGTACAAGTACACATAGCAGCTGCACGTACAAGTACACATAACAGCTACACGTACAAATACACATAGCAGCTGCACGTACAAGTACACATAACAGCTACACGTACAAGTACACATAGCAGCTGCACGTACAAGTACACATAACAGCTACACGTACAAGTACACATAGCAGCTGCACGTACAAGTACACATAGCAGCTACACGTACAAGTACACATAGCAGCTACACGTACAAGTACACATAGCAGCTACACGTACAAGTACACATAGCAGCTACACGTACAAGTACACATAGCAGCTGCACGTACAAGTACACATAACAGCTACACGTACAAGTACACATAACAGCTGCACGTACAAGTACACATATCAGCTTCACGTACAAGTACACATAGCAGCTACATGTACAAGTACACATAGCAGCTACATGTACAAGTAAACATAACAGCTACACGTACTAGTACACATACAAGCAATTCTCACAAATACAAATACCAACTACACGTGCAGGTACTTACACTACCTACAAGTACACATATCAGCTGCACGTACAAGTACACATATCAGCTACACATACAAGTACACATAGCAGCTACACATCCAAGTACACATATCAGCTACACATACAAGTACACATAGCATCAACACGTACAAGTACACATAGCAGCTACACGTTCTAGTACATATACAAGCAATTATTACAAATAAAAATACCAACTGCACGTACATGTACTTATACTACCTACAAGTACACATATACAGCTAATACGCATACGAGCAAAATGTACACACAAGCTACTCATAAAAGTACACATACCACCTCATGTAAAGTACACATACCAACTAAACGTACGGGTACAAATACGAACTAAACGTACAAATACACATACCAGTTACACGTACTAGTGCATATACCAGGTACAAGAATTAGTACATATACATGCTACACGCACAAGTACAAACACAATATTCCCGTACATGTATCAATACAATCTACACGTACAATTACACACAAGCGACACATACAAGTACAGATACGAGCTTTAAGTACACAAACCAGCTACACATGCTAGTGCATATACCAGCTACAAGAACTAGTACATATACATGCTACACTAAAAAGTACACAAACCAACTACACGTGCAAGTACACAAACCAGCTACATGCACACACACCAATTACACATACAAATACGAGCTACACGTACAAGTACATATACACGCTACACGTTCCAGTACACGTACAAGTAAACATACCAGCTACACATACAAGTACACATACCAGCTTCACGTACACATACACGTACACATGCACATACCAGCTACAGGTACATGTACACATCCAAGTACACGTGTTGTTTCGCAACCTCTCGCCTCTTACCAGATCTTACTTGCACCAGTATTCAGAGGAATTAACTTAAGATAGATGATGGTGTTTGTGTGTGTTAATTGTATAATGTTTTATGTAATTGAGTGAGTATGTCCCTTTAAACGTTCCAGATGTGCGACTGTCGATGAAGACGGTGGGATTATGCGGGTCGGACACCTACATGTACAAGAATGCGAGTCACGGTAGCCATCCCATCACTGAGCCCACTCCCGTCGGTCACGAGGCTTCAGGGGTCGTTGCTGAGGTGGGGTCGGGGGTTACCGGCCTGAAAGTTGGCAAGTTATCGTTTTTTATATACCAATATATTTATGATCGCCAATGACGAACGATGATAGCTCTTCGAAGGATGATTTCGAAAAGGTTCTAAATGAAGCAACATAAAGGAACACGTAGAACACTTTCGCATTCATCCTTCGATATCGAATCGCACTCGAACCTGTTGCCTGGTAGAAGTTATATGTGTATTTCAATATTGGAAAATACATTATGTCAGACTCAAACTAGCCACAAATTTAAGTGAGAACTACCAACCATCCCCAACCATTTATCACACTTTAAAATTATAATCTATAAATATTTAGTCCATAGTTGTGCTTTTGAAGATGAACCACCCCGCCCCTCGCACTCAAAAATCCCAGATCCACATCTGTAAGGCAGTTCTCGGAAGTGTTAATCGAGAGGCCATGATTTTGATTGCACCTCTATACAGACATTGTTTTATTACATGAACTACGATAATTTATTTCAAAACATGGCAGCACCGGCTGTCTCTATGTTAAGATCTTCAACGTTTCAGTTTGGTAGTGTATTATTCGCCGGTTAAATACGGATTACTGCACAGTACTTCAATATCTAAGGCGATCTGAGGGATATTAAAGAACAAATAATTTAAGTAATTATTACTACTGCATTTTGAGAAGAGTGGAGAATAACCTCGATGAGGTGCGATGAACCAATCACACTGCACTCCGCTCCTATGCTTAAGTGATACAACGGTATTTCGAACAAGGTGATCATGGGATCGACGCTCTCCTGGTCACTTGATATCACGATGTTTCGGATGAGCGAGATCATAAGCGTGATCATGGTATAGACGCTCCATTGCCTACTTGATATCATGATGTTTCGGACGAGCGTGATCATGCCATCGACGCTCCCTTACCTTCTTGATATCATGATGTTTCGGACGAGCGTGATCATAGTATCTACGCTCCCTTGTCTACTTGATATCACAATGTTTCGTGATCGACGTATACATGTACATTAATAGTGCGCTCTTAAAACCGTTCAAAACATTTCTCTGTTCGTAAGGTAGTGGTTCTTTATTTACTGTCGGAATCAGTTGAGAATATATTTTTTGCAACACATTGTATCAAACCAGTTTATATAAGTAGAGAAAGAATATATGAATTAAAAAAGTATCACGAAAATTATTTTAAAAACAATAAATTGCACGTCTGATTTCAGAACTAATCTGTAAACAGCAAGAACTTAACCAATAATGATTTCTTTCAGTCATATATTTCGCATACTATTGATATGCCTGCAGCACATTTGCAATTGATACCATAATTGTATGTGTTCACCAGCCATCAAAATAAAAAATGACAGTCCATGGCTCGAGCAAATGAAAAGCATCATATATCATACCTATAAGACTACTTAGCCATAACATGCGAACAAGGACTAATTGAAAGATTGTTCAATGTCCACTCGAGATTATAAAGAAAGATTTATGAAGATTTATCAGAATGAGCCTTCAATGAGCCATTATTTCCCACGACCCAATAGATCAATTCACACTAGCGGATCCAGGGAGGGGGGGGGGGCACCCGGCGCAGTTCCCCGCCCCTAAAATCGTCAAAGTTCACTTTATTATTTCAAATGGGAGAAAAAAATTAATAAAGTACACTCAAAATGCACCCTTTCGGAATTCCTGGGGGAGTACCCCCAAACCCCTCTTCCAACACTTTAAACCAAATAAAATTCGGTTCTTAGGGAAGGGCGTAAATCAAAAGATTACCCCCACTGAGTAACGACCCCTCTAACGTCGAATCCCAGGTCCGCCCCTGATTCATGGCCTAAGTGACAAAGCAATGCAAACATCATCATAGCAAGTTATGCATTGATATATTGCGTTTGTACACCGTCATCGGTCGTTATTTAAAGGCCTTGTTTAATCATTCTATAAGTGACCCCCCCCAAAAAAAAAAACAAAAAAAAAAACAACAACAACAACAAAAAAACAAACAAAAAAAAAACTGCATTGTACACAACTTCTGTGTATTGATCTTAATCTAATTGCCTAATTGTCTTATCAGATCTCAAACCAACGATATAAGATTGCTGACAAAAGATCAAATCGCAAATCGCAGATTTTCATATTTCCTTCGAAAATAAATGTTTTATGGCTTTTACCGCTATTAACCGTTTAAGAAAAATGCATAAAACATATAATATGGCTGGTTTCCATGCATTTTCGCAAAAATTGGCTCTTTCCAAGACAAAAAATAAAACATGTTGTGAAAACGTTCAATCTGTGAAAGTGCAGCTTTAAAGGCATTATTTCATTAATGTGATGCTTGTTAATGCCAAGCTGATAAGCCCCTGTCTTATGGCCCTGATACCATTGTAGATTGCCAAATATTGTTTCTGTCTTGTATATCAAAGGCATTAGATATCTTCCTATGTCTTGTTTATCTATTCTATGAACCCAAAATGATATTAATAAACATTTTAGACTCAAACAATGAGCAATACTCCTGTGATAACACGTACCATTACCACGTGTCATAGTAAGAATGACAGCAAAGTCGGTGATATTACGCCATTAAACGTAATGCATGTTGTGACATGTTTAATGACTTTTACCGCTATGATTTATAAATTAAAGATCGTTTCTAGTGCATTTGGAACCGGGTGGTTTCATGCTTTTGATTTTACTCCGTTAACTGTTCCAGTTCCAGCCAAAGAAACAATCCCAACAGCTTCACTGGCACCAGCTTTCAAAATCAAATTATTAAAAAAAAAGAAAAAAAATTAAAACAAAAAAATACAATACCAGAAAAAAATATTGAAATGTATATTTTTACATTTCTGGCATGATTAATTTTTAGTTTGAAATTATTAGATTTATTTTTTTATTTTTAAAAAACAAAAATGAAAATCCGTGACAGTGCTCCAAATTATATAAAATAATTGTACTCCAAAAGTATATAAATTAGCAAGTTCAACTTGATGGTTAAAACCCTTGGTTTAGGAAAGTAAACCATGACAGTATTATTTTTTTCTCACAAGATATTGGGGAAAAAAAATAAATGTGAGTAATATTACGGTTACGATTACAGGGGACCGCGTGGCACTGGAGCCAGGGGCAGCGTGCCACAAGTGCAAGAGCTGCCTCCGGGGCCAACCCAGCGTGTGCCTGGTGGAACAGACTTACCTTGGGCGTGGACTTGAGGTTGGCTACATCCGGCGTGAACATGTTATGAAGGCAGATTACTGCCATAGGTATTAGTTTATAATGATTTATTGTTTGCTCGATTGTCAAGACAACTATGCGCTGCTATTAATGTGGTGCTCTTTCTTAAGACCGTTTCCTTTTTAAAGTTAAATGCAGATGTCTTTCATGGGGGGCTAGAACCTTGTGTGGGACCCAAATCAATAACGTTAGTGTGCACAGCAGTTTGATTTGATGGACTCCTGCTTGGTAAAACATAGTGACATTTGCCCTATTTTTTTTCTTCGGATTTATCGAAGGGGTCACATCTATTTAAGATTTATATTGTCAGAAAAGCTACAATTTATAGCTATTTTATGCTTAATCGTTGGTAGGAGTGACCCCTTTCATAAATCTGAAGAAAAACTATATATGGTCAAATGTCACTAATTTTAGCCGGAGTTCATTCAAACTACTGTGTCCGTGTGTGAAATATGGGCATATCTATAAACCACCAACACAACCAATCGCATTCACCCTGCGATAATACTGTGTAAGTCTTACTCGATACATTATTTGTATTATGGTGGCATATTACTGCCGTAAAATAACCTGATAACGTTCGCGAATTGTTTCGTGTTAACCAATTATATTATTAACCACATATTATTATATTATTTTCGCAAATATTAACTAGATAGCTAGATTGTTATAGCGAAAATTAAGTGGTTTACACGAAGCATTTGGCGAACGTTATCAGGGTATCTTACGGCAGTAAAATGCCGCCATACTACATCACTGTCTGAATATGTCGTCATACTTTTTTTAATAAGGTGCAAGGTGTCACCCGTCCCGATTAGCCCACCTATGTCTAGCTGGTTTACTAGTAGTTTTATTGTAAGCGGGTCGACCAATGTCTTGCCTATTCTTCTCTGAAACGGAGCCTAGTTCCTTTGCAAATATGTAGCCTAATGTTTGTCATAGACTGCCCGCAGAAATATCCGACGAGGAGGGCGCATTTATGGAGCCTCTAGCTGTTGCAGTTCATGACTGTAGGCGAGGAGAAGTCGGCGCGGGCAAGTCAGTCCTCATTTTGGGAGCCGGTAAGTGACTGTGTGGTGTCCACCAGTTTGGGAATGAATAAGCCATTTTAATAGCCCATTCCCTCGGCCTTGCTCTACCGGTCCTTTTGTGGTTCCTGCAAAATAGATAGGCGTTGCAGTATTGACAAATTGTGGCTTATAAGTAAACCAATTGAAAGACACTCCATGTAGTACCAACCGTTTGCAGATCGTTATTGCAGGCGGGATAAAGTGGGAACGCGTAAGGTGGTTCCATGTTGGGCGCCGATTTAATATTGTTTTTCTTTTTTGGTAATGGCACGAGAATAAGTGAATAAATAACCATTTATAGATATTGTGCAATATGTGCATATACTATATAGTTTACAATGTCCAAGCTCAAACTTGATTGGTTAGTTTAAACTTGATAAAATTTAAAACGATTTTGGAAGAAGTAATATTTACTTACGCTTAGTCAATCCCTTTGAAACGATGTTGTGCGAGAATTTGATCTTGTGTTGTGGAGGACACCAGAAAACCCGGAGAAAACCAGCTTGTCCGGCTTGGTGCCCACAAACCGAACTCACACGCGCCTATGCCGGGAGTCAAACATATGACATCTTTGCGGGAAGCGAGTGCGCTAACCACAGCGCTTATCGAACACGGTGATGATTGATGATATGTACATTATGTTTATATCTAACAATTTGGCCTCTCCTTTCTTTTAAAGGGACGATCGGCCTGCTCTGCATGATGACAGCTAAAGCGATGGGTGCCACCAATGTGCTCATTGTCGGTATGTACTTCAGTGTGTGTAAACCACCTGACAAATTACGTCATATATGCTACGTCGGAAGGCAATATTATGCTTAAAATAAAGACTTAAAACAAAGATAACTTTTCTTTTACTTCACCATTTTAAATGAAACAAAGGGCAGTCTTATGCCGCTTAAAGAATCCCGCTTTCGTTTTAATACTGGAGTTTGATAAGTTGATAAGTTTCATCAAAGACTTCGACAAAGCTGTTTCCAGAATAATGTTTTGACAGTGCTCCGTCAGATGGCCGTTCTGTAAAAAGGTTTGTCGAAGTGTTTTAAGAAACTAAACTCTCAATCAAACTCTGGTAAAAGACCGAAGGCGGGGCTCTGTAAGCGGCGTAGACTGCGTTATGTTTCATTAAAAATGGTGAATAATAGTAAAGTAGTCTATGTTTAAAGTCTTCATTCGAAGAAAAATATTGCCTTCCGACGTAGCATTTATGACGCAATTTATCACGTGGTATACACACACTGTACTTGTACGTTCTAAATTTCCTAAACCCTTTCCTATACCTATAATAAGCTACGTTATTATCCAATCATCCCTCTTTGCATATGTTTTATAAAAAGCAAAGCAAAAAAAAAAACAACAACAAAAAAAACGACGAAAGGGTTTAACCTTCTCGGTTTATTTTGCCATTTTTATTGCATTTTTAGTCCCTTGATTTCGGTTGATTAAACAGATTATATTTAAAACAAAATCAGAAATACGTATTTATATGACGTTATTTTTCAGATATCATAGAAAGTCGGCTCAAACTAGCAAAAGAACTCGGTGCCACTCACACGTTGCTCACGACATCACGTGACCTTGAATCAATTGCAAAGCAAATTCATGACGTCATGGGCGAGATGCCGGATGTTACTTTGGAATGTTCGGCAAATAATTTCTGCCTCAGGATCGCAGTTGCAGTATGTAGTGTATTCGTATGGTGGCGATAGCATGTAAGGCATCGGTTTTGGGGGGAAATATTTTAAGTCAAGGAATGAGGAAACTCATATACGTGTTAGAATGTAAATATGGTCTGTTTGTGGCTTTTGGAGTGATTGTATCTCTCGCTCAGTGACGTTTTGGCTCTTAAAAGGGAGTTTATTATACATTCTAACTTCTGGTCCTAATTTCTCGAAATTTTTAAAAGGTTAACAGGCCTTAAGTAGCTTATTTCAATACGCCAAAATGCATATATGTACCTGAATTTGTTTCTCATAAATGAAACAAAAGGTTTATTTGAATTATCTTAAAGATAAAATTCCAAATAAAGGTAATAAAAACCTTAAAGAAGTATATATAACACAAACTATAGAAACAAAAATAGTGAGCTTCGCTTTATCCTGTTATAAGGGACTGGAGAAGTTTCGAGAAATTTGGGTCTGGACTTTGCTGTAGTTATGACTGTAGTTTTGTAGCTCTTCGTCATATGGTTTCAAACTGATTGGCCAGTACTAAAACTTTCTTTCTTCACTGTTTCCAGGCTTGATTTTTTCTTTCTGTACTGTTCTTTCTATACTGTTAACGAGTTTGATTTGCCGATAAACAAACTTTGCCTTTGAACAAACTTTCTTTCTACGCCATTCCCGAGTTTGATTTGCCGATGAACAAACTTTGTTTCTACGCCGTTCCCGAGTTTGATTTGCCGATGAACACACTTTCTTTCTACGCTGTTTCCGAGTTTGATTTGCCGATAAACACACTTTCTTTCTACGCTGTTTCCGAGTTTGATTTGCCGATAAACACACTTTCTTTCTACGCTGTTCCCAAGTTTGATTTGCCGATAAACACACTTTCTTTTTACGCTGTTCCCTAGTTTGATTTGCCGATAAATAGACTTTCTTTCTACGCCGTTCCCAAGTTTGATTTGCCGATAAACACACTTTCTTTCTACGCTGTTGACAAGTTTGATTTGCCGATAAACACACTTTCTCTCTACGCTGTTGCCGAGTTTAATTTGCCGATAAACACACTTTCTTTCTACGCTGTTGACAAGTTTATTTTGCCGATCAACAAACTTTCTTTTTACGCTGTTGACAAGTTTATTTTGCCGATAAACAAACTTTCTATTTACGCTGTTGACAAGTTTATTTTGCCGATAAACAAACTTCCTTTCTACGCTGTTGACAAACTTGATTTGCCGATAAACAAACTTTCTTTTTATGCTGTTCCCAAGTTTGATTTGCCGATAAACAAACTTTCTTTCTACGCTTTTGACAAGATTGATTTGCCGATAAACAGACTTTCTTTTTACGCTGTTGACAAGTTTGATTTGCCGATAAACAAATTTTCTTTCTACGTTGTTGCCAAGTTTGATTTGTCGATAAACAAACCTTTTTTCTACGCTGTTGCCAAGTTTGGATTTTTAAGGGTTAAAGGACCGAATTAGTTTCTACTGAATGTAACAACTCCCGCTAAGCTCGAATTTCCCGAGGCTCGATGTAATTTTGCGGGTCCGTGGGAGTTCCAGCTAACGGAGTTCGACTGCAGCTAGTTCTTCAACTAGAGGTTCTTGTACCTGATCATAAAGCATACATTTTCCTCGAGAAAGATATCAACAATACTTCATACATTCCATAATTATACGTTTATCTGCAGGCTACAGTGCCGTCCGGCTGTGTGGTCCTGGTGGGGTATGGAGAACACGAATGTACATTCCCTATTGCTGAGGTGGTTGAGAAACAGATCGACCTTCGACCGTGTTTTAGATACGACCGGTTTTGGTAATTCATACACATTTGTTTCTTACTACATCACTCATATATCTGCTAATGTATGAACCCCGCTCAATCTTGAATAGCTGTTATTTGCTCCATTGATCAAATGATATAAACCTTTATCGTTTGTGTTAGCGCTGCACTCTCAAAGATAGACAATTTGAACTTTTTGTTTTTTGTCTCAGAACAAGCTGATTTTGGCATCAATGCCTTCGATTCAGTAATATACGGTAACACACAATATAAATTATTTACTTTAGTATAAACAAACCTTTTTAATAAAATATTAGAAATAGGCTATTTTCCTAAATCATGGGGAGAAGGCTATATAGTGCCTATACACAAGAAAGGAAGTGTTAGTGAAGTAAGCAATTTTAGAGGAGTAACTTTATTAAGTGTTATAGGAAAACTGTAAACCAAAATTATTAATATTCGCTTAACAAGATGGGCTGAGAATTATTATGTGTACGTCGAAGCTCAAGCAGGTTTTAGAGCAAAGATGGGCACTGTTGACAATGTTTTTGTTCTAAACGCATTAATAAATCATTGTTTAAATAATAATGACAAGCTATATTGTTTATTTGTGGATTATTCGAAGGCATTCGATTATATTTTATATTGTTAGGCAAAATATATATTGACTAGGTATAAGAGGTAAATTATTAAATATTATAAAGTCAATGTATAATACTGTTAGCTCACGTGATAAATTACTAGGTAAAACAGGTGATGCCTTGAATGTTTACTCGGTGTCAGGCAAGGTGAAAGTTTGAGTCCATTTTTATTTGCAATGTATCTAAACGATTTAGAGGAAGAGCTTATGACAAAAGGTGCAAATGGCATTGATGTAAACGCACTAAAATATTCCTGTTGATGTACGCAGACGATATTGTTATTTTTGCAACTACACCAGCAGATATGCAATTAAATTTAGATATTCTGGAGCAATACTGTAAACGCTGGAAATTAATTGTTAATAGAGATAAAACAAAGATAGTTGTGTTTAGAGGCGGTAGACTGCCTTATGATTTGAACTTCCGTTATGAGGGTGGGAATATTGAGATTGTTAACAAATATTGTTATCTGGGTATTGTTTTCACGCCTGGTGGTTCGTTTCAAAATACATGCAAGACATTAGCTGGCCAAGCGCTAAAAGCTATTTTCAAGTTGAAGAGATACTTTTTTAATTTCACTAATATTTCAGTAGAACATATTTTAGATCTTTTTGATAAGCTGGTTAAGCCTATCTTATTTTATGGATGTGAGGTTTGGGGATTTACAGATGCATTGTGTGTAGAACGCATACATACTTTATTTTGCAAATCAATATTGAAAGTTAAGACATCAACGCAAAACGATTTTGTATATAACTAGCTTGGACGCTTAGACTTTGTTCATCTACGTTATGTATATATTCTTAAGTACTGGTTTAAAGTGATAGAGTCCTCGGATAGAAAATTAAAATAAAGAATTGCTACGTCACGGTTAAAACTTAGTTCTCATCGTTTACTAATAGAAACTGGACGATGGTCAAATGTACCAAGAGAAGAAAGGATATGTAATTTATGCCAAGTACTTGAATATGAATACCATTTTTTGATGGAATGTAATCTTTATAATACTATTAGAGATAAATATATAAAACGATATTATAGACTTAGGCCTAGTATGTATAAGACTGTACAACTTTTGCAGTCCGAAAACGTTAATACTGTAAGAAACTTATCAGCATACATATATCATGCTTTTGAATTAAGAAAATTAAGAATGAGTGTAAACACGACTTAGTGTACGGTTACATTGTGTTTGAATAACGGTACTCTTTATGCTAGACGTAAAGTGTATATATGAAATACAACAGATTAATAAATTAGTATTGATGACAACCATACATATTTGTACGTACAAGCCTGATTTTGGTATTCAATAGACTATCTTTCTGTTAAAAACTTAGTCCAAACTAGCAAAACATTATTGAAGTTATTTGCACATAATGAGTACAGTAGTAACGAGAATTGCTAATCAAATTTCATGGTATCATTGTAGTGTTGTGCATAAGTCATACGGTTGATAGATATACATTTAAGTTATAACTCATTATCGATAAAGACAATTATATTAAATTATATGAATATAGTTGTTCAATCTGTGAATATATAAATAGAGTCAATCAATCTGTTCCGCCATACATGTACATGTATATATAAGTCATTGTATTACATTGATTTGATCACGGGTCATGTTGGCGTATTTCAAATATGTATTGTGCGATATATTTCTTTGAATTAACTTTCTTCTATAAAAGATCCGAATTGTTTGGGAAACTGCCGACAGTTTCATTTTTCTTAAAGCGTTATTAGCGCTTTTAACCATAACAAATATCAATTTTCGAACGTAAATATAAATAAATGCGATCTGATCTTTTGTCAGCAGTCTTGTTTCACTGGTTTAAAGACATTAAAGCAAAAATTTGTTCATTTAAAATCAAATAAAGCAGTCAAAACGGTCAATTGGTGAGAGTGCAGCTTTAAATTCGACCACTGCAATGCATTTTGTTATGCCACCCATGATTGCACGAGAATTGAATTGGGTAAGACTTAAGAGAATATACAAAAGGCCGAAAAAATGAAAATACGATGTGTCAACCATATTATGGACGGCCACTCAGTCATGTCAAAATTATTGTTGTAAAGACATTGCCTTTGATGGAAAACACAATCTGAAGAGTTTGTGTTTTCTCAAAGTATGTAACAACACTAATTATATCGGGTTCCCATTTTTTTTACAAATAAAAACTGAGAGCACAGATGCTGAAATTGCATTTTGTGTGTTCAGCAGATCCGATCCCATGCATTGTCAAAATTATTTCAGATTTATATGGCCAATTTACGAAATATCGGTTTTTCCAAATTTAATTGATATACCGTGTCAAGTTGCTAAGTATCAATGACGAACGGCACTCTCTAGGATAAAACGTACATGATTGTAGAGAATTAACGTTACTTTTCCACAGCTGGTAAAACTTCTTTTGAAATGTTTGTTTTGTGTCGGAATATGGCAAGTTATTGAAATAACGTATATAATAGGGAATCTGCCAATATATTGAGTAAACGCGGAGGGAATCTGCCAATTTATTGAGGAAACGCGTGGGGAATCTGCCAATTTATTGAGGAAACGCGAAGGGAGTCTGCCAATTTATTGAGGAAGCGCGTAGGGAATCTGCCAATTTATTGAGGAAACGCGTAGGAATTCTGTCAATTTAATGAATACCTCTGAATCAGTCTCGTTTGTTGGAATTGCTGCTCAATTTATATGTTAATTGTAATTGACTTGTAAACTGTATTTATATCTGATGTTTTTTTGATGTCCTGGCTTTCTCTGTCGCATTTTTTTGCGAATCTGATGCGCCGAAAAGCAAGGCTTTGGTATAATTATGTTTTGCTATTGAGCTGGTACATAGCGTTAATTAGATTTACTTCAAGCTTTACTCAAACTTTACATGATATAATTCTTGCAAATGGAATTGTCTCTGAGATTTGATTATATTTGTCTGACCGGGGAGAAGGAATACTCAGGTCTGGCGTAATCATGGCAATGGTTTATATATTCAACGAACAATTCTACAAAAATAGAACAAAATAAGTACCAAGCAATAGTTCTACTTTTATAATGTCAATTTGAACCATCATTGCAGCTATCCAATCGCCATCGACCTGATTAAATATGGCCGTCTCAACGTAAAGCCACTGATTACACACCGATTCCCGCTGAAAAGCACGAGTGCTGCCATGGAGAAATCTGCGTCACGTGAACCGGGTGTGCTCAAGGTCCTCGTGATGTGTCAGGAATAACAAGTTTTACATCAAAAGTGTTCAGAATATAGCCTGTGGCTTCTCCTCATGGCAAAGTGTATTAATGTACAACAATATTTTATATCACATTAACCAGTATTTATATAAACAGTATAAAATAATTGTTTTATAATCCCGTATGCTAGCTATTTCCGATGATATGTAAGACATATATGATTTGCAATAAATGGTCTTAACACTTTTATATTGATTTTGCTTATACTTTGTTTGTACATTGTTACTATGGTAATGCAGATTTGTGTCCAACTGTTTTCTCAACCCAGTGCGATACATTCTACTTTATTACGTGAAATAGACAAAATCTTAATCGTCTAAATGGATTTCCTAGCTTTATTGTACACCTGTGTAGGGTTAGTTTATATAAATTTGTTTAATGTAGAAATCATTATGAGGTGGGCGAAATCATCAATTCCAAACGACTTCTGAATCCGTTCCCTGGATATAAACCAGTACCTGTGTCACTTTTAAGTGTCCTATATGACTTAGCACTGGCAAGGCTCGCACCCAGAACCTCTTTTACAGTTTTGGTTTGGTAGAAATACACACGATAGAAACAATAGTTTGATTAAAACTAAAGGCAGCGCATGTACATGTTGTTAAACTACGGCGCAAGGATCAAGGACACTAGTCAACAAACGACATAAAACATCACAGGTCAACTGTCACACTGAACGACACAGATTTTAGACAATCGTTAATGGTCAATACATGTTTTTCATTAACATACATCGAAAGTTAGGGCTTTGTATGAAATTGAAAACTTCTGGTTCTGGTTGGTGTATTAGACAAATCGGCAGTTTTCAAAATTGATAGAAGCATTGCAATTGATGGATAAGCTATGTGGTTAAAAGGGTTACGCTTAATGTGTACATAAATTGTTTGAACACGATAACACCATATGGTCATAAGACAAGGACATATTAGAACATCACCAATGACAATCGTTAATGGTCAATACATGTTTTTCATTAACATACATCGAAACTGCTCTGTATGAAATCGAAAACTTCTGGTTCTGGTTGATGTATAAGACAGATTGGAAAAACAATGTCTTTGGCAGTTTTAAAAATTGATAGAATCTTTGGTTGATAAGCTGTGTGTTAAAAGGGTTACAATTGATATGTACCTTTTTGTACAAAGATAACACCATGTGGTCATAAAACAAGGGCATATTAGAACATCATCAATGGCATTCATATATTAAAAATAGAATAACAGGTTAGTGTTATGATCCACGAGAAATAGTCTCTTGGAAAGCTGGAGGAATATCTCGGACAGCTGATCCAAATAAAGTTAATTAACTGTCAGCTTTAAATATAAGTCTGTTCATGAAATAACACCATGAGTCCATATGTATAAAACAGTATGGCCATGAATCCCAAGACAACGAAATATAATATGAAGTCAGATTTGATACAGTTACAAATTGCTTTGTCATTAATAACGTCGAAATTAGGCCCAAAATTGCGTAATATATCAGCAAAGATATCGCATATTCCATGTATTTGAAGTTGACGTAAGCGCAACATATACTTGAACAAATCCCCTTTAACATATCTATAATACCACATTTATCTTTATTGCCCGCAAGAGTTAGAGGAATCACTGTTGTTCACATCTGGTCTATATTATTAAGTAACAAGAAAGGTTATATTAGTATTTATTCAAATACCAATACCTAAAGTTTAAATAATCTACATCCACATCCCAGAAAACGATTACAGGAATCGCAATTGCCCATATATGGTTTTTATCTGACACGTCTTATAAAAGGCTAGGGGAATCACCATTGCACATATATGGTTTATATTCCTACGTCACATGAAAGCTAAGGAGAATCACTATTGCCCATATATGGTATGAATTTCTACGTCACATGAAATGTTAGAGGAATCACCATTGCCCGAACATGGTTTATATTCCTACGTCACATAAATGTTGGAGGAATCACCATTGCCCATATATGGTTTGAATTCCTACGTCACATGAAAGGTAACAGGAATCACATGTGCCTGTATATGATCTATCACTATCACTTAAACTTTAGAGGAGTCACCTTTGTCCCAATACGGTTTATTTTCTAACGCCGGGTTTCACATCGACCTGGTAAAACACGAGGTAAATAAATCACCAATATCATTCAAGGGGTGTTGGACATACGAACAGGACACCAACTGCAGGAGCCAAACATAACAGCGCGTATTGTGACTGCCATCTTTCAGTGACGACGTAGCTAATATGCGTCAAAATAGGCAAACTTCTATGACTTTGGTAAGGAAATGTTTTGGCTAAATTCCACGGATATCCTTCGGTGGAAAAGGATATGATTAGCAGAATGTAATGCCTATTTGAAAGCTACCGGTAAAAACTATTCAAACATAGCATTTTGTAACTTTAGATGAAATTTACCAGTAGCATTTCTTGTATCAATGATTGATCACTTCGACAAACCTGTTTCCAGAATAATGTTTTGACAGTGCTTCTTCGAAGTGTTTAAGAAACTAAACTCTCAATCAAACTCTAATAAAAGACCAAAGGCGGAGCTCTATTAGCTGTGTAGACTGCGTTATGTTTCATTTATAAAGGTGTAACATAGTGAAGTAATCTTTGTTTAAAGTCTTCATTTGAAGAAAAATGTTGCCTTCCGACGAAGCATTTATGACCCAATATATCACGTGGTATACACACACTGTACTTGTACGTTCTAAATTTCCTAAACCCTTTCCTAGACCTATAATAAGCTACGTTATTATTCAATCATCCCTCTTTGCTTATTTTTTTTAAAGAAAGCAAAACAAAGAAAACAAGAGTACAAAAGGGTTTTAGCTACTCGGTTTATTTTGCCATTTTCATTGCATTTTTAATTTCTTGACTTTGGTTGATAAAACAGATTTTTTTGATTTTTTTTAGAAATACGTTATTTTTCAGATATCATAGAAAGTCGGCTCAAACTAGCAAAAGAACTCGGCGCCACTCACACGTTGCTTACGTCATCACGTGACCTTGAATCAATTGCAAAGCAAATCCATGACGTCATGGGTGAGATGCCGGATGTCACTTTGGAATGTTCGGCAAATAATTTCTGCCTCAGGATCGCAGTTGCGGTATGTAGGGTATTCGTACGGTGGCGGTAACGTGTAAGGCATCGGTTTGGGGGGAAATATTTTAAGTCAAGGCTAAAGGACCGCATTAGTTGCTACTGAATTGAAAACTCCCGCTTAGTTCTAATTTCCCGAGGCTCGATGTAATTTTGCCGGTCCGTGGGAGTTCGAGCAAACAGAGTTCGACTTAAGTTAATTCTTCAAATAGAGTTACTTGTATTTCTTTCCTATACCTGACCATAGAGCATACGTTTTGCTCGAGAAGGATATCAACAATACTACCTACACTCCATAATTATACGTTCATCTGCAGGCTACAGTGCCGTCCGGCTGCGTGGTCCTGGTGGGGTATGGAGAACACGAATGTACGTTCCCTATTGTTGAGGTGGTCGAGAAACAGATCGACCTTCGACCGTGTTTTAGATACGACCGATTTTGGTAATTCATACACATTTGTTTCTTACTACACCACTCATATATCTGCTAATGTATGATCCCCGCTCAATCTTGATTAGCTATTGTTTGCTCCATTAACCAATTGGTATAAACCTTTATAGTTTGTGTTAGCGCTGCACTCTCACAGATAGACAATTTTAACTTTTTGTTTTTATCTCAGAATAAGCTGATTTTGGTATTAATGCCTTCGATTCAATCATATAAGTTAACTCGCAATAGAAAATAGCTCAATTGTTTGGGAAACTTCCGAAAGTTTCATTTTTCTTAAAGCGTTTTAGCGTTTTTACCCATAAGTTATCAATTTTTGAATGTATATTTGAAAAACTGCGATCTGAAAAATTGTCAGTAGTCTTGTATTACTAGTTTCAAAACATTTTACAGGTTCTCATTTTTTAACAAATTAATATAACATGTTTATTTTTATAATTTCTAAATTAAGTTGCTAAGTATCAATGGCGAACGGTACTGTGTCAGATAAAACGTTAATGATTGCAAAGAATTAACTTTTATTTTTCCACAGCTGGTAAAACTTCTTTTGATTTTTTTGTTTTGTGTCGGAATATGGCAAGTTATTGAAATAAATTATATAATAGGGAATCGGCCAATTTATTGAGGAAACGCGTAGGGAATCTGCCAATTTATTGAGGAAGCGCGTAGGGAATCTGCCACTTTATTAAGGAAACGAGTAGGGAATCTGCCAATTTATTGAAGGAACGCGTAGGGAATCTGCCAATTTATTGAGGAAACGCATGGGGAATGTGCCAATATTTTGAGGAAACGCGTAGGGAATCTGCCAATATATTGAGAAATCGCGTAGATAATCCAATTTAATGAATAACTCCGAATCAGTCTCGTTTGTTGGAAGTGCTGTTAAATTAATATTATTTGTAAAACACTCGTAAACTGTTTTTATAACTGATGTTAATGTTGATTTGATGTCCAGCCTACCAGGCTTCTCTCTGTCGCATTGTTTGCGCTGGTGTGTTGTATCTCATACCATTATGCGGTTCATAACGTGTCAGCACCTGAAAACAAGACATCGGTAGATGTTTTGCTATTGAGCTTGTACATAGCGTTAGATTTACTTCAGCGCCTTTGGGTTGCCACTTAGATTTGTTACACACTGAAGCTAGAACTTGATTTGATTCTTGCAAATGGATTTCTCTCCGAGATTTAATTATATTGGTCTGACCGGGGAGAAGGAAGTCCCAGGTCTGACATAGTCATGGCAATGGTTTGTATATTTAACGAACAGTTCGACAAAAATAGAACAAAATAAGTACTTAGCAGTAGGTTTTTTTGTAACTTCAATCTGAACCATCATTGCATCTATCCAATCGCCATCGACCTGTTGAAATATGGCCGTCTCAACGTGAAGCCACTGATTACACACCGATTCCCTCTGAAAAGCACGAGCGTTGCCATAGAGAAATCTGCGTCACGTGATCCGGATGTGCTCAAGGTCCTCGTGATGTGTCAGGAATAACAAGTTTTACATCAAGAGTGTTCAGAATATAGCTTGTGGCTTCTCCTCATGGCAAAGTGTATTAAATGTACAACAATATTTTATATCACATTAACCAATATTTATATAAACAGTATAAAATACTTGTTTTATAATCCAGTATGCTAGCCTTTGGTATGTAAGACATATATGATTTGCAATAAACAGTGTTAAATCTTTATATTGATTATACATATACTTTGTATGTACATTGCTTCTTTGGTAATGCAGTTTTGAATCCAACTTTTCGTTTTTTCAACCAAGCGCGATACATTTTACCATATTACGTGAAATAGACAAAATCTTATATCGTCTAAAATGATTATCATAGCTTTATTGTACACCTGTGTAGGGTTAGTTTATATAAATTTGTTTAATGTAGAAATCATTATGAGCTGGTCGAATTCACCAATTCCAAACAACTTCTACATCCGTTCTCTGGATATAAACCAGTACCGGTGTCACTTTTAAGTGTCCTATTTGACTTGGCACTGGCAAGGCTCGCACCTAGAACCCCTTTTACAGTTTTTGTTTGGTAGAAGTTCAAACGATAGAATCAATTGTTTGATTAAAACTAAAGGTAGCACAGGTACCAGTTGTTTAACTACGGCGCAAGGATCAAGGCCACTAGTCAACAAGCGACATTCAACATCACAAGGCAACTGTCACAATAAACGACACAGATTTTAAACAATCGTTAAGGGTCAATTCATGTTTTTTTTATTAACATACATCGAAACTGCTCTGTATGAAATTGAAAACTTCTGGTTCTGGTTGGTGTATTAGACAAATCGGCAGTTTTCAAAATTGATAGAAGCATTGCAATTGGTGGATAAGCTATGTGGTTAAAAGAGTTTCACTTAATGTGTACATAAATTGTTTTAACACGATAACACCATATGGTCACACGACAAGGACATATTAGAACATCATCAATGACAATCGTTAATGGTCAATACATGTTTTTCATTACAAACATCGAAACTGTTCTGTATGAAATTGAAAACTCCTGGTTCTGGTTGATGTATTAGACAGATTGGAAGATTGGAAAAAACAATATCTTTGGCAGTTTTAAAATTCGATAGAAGCTTTGGTTGTTAAGCTGTGTGGTTAAAAGGGTTACAATTGATATGTACCTTTTTATACAAAGATAACACCATGTGGTCATAAAACAAGGGCATATTAAAACATCATCAATGGCATTCATATATTAAAAATAGAATAACAGGTTAGTGTCATGATCCATGAGAAATAGTCTCTTGGAAAGCTGGAGGAATTTCTCGGACAGCTGATCCAAATAAAGTTAATTAACTGTCTGCTTCAAATATTAGTCTGTTCATGAAATAACACCATGAGTCCATATGTATAAAACAGTATGGTCATGAATCCCAAGAAGTCAGATTTGATACAGTTACAAAATGCTTTGTCATTAATAACGTCGAAATTATGCCCAAAAATGCGTAATATATCAGCAAAGATATCGCATATTTTTGTA
This sequence comes from Mya arenaria, assembly GCF_026914265.1. Taxonomy (NCBI): domain Eukaryota; kingdom Metazoa; phylum Mollusca; class Bivalvia; order Myida; family Myidae; genus Mya; species Mya arenaria. Next base: position 46,285,198 of record NC_069122.1, read on the forward strand.
TTCATGTATTTGAAGTTGACGTAAACGCAACATATACTTGAACAAATCCCCTTTAACATATCTATAATACCACATTTATCTTTATTGTCCACAAGAGTTAGAGGAGTCACTGTTGTTCACATATGGTCTTTATTATTAAGTAAGAAAGGTTATATTAGTATTTATTCAAATAACAATACCTAAAGTTTAAATAATCTACATCCACATCCCAAAAAACGATTACAGGAATCGCAATTGCCCTTATATGGTTTTTATCTTACACGTTTCATAAAAGGCTAGGGGAATCACCTTTGCACATATATGGTTTATATTCCTACGTCACATGAAAGTTTAGGAGGATCACTATTGCCCATATATGGTATGTATTCCTACGTCACGTAAAGGTTAGAGGAATCACCATTGCCCATATATGGTTTATATTCCTACGTCACATAAAAGGTTAGAGAAATCACACTTGTTTATATATGATTTATATTCCAACGTCACATTAAAGGTTAGAGGAATCACCATTGCCCATATATGTTTTGTATTTCTAAGTCACATAAAAGGTTAGAGGAATCACCAGTGCCCATATATGGTTTATATTCCTACGTCACATAAAAGGTACGAAAAGTCAACATTGCCCATATATGGTTTATATTCCTACGTCACATAAAAGGTTAGAGGAATCGCCATTGCCGTTATGTGGTTTATATTCCTACGTCACATAAAAGGTAAGAAAAGTCAACATTGCCCATATATGGTTTATATTCCTACGTCACATTAAAGGTTAGAGGAATCGCCATTGCCGTTATGTGGTTTATATTCCTACGTCACATAAAGGTAAGGGAAATCAGACTTGTCCATATATGATTTATATTCCTACGTCACAATAAAGGTTAGAGTAATCACCATTGCCCATATATGGTTTGTATTTCTACGTCACATTAGAGGGTAAAGGAATCACCATTGCCCATATATGGTTTGTTTTCCTACGTCACATAAGAGGCTAAAGGAATCACCATTGTCCATATATGGTTTGTTTTTCTACGTCACATAAATGTTGAAGGGATCACCATTGCCCATATATGGTTTGTTTTCCTACGTCACTTGAAAGGCAACAGGAACCACCATTGCCCATATATGGTTTGTATTTCTACGTCACATGAAAGGTAACAGGAATCGCCATTGACCATATATGGTTTGTTTTCCTACGTCACATAAATGTTGGAGGAATCACCATTGCCCATATATGGTTTGTATTCCTACGTCACATGAAAGGTAACAGGAATCACATGTGCCTGTATATGATCTATCACTATCACTTAAACGTAAGTGGATTCATCTTTGTCCCAATACGGTTTATTTTCTAACGCCGGGTTTCACATCGACCTGGTAAAACACGAGGTAAATAAATCACCAATATCATTCAAGGGGTGTTGGACATACGAACAGGACACCAACTGCAGGAGCCAAACACAACAGCGCGTATTGTGACTGCCATCTGTCAGTGACGACGTAGCTAATATGCGTCAAAATAGGCAAACTTGACTTTGGTAAGGGAATGATTTGGCTAAATTCCACGGATATCCTTCAGTGGGAAAATGATATGATTAGCAGAATGTATTGCCTATTTAAAAGCTATCGGTGAAAACTATTCAAAATTGGCATTTTGTAACTTTAGATGAAATTTATCAGAAGCATTTCTTGTATCAATGATTGATTGATTACCTTAAAATGACACTCTTATTCAGAATTAATACATACACATGTAAAGCAAACATAAAATTTGAGTGATCAACCTCTAACTTCTTACTATATAATGCATTTATGGACAATATTAATTACTGATAACAAGATTGTAACCGTGTACTTAATAGCTGAAAACGCACAAATATTAAATGATTGGTGAGTGCTAAAATATTAAGTGTGATTTACTATCGTCTCATTAGGTAGAAATACCGAGTTTTCTGTACCTTTCTTTCAAAATAAACTTGGTGTCCTTTATAAGAACCATTGTGTTCGTCATTTTTCATCTTTTTTGGTATTTTATAACACTTCTATTAATTGTGGTAAATCTTATTTTGGAGTAAGAGTGCATCTTTAAATACAATGGTAGCCCTGCATTCGGATGCAAATGAACGTTTGTGTTGGCATGGGTCTTGCCTCACATGTTCGTTTTATGATTACATGTGATAAAAATCATATATCTTTAAAAAAACAACATGCGATCATTTGTAAAGAGAGGCTATTTCTGACCCAGGGGGAGGAAATCTTATTAATATATGTATGTGTTTTGTAATAGTACAAACTATTTCTAGAAACACAACTCTCATGTAAGTAATTTAGGTCAAACTAATCAAACTTAAATGTAAATCAGCCACCATCGGAAAATGCAAGGAAGATATTGGTGAATTGCGCATTCCATTTAGACAAGACCAATATGCTTAGTATGTTTTAATGAATATATATAGATAAGCAGACATACTTCTTCATCAAATCCTGTTCTCTGCAACATACCCGCCTCACTGTACCATACCCAACTCACTGCACTATACCCGTCTAACTGTAACATACCAATCTCGCTGCACCATTACTTCCACACTGCAACATTCCCACCACACTGCACCATACTCGCTTCACTGAACCATACCCACCTCACTGAACCATACCCACCTCACTGAACCTTACCCGCTTCACTGCACTATACCCACCACACGGCACCATACCCGGTTCACCGCACTTTCCCCGCCTCACTGCACTAAACCCGCCTCACTGCACTATACCCGCTTCACTGAACCATACTCACCTCACTAAACCTTACCCGCTTAACAGCACCGTACCCACCACACTTCATCATACCCACCACACTGCACCCGACCCGCTTCACTGCAACATACCCGCCTCACTGCACCATGACCTCCTCTTTGCACCTTACTCTCCTCACTGCACCATACCCATCTTACTGCACAATACCCGCCTAACTGCACCATACCCACCTCACTTAACCTTACCCGCTTTACTACACAGTACCAACCACACTTCACCATACCCACCAAACTGCACCCGACCCGCTTCACTGCAACATAGCCGCCTCACTGCATCATAACCTCCTCTTTGCACCATACTCTCCTCACTGCACCATACCCGACTTACTGCACAATACCCGCCTCACTGCACCATACCCGCCTCACTGCACCATACCCGTCTCACTGTACCATACCCACCTCAGTGCACTATACCCGTCTCACTGTAACATACCCGCCTCACTGCAACATACCCACCTCACTGCACCATACCCGACTTACTGCACAATACCCGCCTCACTGCACCATACCCGCCTCACTGCACCATACCCGTCTCACTGCACCATACCCGCCTCACTGCACCATACCCGTCTCACTGTAACATACCAATCTCGCTGCACCATTACTTCCACACTGCAACATTCCCACCACACTGCACCATACTCGCTTCACTGAACCATACCCACCTCACTGAACCATACCCACCTCACTGAACCTTACCTGCCTCACTGCACTATACCCACCACACGGCACCATACCCGGTCCACGGCACTTTCCCCACCTCAGAGCACTAAACCCGCCTCACTGCACTATACCCGCTTCACTGAACCATACCCACCTCACTAAACCTTACCCGCTTAACTTCACCGTACCCACCACACTTCACCATACCCACATCACTGCACCCGACCCGCTTCACTGCAACATACCCGCCTCACTGCACCATAACCTCCTCTTTGCACCTTACTCTCTTCACTAAACCATACCCGACTTACTGCACAATACCCGCCTAACTGCACCATACCCACCTCACTTAAACTTACCCGCTTCACTGCACCGTAACCACCACACTTCACCATACCCACCACACTGCAGCCGACCCGCTTCACTGCAACATGCCCGCCTCACTGCACCATAACCTCCTCTTTGCACCTTACTCTCCTCACTGCACTATACCCGACTTACTGCACAATACTCGCCTCACTGCACCATACCCGCCTCACTGCACCATACCCGCATCACTGCAACATACCCGCCTCACTGCACCATACCCGCCACACTACCATACCCGCCTCACTGCACCATACCCGTCTCACTGTACCATACCTGCCTCACTGCACCATACCCGCCTCACTGCATCATACCCGCCTCACTGCACCATACCCGCTTCACTGCACCATACCCGCCTCACTGCACCATACTCGCCTCACTGCACCATACCCGTCTCACTGTACCATACCCGCCTCATTGCACCATACCCGCCACACTGCACCATACCCGTCTTACTACACCATACCCGCCTCACTGTACCATACCCGCCTCACTGCACCATACCCGCCTCACTGTACCATACCCGCCTCACTGTACCACACCCGCCTCACTGCACCATACCCGCCTCACTGCACCATACCCGCCTCACTGCACGATACCCGCCTCTCTGCACCATACCCGTCACACTGCACCGTACCCGCCTCTCTGCACCATACCCGCCTCACTGCACCATACCCGCCTCACTGCACAATACCCACCACACTGCACCATATCGGCCTCACTGAATTATACCCGCCTTACTGCACCATACCTGCCTCACTGCACAATACCCGCTTCACTGAACCATACTCACCTCACTAAACCTTACCCGCATAACTTCACCGTACCCACCACACTTCACCATACCCACCACACTGCACCCGACCCGCTTCACTGCAACATACCCGCCTCACTGCACCATAACCTCCTCTTTGCACCTTACTCTCCTCACTGCACCATACCCGATTTACTGCACAATACCCGCCTCACTGCACCATACCCGCCTAACTGCAACATACCTGCCTCACTTAACCTTACCCGCTTCACTGCACCGTACCCACCACACTTCACCATACCCACCACACTGCAGCCGACCCGCTTCCCTGCAACATACCCGCCTCACTGCACCATAACCTCCTCTTTGCACCTTACTCTCCTCACTGCACTATACTCGACTTACTGCACAATACCCGCCTCACTGCACGATACCCGCCTCTCTGCACCATACCCGTCACACTGCACCGTACCCGCCTCTCTGCACCATACCCGCCTCACTGCACCATACCCGCCTCACTGCACAATACCCACCACACTGCACCATATCGGCCTCACTGAATTATACCCGCCTTACTGCACCATACCTGCCTCACTGCACTATACCCGCCTAACTGCACCATACCCACCTCACTTAACCTTACCCGCTTCACTGCACCGTACCCACCACACTTCACCATACCCACCACACTGCAGCCGACCCGCTTCCCTGCAACATACCCGCCTCACTGCACCATAACCTCCTCTTTGCACCTTACTCTCCTCACTGCACTATACTCGACTTACTGCACAATACCCGTCTCACTGCACCATACCCACCTCTCTGCACCATACCCGCCTCACTGCAACATACCCGCGTCACTGCACCATACCCGCCTCTCTGCACCATACCCGCCTCTCTGCACCGTATCCGCCTCACTGCACCATACCCGCCTCTCTGAACCATACCCACTTCACTGCAACAACCCGCTACACAGCACGATACCGTCTCACTGCACAATACTCGCCTAATTGCCCCATACCCGCCTAACTGCAACATACCCACCTCAATGCACAATACAGCATCATTGCACCAAACCCGCCTCACTGTATGATACCCACCTCACTGCACCATACCCACCATACTGTACCATACCCACCTCACTGCATCATACCCGACTCACTTACACCATACCCGTCTAACTGCACCATACCCGCCTCACTGCACCATACCTGCCTCATGCACCATACCCGCCAAACCGAACCATACCCGCCAAACCACACCATACCCGCCTCTCTGAACCATTCCCGACTCATTGCAACAACCCTGAAATCTGACTATTTGTTTACGAAATAGCTACTTCACCAGCTTTTCAAGATTTTAAAAGTTTGTTTTTATCCAAATAAGCTTTCCGAACTTATTTGACATGTCTTGACAAATTGCATAAATCTTAGAAATGAGTTACCGAACTGTATGCCTATCGAAAGGTTCTATTCTTATATAGGTTTCGTAAGTTCACCTGTGAAGTTAAAAAAAGTAATAAATAACTCTTGATTTCAAATGATTCAAACTTTATAATTTTCTTAAATGATTCATTCTTTTAATTTAAAGCTGCACTCTCACAGATTGACAATTTTATCATTTTTTTTTTATATTTTGTCTTGGAAAGAGAATTTTTTTGCGAAAATGTCTGCAAACCAATGATATAAGATTGCTGACAAAAAATCAGATCGTATATTTGCATATTACCGTTCGAAAATTAATGTTTTATGGTCTAACGGTTTAAGAGAAATGCATAAAACATCATTTTTTGAACTTATATATAAAAATCTGCTAACTGATTTTTTGTCAGCAGTCTTATACCACTGGTTTCCATGAATTTTCGCAAAAATTGGCCCGTTCCAAGACAAAAAATAGAAAAAGTTGTCAAAACGTTCAATCCGAGAGAGTACAGCTTTAAGTATGCTAGAGGAAATTTTACAGCGGTTTAAAGTCCTTCAAGGGTAGACTTGGTTCTCAAAGTAACTTTTATCGGTCGGTGTACAACTACCTTTATCATGTTTAAACTTTAAGTAGAAATATTTTTTGTGTGTAAAATTTAAAACTCTTAACGATGCAACGTATTTTTTTATAGAAGTAATCTACCCGCCTCACTGCATCGTGTGGTCTGTTAATGGATGTTCACGATAAACATGCGAATAGATATATTTGAAAACATCTCGACGGTTTTAGCGGGAATTAACCGGCATTGTTAGAGGAAGGTGATATTATTGCTAGGATATATGACAAGAGGGTTAATCACAACTTGGAGAGGACTTATTTTAATGACTGTTTCTTCTTTTTTTGAGCCTGGTGTTTTCAGGTTCTAGAAACTTTGGATATTTAAACTTGGATTTTAGAAAGACACACTAACTGAACACATGGTAATATACCAAAATGGCGCTCTCTGCAACAGCTTCATATTTTGGTTGTACAGTTCTAGAGTCTGATTTTGAGAACATAACACTGGAGGAGAACCAAGATGGTGTCTGTGAACCGTGCTTTCTTTTGATGAAAACGACTACATCAACGTTGTATTGTTTTGACTGTGACGAAAGATTCTGTGAGCAATGTGGAAATGTTCATAAACAGTCCAAACTGAGTCGAGGTCACAGGATGTGTAAACAACATGAAGCGCCACCTAACGCGGCAATCGAATTATTACAATCGCTGTCGACCTGCACCAATCACAATGAGGAGTACGAGTATATTTGCCTTGATCACGACGTATTATGCTGTGGAAAGTGCGTTAATACAGATCACAGACGGTGCCAACGACTTGAAACTATATCTGATCGCATCGCAAACGAAAGAGAAACGGGAAATTCGCTTGAAACGCAAGTAGGAAAAATCAACGGTCTGACAAAGACTACGAATGAAATACTAGATACTATTAAAAGCCATAAAACATCTCTAAACCAGTCTGAGGCGCTTTTAATGCAAACGTTTAGAGAGGCAAAATCGAAAATTCTTTCAGCACTAGAAGACCTCGAGCAAAGTTTTATAATACAGATTTCACAACAGAGAGCTGATATTGTTGCTGAAATTCATCAAAAAGAACTAGAAGTTGCTCAATATCAACAGGAAATAAATAATAATTTAAAGACGTCGCAAATGGTTGTCAATTTTGGAACGGACGTTCATAAGTTTGAGAAGTTTCGAGACCTACAGAAATTCGTCATTCCTCAAATGACAGCATCCATAGAGAATCTGAAAACCTCTTATCAGAAGACAGTTTTGCAGTGCAAAGTACACATGTCTTCTGATCAGCTGGCGAACAACATAAAGAAATGCCTATCAGTGTCAAGCGGAATCCCCAAATCGAAATCCTGGATATTTCATAAGCTTAACAGCAGGGACCTATTTGTTGAACGTTTTTCTAAAAAAATCTGTTTCATCATATCTAAATGATTTATTCCATACAAAAGCCAAACATGCATGTCTTGATTCTATAGACCAGCTGACGTCAAAGATGACCGGAACTCCAGTTAAGAAACCCATCAACGATTCGTTTCAGAATACAAGTGCTCGGATTTAGTTATCTTGGATTTCAATTGTAAAATAGCAACATCTCGTTATTATCGTATTATAATGTAAATGTAACTCAAATTAAGATGTGTTCTCTATTGCCATATTCCTACGCGTTCCAACTGGATACTGACATAGAAACAACTTGCATAATGTTACCGTGTTTTTTTACGTGCGTGCGTGTGTGTAATTCATTGAACGGTTGATTTTAAAAGTGTATAAAAATATCATTAACAAGTATCATTAAAACGTTTAAAGATATAAAGTATTCACTGAGCAAGTGTACCAGGAAAGCAACTCGGTGCATTAAAATGTTAATATTGAGCACTAGCTCTTGTTTTAGACATTGACCATGAACACCATATTCTTTGACGTTTAATTGTATAATGGACTGACAGACTGACCATTTTTCCTTTTTACAAATGGCCATGGAAACCTTCTGTTTTGTTCAACATAAAATACAACCACACATACCACCCCTTTTATCATATAATATGAGGGGCTATGTTTGCTAATTGAAGCAATTAGTATTGGGGTTTTTTTCTGAATCAATTCAAAACATAAGTGTTTCCCGCCAAAATATGACATTCATGTCATAAAGCAATTGGGAGGAGTAATGTATGTTAAACAATGGGTATGAATAATGCTGAAATATACTTATAAAGTGTATGGAAATGAAATAAATCAGTGTTGATAATTTGTGTTTAACTTTCATGTACTTCAAAGTTAAGTTTGTATCGTGTTAATATGTTTATCTTTATGTGTGTTTGGTATGTATGATAAATAAAATTGTGGAAAATACTTCGTGTTGAGTAAGGTATATATACATACTGCGTACTGGGAGATAAACTTTATTTGATACCTATGTAATACAATCTAGCAATTCGTCAAAGCGTTTTATTTGGTATAAATTTGATATATCGGAATTATGTACATTATGTCCCGATGGTGGTCGTATTCGCGAACATTTCATTCAATATTTTCCCTATTTAATTTCAATTTCATTAAGTCCATTTTTGATAATACGACTATCCCTCCCTTCTGCACCATGCATGTCCGAATTGACCCACCCCTATGCACCTTACACGCCCCTTTGCACCAATCACACAACTCAGCTACATGCTCACCTAAGTGCGCCATGCCCACCCCTCTGCGTCTTATAATACCTTTTGAACCATATCTGCCCATCTACAACTCACGCGCCAGTATGCACCATACCGTTCTCTTAGCATAATACCTGCACCTCTTTACATAATACCTGCACCTCTGTACCATACCCACTTACCTTCAACATACCAGCCCCTCTTCATGTTACCCGCCGCTCTCCACAATACTCGAATCAATGTACTTAAACTGCCACTTTGCACCGTAAAGACCCACCAACATAGTACTCGCCCCTCTGCACCCTAGGCGTCCGTTTTCACCATTCTTAGCCATTTGCAACTTACTAATCCGTCTTCACCATATCCATCCCTTTACTATGTACCCGCTCGTCTACACAATACCCCCCCCCCCCCCTCTGCACCTTACCCGCCCGTCTTCAAAATACCGACCCGTTTGTACGTTACACGCCGCTCTGCACAATACCCGAGCCAATGTACTTAGCCAGCACTTCTGCATCGTACCCGCCCGTCTATACGATACCAGACCCTCCTAACTTACCCGTCTACACCATACCCGTCGCTCTACACCTTAACCGCCCGTTTACACCATGCCTGCCCCTATGAACCATTCCCACTCATTTGCAACTTACCCGCCCCACTAAACCATAAGCGCCCGTTTACACAATACCCTCTCCTCTGAACCGCCCAGCTGCACCATACCCGCACATCTACAACGTATCCGTTCTTCTGTACCTTATCCGCACATATGCACCGTACCCGCCCGTATTCACCTTAACCAACCCTTTGCACAACCTCACACATCTGTATTGTACTTGCTTTACTGATCCAAACGCGCCTCACTGCTCCATATCAACCTCTCTGCTCCATACCCACCTCTCTGCTCCATACCCGCCTCACTGCTCCATACCCACAACTCTGTTCCATACCCACCTCACTGCTCCATACCCATCTCTCTGCTCCATACCCACCTCACTGCTCCATACCCGCCTCACTACTCCATACCCATCTCTCTGCTCCATACTCGCCTCACTGCTCTGTACCCACCTCACTGCACCATACCCGTCACAGTGCACGGTACCCGCCTCACAGCACCATACCCGCATACTCTGACCATACCGGCCTCACTGCAACAACCCGCTACACTGCAGGATACCGTCTCACTGCACCATACCCGCCTAACTGAATCATACCCTCCTCAATGTACCACACCCGCCTCACTGCACCATACCCAACCCTCTGCAACATACCAGCCTTAATGTACCATACCCGCTCCACTTCTCCATACTTGCCACAATGTACCATAACCGCCTCACTGTACCATACCAGCCTCAAAGTACTATACCCTACTTTCGCCTCAATGTACCATACCCGCCTCACTGCACCATACCCGCCTCACTGCATCATACACGCCTCACTACACAATACCCGCCTCACTGCACCATACCCGCCTCACTGTACCATACCCTCCTCCCGCCTCACTGTACCATACCTTCCTCACTAAACTATACCATCCTCAATGCACCATACCCTCCTCCCGCCTCACTGCACCATACCTACCTCACTGCACGATACCCACCTCACTGTACCATTCCCGCCTCACTGCACCATACCCGCCTCACTGTACCATACCCGCCGCACTGCACCATACCAGCCTAAATATACCATACCCGCCTTAATGCACCATACCTGTCTCACTGTATCATACCCGCCTCAATGTACCATACCCACCTCACTGCACCATACCTGCCTCACAGTACCATACCCACCTCACTGCACCATACCTGCCTCACAGTACCATACCCACCTCACTGCACCATACCGGCCTCACTGTACCATACCCGCCGAAATGTACTATACCAGCCTCAATTTACCATAACAGCCTCGCTGTACCATACCAGCCTCACTGCATCATACCAGCCTAAATATACCATACCCGCCTCAATGCACCATACCTGTCTCACTGTATCATACCGCCTCAATGTACAATAGCTGCCTCACTGTACCATACCCGCATCACTGCACCATACCCGCCTCACTGCATCATACCCGCATCACTGTACCAAACCCGCTTAACTGCGTCGTACCCGCCTCACTGTACCATATCTACATCACTGCATCATATCCGCCTCACTGCAGCATAACCGCCTAAATGCACCATACCTGCCTCACTACACAATAACAAGCTCATTGCACCATACCCGCCCTACTGCATCAAACCCAGCTCATTGCATCATACCCGCTCAGTGCAACATACCTGCGTCACTGCACCATACCCGCCTCACTCCACCATACCCGCCTCAATGCACCAAACTCGCCTCACTCCACCATACCCGCCTCACTCCACCATACCGCCTCACTGCGCATTACTAACATCACTGCACCATACCCGCCTCACTGCACCATACCCGCATCACTGCACCATACATGCCTCACTGCACCATACCCGCATCACTGCACCATATCCGCCTCACTGAATCATACCCGCCTCAATGTACCATACCCGCCTCACTGCACCATACCCACCCCTCTGCACGATACCAGCCTCAATGTACCATACCCTACTTTCGCCTCACTGTACCATACCCGCCTCACTGCACCATACCCGCCTCACTGCACCATACCCGCTTCACTGCACCATACCCACCCCTCTGCACGATACCAGCCTCAATGTACCATACCCTACTTTCGCCTCACTGTACCATACCCGCCTCACTGCACCATACCCGCCTCACTGCACCATACCCGCATCACTGCACCAAATCCGCCTCACTGAATCATACCCGCCTCACTGTCCCATACCCGCCTCAATGCACCATACCCACCCCTCTGCTCCATACCCGCCTCAATTCACCATACCCGCCTCACTACACCATACCCGCCTCACTGTACCATACCTTAATCACTGCAACATTCCCGCTTCACTGCACCACTCCCACCTCAGTGCACCATACCCTCCTTACTACATCATACATGCCTCTGTGAATCATACCCGCCTAAATGTACCATACCCGCCGCACTGCACCATACCCGCCTCACTGCACCATACCAGCCGCACTGAACCATACCCGCCTCACTGCACCATACCAGCAGCACTGCACTATACCCGCCTCACTGCACCATACCCGTCTCACTGTACCATACCCGCCTCACTGTACCATACCCGCCGCACTGCACCATACCCGCCTCACTGCACCATACCCGCCTCACTGTACCATACCCGCCGCACTGCACCATACCAGCCTAAATGTACCACACCCGCCTCAATGCACCATACCTGTCTCACTGTACCATACCCGCCTCACTGCACCATACCAGCCTAAATGTACCATACCCGCCTCAATGCACCATACCTGTCTTACTGTATCATACCCGCCTCACTGCACCATACCCGCCTCACTGTACCATACACGCCTCACTGCACCATACCAGCCTAAATGTACCATACCCGCCTCAATGCACCATACCTGTCTCACTGTACCATACCTGCCTCACACTACCATACCTACCTCACTGCACCATACCAGCCTCACTGTACCATACCCGCCGAAATGTACTATACCAGCCTCAATCTACCATACCAGCCTCACTGTACCATACCCGCCTCACTGCACCATACGAGCCTAAATATACTATACCCGCCTTAATGCACCATACCTGCCTCACTATACCATACCCGCCTCACTGCACCATACCCGCATCACTGTACCATATCCGCCTCAATGTACCATACCAGCCTCAATGTACCATACCAACCTCAATGTACCATACCCGCCTCACTGTACCATACCCGCCTCAATGTACCATACTTACCTCAATGTACCATACCAGTCTCAATGTACCATACCAGTCTCAATGTACAATAGCTGCCTCACTGTACCATACCCGCATCACTGCACCATACCCGCCTCACTGCATCATACCCGCATCACTGTACATACCCGCCCAACTGCGTCGTACCCGCCTCACTGTACCATACCTGCATCACTGCATCATATCCGCCTCACTGCAGCATAACCGCCTCAATGCACCATACCTGCCTCACTGCACAATAACAAGCTCATTGCACCATACCCGCCCCACTGCATCAAACCCAGCTCATTGCATCATACCCGCTCAGTGCACCATACCTGCGTCACTGCACCATACCCGCCTCACTCCACCATACCCGCCTCGATGCACCAAACTTGCCTCACTCCACCATACCCGCCTCACTCCACCATACCGCCTCACTGCACATTACTAACCTCACTGCACCATACCCGCCTCACTCCACCATACCGCCTCACTGCACATTACTAACCTCACTGCACCATACCCGCCTCACTGCACCATACCCGCCTCACTGCACCATACATGCCTCACTGCACCATACCCGCATCACTGCACCATATCCGCCTCACTGAATCATACCCGCCTCAATGTACCATACCCGCTTCACTGCACCATACCCACCCCTCTGCACCATACCAGCCTCAATGTACCATACCCTACTTTCGCCTCACTGTACCATACCAGCCTCACTGCACCATACCTGCCTCACTGCACCATACCCGCATCACTGCACCATATCCGCCTCACTGAATCATACCCGCCTCACTGTACCATACCCGCCTCAATGCACCATACCCACCCCTCTGCACCCTACCCGCCTCACTTCACCATACCCGCCTCACTGTACCATACCTTAATCACTGCAACATTCCCGCTTCACTGCACCACTCCCACCTCAGTGCACCATACCCTCCTTACTACATCATACATGCCTCTGTGAATCATACCTGCCTCACTTCACCATTTCCGCCTCACTGTACCATACCCACCGAACTGCACTATACTCGCCCCACTGCACCATACCTGCCTCACTAAACCATACCTGCCTCACTGCTTCATTCCCGCCTCACTTCACCATATCCGCCACAATGCGTCATACCCGTCTCACTGCACCATTATACCCTCCTCACTACACTATACCCGCCTCAATGTACCACACCCGCACCACTGCACCTTACACGCCACATTGCATTATACCCGCCTAACTGCACCATTCCCGCTTCATTGTACCACACCCGCGTCACTGCATCCCACCCGCCTCACTGCACAAAACCCACCTCACTTAACCATATCCGCCTCACTGCATCATACCCGCATCACTGCACCATGCCTGCCATACTCGTTTACTGCACCATACCCGCACCTCTGCACCTTACACGTCACATTGCATCATACCCGCCTTACTGCACCATACCAGCTTCATTGTACCACACCCGCCTTACTGCATCCCACCCGCCTCACTGCATCAAACCAACCTCACGGCACCGTATCCGCCTCACTGCATCATACTCGCCTCACTGCACCATACCCGCAACCTTGCACCATATCCGCCCCACTGCACCATTACATCCGCCTCATTGCACCATACCCGCCACACTGTACCATACCCGCCTCACTGCACCAAACCCGCCACATTGCATCATTCCCGCCTTACTGCACCATACCCGCTTCATTGTACCACACCCGCCTACCTGCATTACACCCGCCTCACTGCACCAAACACACCTCACTTCACCATATCCGATTTACTGCATCATACCAACCTCACTGCACCATACCCGCCAAACCTGTTCACTGCATCATACTCGCATCACTGCACCATACCCGCTCACTGCATCAGACCGGCCTCACTGCACCAAACCCACCTCAGTGCATCATACCCTCCTTTACCATCCCCGCCATACCCGCCTCACTGCACCATACCCGCCTCACTGCACCATCCCCGCCATTCCCGCCTCACTGCACCATACCCGCCATACCCGCCTCACTGCACCATACCCGCATACTGCACTATACCCGCCTTTATTGCACCATACCCACCCATCGGCATCATATCAACCACCTAGCACCATACCCGCCCGTTCCCGTCGTCACCACTTACGCCTTACCGCACCATACAAGCCTCACTGCACTATACCCGCCTTTATTGCACCATTCCAACTTCTCGGCATCATATCAACCACCCAGCACCCGCCCGTGCCCGTCGTCAGCACTTACGTCTCACTGCACCGTTTCCACTATTGTGCAACACACCCTCTCCACTGCAACATTCACACCCCACTTACGCATTTATGAATGACTTGAGCACTTACAATATGAGTATGTCACCTGAGAAATCTGTGTATTTGTTTATGAACTAGCTATTTCATCAGCTTTTGACAAATTTTAAACGCTTTTTTATTACACGCACTAACTGCAATGTATTTGACGAAATGCACAAATTTTAGAAATGAGTCACCCAAATGTATGCCTACCGAAAGGTTCTACCCTTAAATAGGTTTCGTAAGTTAACCTGTGAAATTAAAAAAAGTAATTAATAACTCTTGATTTCTAATGTTTCAAACTTTATAATTTATAAAATGATTCATACTTTTAATTTAAGCATGGTGGATGTACGTGAAGTTAGCGGCCTAGCGGCCTAGCGGCCTAGCGGCCTAGCGGCGTGAAATTAGCGGCCTAGCGGCCTAGCGGCGTGAAGTTAGCGGCCTGGCGGCCTAGCGGCCTAGCGGCGTGAAGTTGGCGGCCTAGCGGCCTGGCGGCCTAATTATTTTTTCCATTTCCAAGCAATTGTTAATGCGTTTTTTTAAAACAATGATAAATCAAGGTTTTTTATTCATATAGTTACATAGCGGCCTTAAATTGTTATATATTCAGAATATTTTTCTTTACCTTTTATTCTAAAACAATTTTAAATTAACTGTTTTATGCACAAAAGCGTTTTTCAAACTTTTTTCAAAAAAGTCGATCAAGCACTTCAGCGACCTAGCGGCATAGAAGCCTGAAATTAGCGGCCTAGCGGCCTAGCGGCCTAAATTGAATCCTATTTCAAAGCATGTATACATGCATTTTCTTCTAAAACAATAACATTTTAACTGTTTTTATGCACAAATTAACACATTGAAGCGATTATCAACAGTTTTTTCCCAAAAACGTCGATAAAGCAGTCAGCTATTTCAAAGCATTAAACATGCCTGTTCTTCTTAATCAATGATATATTAACTGTTTATATGCACAAATTATCACTCTGAAGCGTTTTTCAACTTTTTTTCAAAAAAGTCGATCGAGCACTTCAGCGGCCTAGCGGCCTAGCGGCCTAGCGGCGTGAAGTTAGCGGCCTGGCTGCCTAGCGGCCTAGCGGCCTAAAATGGTATCCTATTTCAAAGCATGTATACATGCATTTTCTTCTAAAACAATGACATATTAACTGTTTTTATGCACAAATTAACACTTTGAAGCTATGAGCGATTATCAATATTTTTTTGAAAAGCGTCGATAAAGCAGTCAGCTATTTCAAAGCATTAAACATGCCTGATCTTCTAAAACAATGATATATTTACTGTTTTATGCACAAATTATCACTCTAAAGCTTTTTTTATTTTCTTTCAAAAAAGTTGATCGAGCACTTCAGCGGCCTAGCGGCCTAGCGGCGTGAAGTTAGCGGCCTGGCGGCCTAGCGGCCTAGCGGCCTAAAATGGTTTCCTATTTCAAAGCATGTATACATGCATTTTCTTCTAAAACAATGACATATTAACTGTTTGAATGCACAAATTAACACTTTAAAGCTATTAGCGATAATCAACATCTTTTTTTTTCAAAAAAGTCGATTAAGCAGTCAGCTATTTCAAAGCATTAAACATGCCTGATCTTCTTAATCAATGATATATTTACTGTTTATATGCACAAATTATCACTCTGAAGCGTTTTTCAACTTTTTTTCAAAAAAGTCGATCGAGCACTTCAGCGGCCTAGCGGCCTAGCGGCCTAGCGGCCTAGCGGCGTGAAGTTAGCGGCCTGGCGGCCTAGCGGCCTAGCGGCCTAAAATGGTATCCTATTTCAAAGCATGTATACATGCATTTTCTTCTAAAACAATGACATATTAACTGTTTTTATGCACAAATTAACACTTTGAAGCAATTAGCGATTATCAACAATTTTTTTTTAAAAGCGTCGATAAAGCAGTCAGCTATTTCAAAGCATTAAACATGCCTGATCTTCTAAAACAATGATATATTTACTGTTTATATGCACAAATTATCACTCTGAAGCGTTTATCAACTTTTTTTCAAAAAAGTCGATCGAGCACTTCAGAGGCCTAGCGGCCTAGCGGCCTAGCGGCGTGAAGTTAGCGGCCTGGCGGCCAAGCGGCCTAGCGGCCTAGCGGCCTAAAATGGTATCCTATTTCAAAGCATGTATACATGCATTTTCTTCTAAAACAATGACATATTAACTGTTTGGTTTAAACATATTTTATTCAACATATCTCTATATACATATAATACACGTTAAATATAATTTAAGTATTTGCATTAATATATTGAATCGGATTGAAACGAAAGCATAGCTTATAAAGTTTCTCTCCGTGAGAATTAAGTTACACGTTATGCAGAGTAATGAGAAGGTTAGACAATTTTAATTACATGTATATATGTTGTTAATGAAAACATGCAGAATATTATCTTAAGAGAACGAAAGAAAGCGTTTGAAATAGTGTATAAAAATGATGATTTGGGTAACAAAAAAAAGATGGATGGATGAAAAAAGTAGACAGAGCGAGAGTATATGTAAGTTTGATGATAGTTAGATTGATGATAGTTGGGTACCTGTACCGTTTGGTAGAAAGGGTCAAGTCTGGGAATATAGCATAATCAGAAGCGTTTCGAGTTTTGTAAGAAGCTATGAACAAAACTGAAGATTTTTGAGTTGCTCTCGTTGTTAAGGGTAGGATCACCGTTGAGAATGATATCAATGTCAACACGTGTGATTCTAGACATATCACGAATTAAGGTTTGTCGAATATCCGTATACAAGGGACAATGCAGGAAGAAGTGAGTGCTACTTTCAACTTCACCACATTCGCATAGAGCAGAAATTATTATGTTTTTGCAAAAGAGGTGATAGTTAAGGGCACTACAACTAGTACGCAGTCGAGCGTGGAGTACCTGCAAGCGACGGCTACCGTTGTAATAGTATGGAGGGCAGACTGAAGATTGATTTGAAATAGATCTCTTGAAAGAAGCAATAGAAGGGCTGTCCCGCACATCCCGAGAAAGTTCATTCCATGCACGTACAGAAGAAGGAAGGAAAGAGGAAAAGTAAGAACTAGTACGTGACATAACCGTTCTTGTATTAGATGCATTGCGTAGTGGATAATTATGAGAACCAACAGTTTGGGGTGTAAGGGATGATAAATACTCAGGTACAAGGCCGTTGTCCATTTTATAGAAGAGACATAGTTTGTGATTGAGTCGTCTTTCTGAAAGAGTAGGCCAGCTCAGTTCCTTGTGAAGAACGGAAATAGATACTAGCTTTGTAGCCCCACAGACGATTCTACCGGCCTCATTTTGAATCTTTTGAAGTTCATTTTTTTCGTAGTCTGTACAATTATCCCACACTGTATCAGCATATTCAAGAATTGGGCGAATGTATGAAAAATAGATAATTTCTAGACATTTTCTGTCCAAACGGAATTTTAGCTTTCGCATGATGCATATGCGTTTGAGGGCCTTACTTCTAATGTACTCAAAGTGCTCGTGCCATGTACAGTCACTGGAGAGGACCAAACCAAGATGTTTGTGCGAGTTAGTTTCTGAAATTTGTTGACCATACATAGTTAACTCGGGGTAGAAACGAGGTTGTCGTTTTCGGGAAAACAAAATTGACATAGTTTTTGCAGGGTTAAAGGTTACTAACCATTTATCAGCCCAAGTACTTATGCTATGAATATCCCTCTGGATTATTTCAGTGGCCCTCAGGGGCTCATCAACCAGAATGTATAGACTGGTATCGTCTGCGAATAACCTAATATTACTACCAATATTAACAACAATGTCATTTATGAATATAAGAAATAAAAGGGGACCTAGAATGGAACCTTGCGGAACACCGGCCTCAAGTTGGGCCCAACTAGACCTGGAGCCAGGGAGAACTACGCGTTGCCTACGATTACTGAGATAGTCACGGAACCACGATAGTAAGTTGCCATGGACACCTGTTTCTTGAAGCTTCACAAGCAAACCCTTGTGCCAAACTTTATGAAACGCCTTGCTAATATCAAAAAATACTGTTCGAACTTCAAGGCCATCATCTAATGCCTTGCAAAAAGTGTTGTAAAGGAAAGTAAGTTGATTAACAGTGGAGTCACCTGGCCGAAAGCCTGACTGAAACGAGGTTAGAAAGTTTATATCACGAAGATGGTTAAAAAAATGTTTATATACTGCCCGCTCGAACACTTTTTCCATTGTATTAAGTAGGGAAATAGGACGATAGTTTACAGGAAGTGTCGGATCTCCCTTTTTGAAAACTGCACATACATTGGCATCTTTCCACTGCTTGGGAAACTGACCGGTAGAAAGAGATGTATTAAAAAGGGCACACAGCGGGCGAGCTAAACAGTGCGAGCATTCTTTTAGTATTCGGTTGCTTATTCCATCAGGACCTGAGGCTTTGTTTATGGGGAGGGAGGTTAAAATGTCGGTGATATCACTTGGTAGCAAAGTTATATTATCAAGATTATTATTACCGTAGCGATTGTTTACCGGCGGAATGACATGACCACTATCGTCTAATAAAGATTGGTTTCTAAAATGTGTATTGATCAGTTCAGCTTTATCAGCGTCATCTAGACACAGTTCTCCGTTAGTGGGATCTTGAATTGCATTGATACATGGCTTAGATTGAGGATTAAGAAAAGATTTTAAAATCGTCCACCAGCCTTTAGATTGGACAGACCCAGAACAAATCTTTTCTGAAAGATTAGAATAGTAAGTTTCCTTTGCACTCCGAATGGTCAGAGTGGTTTCGTTTCGAAAACTTCGAAACTTATCCCAAAGTAGTGTTGAGTTTTTACTCTTAGCATTTTTATAGTACCGTTTACGCTTGCGAATGAGATTTTTTAAATGCAAAGTCATCCAGGGAACGTCGTCTGGTCGAATAACGACTGTTTTAGTTGGGATACATCTTTTGGCGTGATTCAAAATTGCGTTAGTTACATTGTCAGTGTATGTATTAATATTTGGATCAGAAAGAGAGTCCCATTCAGTATTGTCGAGACGAGCTCGTAGCTCCTCGTAGTTACCCCTGTCGTAAAACCATACTTGCCTCGGAAACGAGGTTGTCTTACACTTAGCGAATTTAAGTATTCCAAATATAGGACAATGGTACCGAATATTGGATGGGAGAAAAGGATCCCCAACACCCGAAGATATTAAGCTATTAGTGTTTGAAGCGAAGATCAGATCTAGTGTGGATGAGGTATTTTCAGTAAAGTGGGTCGGCTCGGTTATAACTTGCGAAAGTCCATAGACAGAACATAAGGTTTGAATACGCCTGGAAGAACTTGAGTTGCTTGAGTTGTAATTAAAATCACCAGTTATTATGACATCACTGATTCCTGTATCAATGGCAAGTCCCACAGAGTCCTCTATAGAATCACAATACGCGCTAGATGAGTTTGGTGGTCTGTAAAATGTCCCAAATAGTAAACGCTTACGGCTTTTCAAAGTAATTTCGACCCATATGCTTTCCAGGCAATTGATTTCTAAGTCTAGGCGGCGAGTGAAGTGTATACTATCCTTGATAAATACACAAACACCACCATGACTGTCGCCTGGTCTATCACGTCTCTCGACCGTGTGATAACCAATGAAAGATATATCTTCGCAAGAGATTGATTCATTAAGCCATGTTTCAGAAAAAGCTATAATATCAAATCCATTCAGTTCAGAGAAAAGTATATCAACCTTGTTTTGCAGGCTTTGTACATTGTAATGGATAAATGAGACGTGATGTTGTGACAAGAGGAGTTTTGATAAATCTGAACTGGATTCTGTTGAACATGATGAAAATGAATCGGGACCAGGATTACGGTGAACATCACCAGATAACAATATGAGCTGGACAATCCATAATTCAAATACAATGGCAGAGAAAACTGAGTAGACGGCTACAAACCATAACCCGTTACAACGGAGTTTTATTACATTAGGCTGGATCTTTTTTCCAGTGGTTGGCGTTGAGTATGAAACGTGGTATGCCTTTAGAGAAAACAGGGCTAAGACGTTGAATAGGATTGGGATGGAAAATATTAAAACTATACTGATTTTCCAATATCCCCCGACGTATAACTTTGTCAAACCGGCTACCGACGACCAATTATTACACAGTGCGTTCATGAAACAGAATGGATAAGAAACAGAAACAAAGTCACCGCCGATATCCGGTTGACGACATTAAATGTTACTGGCGAGTACCCATATACTATCATAAGGCAAGGAGTATTAACTGTTTGAATGCACAAATTAACACTTTAAAGCTATTAGCGATAATCAACATCTTTTTTTTTCAAAAAAGTCGATTAAGCAGTCAGCTATTTCAAAGCATTAAACATGCCTGATCTTCTTAATCAATGATATATTTACTGTTTATATGCACAAATTATCACTCTGAAGCGTTTTTCAACTTTTTTTCAAAAAAGTCGATCGAGCACTTCAGCGGCCTAGCGGCCTAGCGGCCTAGCGGCCTAGCGGCGTGAAGTTAGCGGCCTGGCGGCCTAGCGGCCTAGCGGCCTAAAATGGTATCCTATTTCAAAGCATGTATACATGCATTTTCTTCTAAAACAATGACATATTAACTGTTTTTATGCACAAATTAACACTTTGAAGCAATTAGCGATTATCAACAATTTTTTTTTAAAAGCGTCGATAAAGCAGTCAGCTATTTCAAAGCATTAAACATGCCTGATCTTCTAAAACAATGATATATTTACTGTTTATATGCACAAATTATCACTCTGAAGCGTTTATCAACTTTTTTTCAAAAAAGTCGATCGAGCACTTCAGAGGCCTAGCGGCCTAGCGGCCTAGCGGCGTGAAGTTAGCGGCCTGGCGGCCAAGCGGCCTAGCGGCCTAGCGGCCTAAAATGGTATCCTATTTCAAAGCATGTATACATGCATTTTCTTCTAAAACAATGACATATTAACTGTTTTATGCACAAATTAACACTTTGAAGCAATTAGCGATTATCAACATTTTTTTTTTTTCAAAAAAGTCGATTAAGCAGCCAGCATACATGCCAATCCTTCTCAAAAATATGTTGATAATCGCCTCAGAGTGATAGTCTGTGCATAAAAACAGTTAACATATCATTTTTTTTAGAAGAAAATGCATGTAGTCATGCTTTGAAATAGGATAGCATTTTAGGCCGCCAGGCCGCTAGGCCGCTAGGCCGCTAACTTCACGCCGCTAGGCCGCTAGGCCGCTGAAGTGCTCGATCGACTTTTTTTTTAAAAGTTGAAAAACGGTTCAGAGTGATAATTTTGTGCATAAAAACAATAAATATATCATTGTTTTAGAAGAACATGCATGTTTAATGCTTTGAAATAGATGACTGCTTTATCGACGCTTTTGAAAAAAAAACTGTTGATAATCGCTAATAGCTTCAAAGTGTTAATTTGTGCATAAAAACAGTTAATATGTCATTGTTTAAGAAGAAAATGCATGTATACATGCTTTGAAATAGGAAACCATTTTAGGCCGCTAGGCCGCCAGGCCGCTAACTTCACGCCGCTAGGCCGCTAGGCCGCTAGGCCGCTGAAGTGCTCGATCAACTTTATTGAAAAAAAATAAAAAAAACGCTTACGAGTGATAATTTGTGCATAAAACAGTAAATATATCATTGTTTTAGAAGATCAGGCATGTTTAATGCTTTGAAATAACTGACTGCTTAATCGACGTTTTTGAAAAAAAAAACTGTTGATAATCGCTAATAGCTTCAAAGTGTTAATTTGTGCATAAAAACAGTTAATATGTCATTGTTTAAGAAGAAAATGCATGTATACATGCTTTGAAATAGGATACCATTTTAGGCCGCTAGGCCGCTAGGCCGCCAGGCCGCTAACTTCACGCCGCTAGGCCGCTAGGCCGCTAGGCCGCTAGGCCGCTGAAGTGCTCGATCGACTTTTTTGAAAAAAAGTTGAAAAACGCTTCAGAGTGATAATTTGTGCATGTAAACAGTAAATATATCATTGTTTTAGAAGATCAGGCATGTTTAATGCTTTGAAATAGCTGACTGCTTTATCGACGCTTTTGAAAAAAAAGATGTTGATAATCGCTAATTGCTTCAAAGTGTTAATTTGTGCATAAAAACAGTTAATATGTCATTGTTTTAGAAGAAAATGCATGTATACATGCTTTGAAATAGGATACCATTTTAGGCCGCTAGGCCGCTAGGCCGCCAGGCCGCTAACTTCACGCCGCTAGGCCGCTAGGCCGCTAGGCCGCTGAAGTGCTCGATCGACTTTTTTGAAAAAAAGTTGAAAAACGCTTCAGAGTGATAATTTGTGCATATAAACAGTTAATATATCATTGATTAAGAAGAACAGGCATGTTTAATGCTTTGAAATAGCTGACTGCTTTATCGACGTTTTTGGAAAATAACTGTTGATAATCGCTTCAATGTGCTAATTTGTGCATAAAAACAGTTAAAATGTTATTGTTTTAGAAGAAAATGCATGTATACATGCTTTGAAATAGGATTCAATTTAGGCCGCTAGGCTGCTAATTTTAGGCTTCTATGCCGCTAGGTCGCTGAAGTGCTTGATCGACTTTTTTGAAAAGAGTTTGAAAAACGCTTCAGAGTGATAATTTGTGCATAAAACAGTTAATTTAAAATTGTTTTAGAATAAAAGGTAAAGAAAAATATTCTGAATATATAACAATTTAAGGCCGCTATGTAACTATATGAATAATAAACCTTGATTTATCATTGTTTAAAAAAAAACGCATTAACAATTGCTTGGAAATAGAAAAAATAATTAGGCCGCCAGGCCGCTAGGCCGCTAGGCCGCCAACTTCACGCCGCTAGGCCGCCAGGCCGCTAACTTCACGCCGCTAGGCCGCTAGGCCGCTAGGCCGCTAACTTCACGCCGCTAGGCCGCTAGGCCGCTAGGCCGCTAACTTCACGTACATGCATGGTGGAGATAATTGTAAGGGCCGACCTGGTTATCCAGGTAACCTCTATCAGTCGGTGTAAAATTACCTTTATCATATTTTAAAGTAGAAATATGTTTTTTTGTTAAATTTAAAACTCTAAATGGTGCAAAGTATTATTTATAGAAGTAATCTATCCGCCTCGCTGCATCGTGTGGTCTGTGTATGCATGTTTAAAATAAACATGCGAATGGTTATATTTGAAAACGTCTCGACGCATTTAGCGGGAATTAATCGGGCACTGTTAGAAGAAAGTGATAGTATTGCTAGGATATATGATAAGAGGGCTAATCACAATTTGGAGAGTTATTTTAATGACTGAATTTTCTTTTTTTGAGCCTGGCTGTTTTCAAGTTCTAGAAACCTTGGATGTATAAACAGGGGTTTAAGAAAGACACACGGACTTTATACGTGGTAATCTACCAAAATTGCGCACCCAGAAACAGTTTAATATTTTGGTTGTGTCGAAAATACAGTTCTAAAGTCTGATTTTGGGAAATTTAAAATGGAACAGAAGCGAGATGGTGTCTGTGAACCGTGCTCACTTTTGATGAAAACAAGTGTTGCGACGCTGTATTGTTTTGACTGTGACGAAAGATTCTGTGATCAATGCGGAAATGTTCACAAATAGTCCAAACTGAGCCGAGGTCACCGGATATGTAAACAACATGAAGCTCCACCTCATGCGGCAATGGAAGAATTACAATCGCTGTCGACCTGCACAAAACACAATGAGGAACACGAGTATATCTGCCTTGTTCACGACGTATTATGCTGTGGAAAGTGCGTTAATACAGGTCATAGGCGGTGCCAACGACTTGAAACTTTATCTGATCGCATCGCAAACGAAAGCGGAACAGGAAATACGCTTAGCACAGAAGTAGGAAAGATTGTCGGTCTAACGAAGACTACGAATGAAATACTAGATACCATTAAAAGCCATAAAACATTTCTAAACCAGTCTGAGGCGCTTTTAATGCACAATTTTAGAAAAGCAAAATCGAAAATTCTTTCTGCAGTAGAAGACCTCGAGCAAAGTTTTATAATACAGATTTCACAACGGAGAGCTAATATTGTTGCTGAAATTCATCAAAAAGAACTAGAAGTTGCTCAATATAAACAGGAAATAAATAAGAACTTAAAGACGTCGCAAATGGTTGTCGATTACGGAACGGACGTTCATAAGTTTGAGAAGTTTCGAGACCTACAGAAATTCGTCATCCCTCAAATGACAGCATCCATAGAGAATCTGAAAACCTCTTATCAGAAGACAGTTTTGCAGTGCAAAGTACACATGTCTTCAGATCAGCTGGCGAACAACATAAAGAAATGCCTATCAGTGTCGAGCGGAATCCCAAAATCGAAATCCTGGACATTTCATTAGCTTAACAGCAGGGACCTATTTGTTGAACGGTTTTCTAAAAAACTGTTTAATCATATCTAAATGATATAAACCATACAAAAGCCAAAACATGCATGTTTTGATTCTATTGACCAGCTGACCCCCAAGATGACCGGGACTCCATTAGAGAAACCCATCAACGATGATTCGTTTGAAAATACAAGTGCTCGGATTCAGTTATTTTGGATTTCAATACTAAAATAGCAACATCTCGTTATTATTGTATTAAAATGTAAATGTAAATCAAATTTAGAGGAGTTCTCTGTTGCCATATTCCTACGCGTTCCAACTATATACTGACATAGAAACAACTTGCATAATGTTACCGTGTTCTTTTACGTGCGAGCGTGATTGCAATTCAAGGAACGGTTGCTTTTAAAAGTGTATCAATTTATCATTAACAAGTATCATTAAAACGTTTAAAGATATAAAGTATTCACTGAGCAAGTGTACCAGGAAAGCAACTCGGAAGCATTAAAATGTCAATATTGAGCACTAGCTCTTGTTTTAGACAATGACCGTATACACCATACGCTTTGAGGTTTAATTGTATAATGGACTAACAGACTGGCCATTTTACCGTTTCACAAAAGGCCATGGAAACCTTCTATTCTCTTCAACATAAAATACAACCAAACTCATCGTCCCTTCAATCAGATATTATGTGGGTCTGCATTTGTTTGCTAATTGTCGCATTTAGTGTTGTTTTTTACTTCTGTTTTTTTTTAACGGGAATGTTTCCCGCCAAAATAAGACATTCATGTTATTAAGCAATTGGGAGGAGTATTGCATATGTATCCAATGGGAGTGAATAATGCTGATATATACTTAATAAGCGTATAGACAGGAATATCAGTGCTGGTACTTCGTTTAATTCTCATGTACTTCAAAGTTAAGTTTGTATCGGATACCATGTAAATATGTTTACTTCTATGTATGTTTGCTATGTATGATAACAAATAAAATTGTGGAAAAACTTTGAGCTAATTAAGATATATTTATAGTACTAGAGCTGTCTTGATCTTTATTAATCTTCATAGGTATGTAATGCAATCAAGTAATTCGGTATTCTGAGGAATTATCGGAATATAAGTTCCGATGGTGGTCTTAATCGTGAAAAATTCGTACACAATTTTTCATTATCACTTAAGTTTCACTTTATACAACTATCCCTCCCCCATGCACCATACATGACCATCTTAACCATACCCGCACGCCCCCCCCCCCCCATGCACCTTACCCGTCGTTCTACATCAATACCAAAACTCTGCACTATACCAACCTCACTGTACGTAGCCCGCCCCTCTACAACATTCACACAACTCAGCAACATACCCACCTTACTGCACCATGCTCATCCCTCTGCGCCTTAGAATACCCTCTGCTCCAAATCTACGCATGTATAACTCACCCGTCACAGTGCAAAATACCCGCCCCTCTGCAACTTACCCGCCCCTCTACAACATACCCGCCTCACAGCGCCGTACCGGCCCTACTGCGCCATACCCGCTCGTCTACATCGTATCCCAACCTGCTGCACCATACCCGCCCCGCAACACCGTATCCGCCCTGATGCACTATACCCGCCCCTCTAAAACTTACCCGCCCCTCTAAACCATACCCGCCCCACTGCTACGTACCCGTCCGTCTACATCATACATGCCCGTCTACACCATACCGCCCGTCTACATCGTGCCAGTCCTGCTGCGGCATACCCACCCGTCTACACCATTCCCGCTCTGCTTCACCATACCCGTCCGTATACACCGTACCTACACGTCTACACCGTACCCGCCCTGCTGCATCATACCCGCCCGTCTACATTATACCCGCCCGTTTACAACATACCCGCCCGTCTACACCATACCCGCTCGTCTACACAGTACCCACACGTCTACTACGTACCCGCCCTGCTGCAGCATACCCGCACATCTACACCATACCAGCCCTGCTGTACCATACCCGCCCGTCTACACTGTACCCGCCCGGCTGCACCATACCTGCCCGTATGCACCTTACCTGCCCATCTACACCGTACCCGCCCTGCTGAACCGTACCCGCCCTGCTGCAGCATACCCGCCCGTCTACACCGTACCCGCCCTGTTGTACCGTGCGCGCCCGTCTACTCCGTGCCTGCCCGTATACACCGTACCAGCCTTGCTGGAGTATACCCCCACGTCTACACCGTACCCGTCCGTCTATGCCGTACCCGCACCGCTGCACCATACCCGCCAGTCTACACCGAACCAGCCCGGCTGTAGTAATACCCGCACAACTACACCGTACCCGCCCTGCTGTAGCATACCCGCACTGCTGCAACATACCCGTCCGTCTTCATCGTACCCGCCCGGCTGCAGTATACCAGCACATATACACCGTACCCGTCCGTCTGCACAGTACCCGCCCTAATACATCGTACTTACACTGCTCACCGTACCATACCCGCCGCACTGCTGCATCATACCCGCCCGTCTACACCATAACCGCCAGTCTACACCATACCCACACGTCCGCACCGTACCCGCCCTGCTACAGCATACCCGCCCGTCTATACCATACCCGCTCTGCTGCAGCATATCCGCCCGTCTAAAACCGAAACCGCCCGGCTGCAGTTTACCCGCACATCTGCACCGTACAGGCCCTTCTATTCCATATCTGCCCTGCTGCACCATACCCGTCCGTCTTCACCGTACCCGCCCTGCTGAATCAAAACCGCCCGTTTATACCGTACCCGCCCTGATGCAGCATACCCGCCCGTCTATTCCGAACCCGCCCTGCTGAATCAAAACCGCCCGTTTATACCGCACCCGCCCTGATGCAGCATACCCGCCCGTCTATACCGTACCCGCCCTGATGCAGTATACCCACCCGTCTACACCGTACTTGTCCGTCTTAACTTTACCCAACCTTTTGCACATTACCGCCCAACTGTATCGTACCCGCCCGCTGCACTGTACCCGACCCCCTGCACCATACCAGTCCCTTTGCATTATACCCGCCCCAACTGCACCGAAACCGCCCGTGTTCACCATAAAACCCCAATAACACATTCCCGCACGTATACAGCGTACCCGCTCCGATTCATCGTGCTCATTCCTTTGAACCATACCCGCCCTTTTGCACCATACCCGCCCCGCTGCACCGTACCGCCAGTCAACACTAGTGATATGACCTCAGAATTTATTCACAGTACCCATCCGTCAACACCATAACCGCTCCTTTGAAACATACCCGGCCCTTTGCACCACACCCACCCCTTCGCACCATACCCAACCCTCTGCACCATTCCCAACCCTCGGCACCTTACCCGCCCTCTGCACCATACCCAACCCTCTGCACCATACCCGCCCCTTTGGCCCTTTTTTTACGAAATACGTTAATAACGAGTTTGTCAGCTAAGAAACCAGTATATTTGTTGAACAAAATCAACATTTTATCGCATTTCAGAAGATGAGATTTCATTTTTTTTGCATATGAAAACTAGCCTTTTTTCTGCATGATTTCAACGAATGACAAAAAGAGCTTGAACAACTCTTAAAAGTGAATCATCCTATGAATAGCGCCCTTTGTGGTGGTATTTAGTTTCAAAAGTAAAACAACCCAGGCGTTTCACTAAATGAGTATCAGGCGATTGTGAATTGTCGCGGCTTTATGAATATATTATAAAATCAAAAAAAATAAACGAATTGATGTTTGTACAAAAATGAAAACGCACCGAAACATGAACGTTTATGGCACTTTTCGTTTTAAACAACAACACATTGTTGATATTTATTTTATTACAATTGCCTAGGTATGTTTGCATGGTACAGAACTTTATTGGGATGACCTTGTTTATTGTTTTATTCATAACTGCCAACAAAAGATGGCACATGGCACTGACAAATACCCACCATGGATCTCAGCAAGGTACTGATAAATACTAAAAGTCATAGCTTCCACTTGGTGACTTTAACAAACTTGATAATGAAAATAAACCCTCATCAATGTATGATGTATTATCATCACATCGAGCACCACTCAAAATACGTGTTGATACTTTTGAGGCCCGTACGTTTCTAGAATGGGCACGTCAGGATGTCACAGATAAACGTTTACGTGCGCTAGAATACAGGTCTAATGACATCGATGTGAAGCTTAGATCATGCAATGTATTGTTTGCTGGGTTGGAGGAGCGCGAACATCAAGACACAACGGAAGTTGTTCGTTCAGTGCTCTTCGATAAGCTCCGGCTGGCCGCCGACTCATTCACCATACGTCACGCGATGCGAATAGGTCGACGTCGCTTCATTCGTGGTAAGGTCATCCACCGGTCCATCTTGGTCACCTTCACAGACCGCTTCCAAGTAGGCCATATTCTGAAAAATGCAATCAAACTCAGAAATACTACTATAGGTATAAATAGAGATTACCCTGTCGAAATATCAAACGCAAGGCGCGAGTTATGGCCTGAATATATGAAGCCAAAAGGAAATCTTGGGACAGAACGTGTTAAACTCCGATACCCAGCGACATTAGAAATTGATTAAATGGTGACAGAAGATAAATTCCCCGACTGGCATATTATTATCAACAGGCCAAGAGACAATGATAGTCACCATGATGTTGACTCTACTGTTGAAATGAACACTATCTTCATGACTGAACAAGCAAACAGAAACCTTAAAGCAAATTCAAATATTAAGGAACCGAGGCCCCCTTGCCGCCTGCAGCCTGATATGGAGGCAGAAAACACGCATCCATCCGACACAGACGACTCTCACTCCGAATGTGGCTACACCTCGGTTATGGATAATCGTCAAGCATCAGCTCAGCAATCGCATGTGCTACAAACAGTTACTTGTGCAAAATGGAAGCCGCAACCAGGCTCCACGTCACGTCCCGTTCCGGAGAGTGGGACAACGAGTGTTGACAACAGTGCTTCCCCGCCGGTGCCCAACGCCCACGCGGCCCTGCCGGCGACCAACGCCCCTGCGGACCCCCTTTGACCGAAGCCCCTGCGGCGCCACCTGTAAATAACGCCCCTGCAGCTCCACTTGTGACCAACGCCCGTACAGGTCCGAGTAGCACGTTAAGGGCCTAGGACTAGCCGGGGAGCGTGCCTGTGTCTTACAACAACTTTTCCATTGACAACCTGAAAATGTTTGTGGTCTTAGACAAAGAATGCAATACCAAGAATTTACAAAACTTATAAATGTATTTTATCTTTTTGTGTAACAGACAAGTTAGATATGTATGAAATTATTTTGTTAGAAAATTACAAGAAATAATCAATAATCGAGTATTTGTGTGCAGCTGAAATCCTTGAAACCCTAAATATTTAAATTAACAGACACACCATAGATAACAGAGTTAATATAGCTGGTCAGAGGTTATTATATATCTGTAAAAACAATAATCTGATCATTTGTAATGGAAAGCTCAGCAATGATAAACACATGGGTAGAAGTACATTTAGGAAAAATTCAGTTATTGTCTATGATATTATATCCACTTCACTCATCGATAGAGTAGATTTCTTTTACATAAACGAACTGGACAGCCTATTTTTGGTCATAACCCTCTTTGATTGACTTTAAAAATTAAATGCAAAATACCCGACAAACAACAAAACGAAAACCCAGATGCTTCTTAAATAACAAATCCGAAATGTAAGGACACAAAATCAACAGAATTCACTCAAACATAAACGCACAAAAATAGAAGAAACGATTAGTTATCTACCAATATTGATGTTACTATTGCAGAAAACCTCATTAACCTCGCAACCATCAGCATCTCTGGAATATATAACGAGTCTGCACACAGAACATTTGGTACAGACTTAAAATAAATAAATAATAATAAAAATAAAAATAATAATAATAATAATAATAATAATAATAATAATAATAAATAAATAATAATAATCATTCATTGATCAGCGAGCCCAAACCCATTCTTTAGGGAGAAAATGACATTCACAATTCTTTTCTCCAGTAATGACAGCATTTAATCAGCACGGCAACATATAGCTAACCAAACAAACAAAGCAATGCACTTACTATTATTAAGAATGAATAAAAAACCTTGACATTCCTATATTCTGACAATGAAAACGTTTTGACAGCACTATGCCACCAAAGCTTACATATGGATCAGAAATTTGGGGGTTGAACTATTGATATGATTGAGAAAGTACATAACGACTTTTTGAGGAAAATCACACTCCAGGAGAAGTACACCAATGTTTATTCTTTACTCAGAACTTGGAAGTATTCCCATAAATATAATTATACGCTTGTAATTGATTAAAAAAAATAGTCAAAAATCTTAGATCCAAACTCTCTAAAATTGGTATCGTCATGTTATCATTATATGCTACATACACAACTAAGTCAATACAACGCCTACATACAAAACACACTAAACGACGTAGACCTCCCTATTGTACGGCTTCAACAAGCATCTATAAACCTTCAGTCGATTTACAAATTGGTTAAACACATTCTAATTGATCAATTTAAACAGTCCTGGCATGCAAACATCAATTATACAAATAAAAGCAAAAAAAATAACCACAAACTAGCTGTTCAAAGAGGTAGATGGCAAAGCACATCCAAGGCAAATAACGAAAGAAAGTGTGATTTCTGCTCATTAGACATTGGCGATGATATTCACACACTACTAGTCTGTCAGAAATTCAAAAACAAAAGACATAAATTTATCTCACCATTATATTTTAACTGCCCTAATATTGTGAAATATGAGCAATTAATGATAAGTTCAGATAAAGACTCTCGAAAATTGTGTAGGTTATTTTGAACAATACTTAAATCATGCAATCAAATTTAAACAAAAACTATCTTCATATCCTAACACCTAATATATTTTTTTTTAAATTAAAATAATAAAACACTTAATCGAAAGAAAATAGAAGAAACTTACCCTACAAATTAATCCATAGCTTTCCCAGTCGGCGATGATCTATTTCACAACCAAAACAATTGTTCATTCATCAAAATATTCCCATTCATGTATTCGCAATAAATCTACGCAGAAAAGGAGTAAAACATATAGTCTCCAATGGCTTGTTAACTCATCACTCATCCGCCGATACCGTGTGATACTGCTCTATTTTGTAAACTGGATAAAACAACAGAAGCCATGCTAAGCTTTTATGCACGTACATGTATATATGGTTATCATTTTACGTACTATTAAACACTTATGTCGAAATCCTGTACCCGATTACCCATAATTAACATGCGATTTATATAAATTCTATTCGTGTTATTGCATACCTTGTAACCTTAGTTTGTGATTAAACGAGATTTGAGTTGAGTTGACAAAATATGCCCAATATACATAATGTTGCATTCGTTGTCGGATCTACTCCTCTATATGATTTGGAGTTACAGTATATGGAGTAAATCCTTCACAAATAAGTGCGAACACCAAGTGCGAATCGAATGGGTTTGTTTTTCAAAATAATATCATAACTACAAATGTAAGGGTTTTTTTCAAAATGAATGACTTCTGTTTTCTTAAAATTCAAACCTTTTCATTTTCTAAAAAGAGAGGTAAACCTTTAAAGCTGCACTCTCACAAATTGACCGTTTTAACAACTTATTTTATTTTATTGTCTTGGAATGAGCCAATTTTTGCGTAAATGTCTGGAAACCAGACGAAAGATCAGATCGTAGTTGTTCTAATTGACGTTCGAGGACTGATTTTTAAGGCTAAAAGCGTTATTAACGCTTCAAGAAAAAATGGAATATTCGGCAGTTTCCCAAACGTTTAAGATCTGTTATATCGTGAGTTATCAGCTGAAACTGAGAAAAAAACTAAAAGAAAATCAAAACTTTCAATCCGTGAGAGTGCACCTTTAAAGAATGATAGAGAAAATCTCCATCCATATGTGAGTCATGAAGCATTTAAATATAGAAACACATATTGATCATAACACATTATACCCGTTACGCTGATCTGAGCATGCGGATGTTTAACTTGACAACATAAAACCATTTACTTAATATTTGTATATTTTAAACTTTATTCGCCGGCATTACTAGATTGGAATCTTAATGAGGAAGATAATAATAGAGCTTGGATAAATGAAACGCTACAAAGTCGTGTAAGTCACGAATTGGACAGGGCTTATTTTAAGATTTCGATTACAAACATTCAATAATTTATGGTCTGGAAGAACGCACGTATTGATTACAACGTCAACTACCAAAATGGCGTACTCTGCTTCATCTTTTCAATTTGGTTATGTCGAAACTACAGTTCCAGAGTCTGATTTCAAGAATCTGACAATGGATGAAAAGCATGATGGTGTCTGTCAACCGTGCTCCATTTTAATGAAAACACGTGTAGCAACGCTGTACTGTTTTGACTGTGACGAAAGATTCTGCGAGCAATGTGGAAGTATTCACAAACAGTCCAAACTGAGCCGAGGTCACCGGATGTGTAGGCAAGAAGAAGCGCCACCGAGCGAGGCTATCGAGGAATTAAAAAGATTATCGACGTGTACCGATCATAATGAGGAGTACGAGTATATTTGCATCGATCACGACGCATTATGCTGTGGAAAGTGCGTTAATACAGGTCACAGGCGGTGCCGACGCCTTGAAACTATATCTGATCATATCAAAAACGAAAGCAAGAGGGGAAACAAACTAAAAACGATAATAGAAAAATGTATCGGTCTTACGAAGGCTACGGATGAAATATTAGATACCATTGAAAGCCATAAAACATCTCTTCGCCAGTCTGAGGCGTTTGCAATGCAAACTTTTAGAACAGCCAAGACGAAAATTCTTTCTGCACTAGAAGACCTCGAGCAAAGTTTTATAGTACAAATTTCGCAACAGAAGGCTGAAATCGAATCAGAAGTTCGTAAAAACGCACGAGAAGTTGATCGCATTAAGCGAGATATAAATCAGAATAGAAAGAAGTCTCAAATTGTCGTCGATTATGGAAGGGACGTTCATAAATTTCAAAGGTTTCGAAACCTAAAGAAATCAGTCATTCCGCAATTGACTGCGTCCACACAACGCCTGAAAAACTCTTATCAGAGAAAACTGCTGTATTGCAACAAACACATGTCTTTAGATGAACTGGCATCCGACATAAAGGAATGCCTGTCGGTGTCCACCGATATCCAAGCTCGCGATGGTGAAATGTCTTCTTGTTATAACAATAATTGGACTCGGTAAAACAAAAAATATGGAATAGTTGGACATTTTTCGTTTTAAGATAATTAAAAGGAGCAGAGTTTCGTTTTTGTATAATTTCCTTGTGGGCTATATACATATTTAAATATATATTTATGTGTAGGTCAAATTTAATAACGTTACCAGGTAGAAGTATTTCATATCAAAGTACTAGTATATACTGATATGAACGAATCGGCATACTGTTTCCTTGTACGAAGATATTTCTTCTTTTAGTTCTTAAATTATTCAGATAAGTGACATTTATCGATCATGTTAGCGATGTAATTCATTGGTAATTAAATGGCTTCAGGCAATAGTAACACAACGTTAAATGATTGTTTATAAACTAATGTTTAATCTTATTGAAACGGATAGCTATGCGATCTTTCATTTGCAGTATTTATTGCATAATTTACAGAGCCATATATTTGATTTAAATCGGCATTACTAATTACAGTAATTTGTTCGTTAAACATTGGTTGAAGCGTGAAAGTTCATATTGACGACGGCCCTATTGGCATAGTCCAGCTAGTTATAGAAACAAACTATGGACATATTACTCTGTTAGAATGGTTCCGGTCAAGTGATCATGGCGGACATTTCGAAACAAAAATAGTTCTTATGAAAAAATACGATTTAAACTTTTAACGTTAGATAACCAAGTCAAATTTGTGGACAAGATAAAACAAACAACAGACAAGATAAAAACAGTCTTTATTTTGTTTCTCGTTTTCTTGTAATTTGACATGTATCATTGTGACCATATTTATTATTTGGCATATCATGTTTTGTCAAGATACTGTAATTTACATTTTACGACAATGAACTTCTCTGTCTGTCTGTTTGATAAATTCTTTGCCGATTAAAACTATCTTGATTATATGTGGTTGTGGTTATTTTGATTTGCCCTAATGAGCATGAAACGACACCGGTTGGCAAATTAAATAATATAAGCCAATTTAATGTTTTTTTCTTTAATAATCTTCTTGGGCCGGCACACCTTCACCTTTTGAGAATGAGAGAAGATATAGTATCATGTTCTAGATGTATCCTATTTAAAACTCTAAGGTATACCAAACCGAAATTACAAAAATAATGAAAAATTGAAAAAAACGAAGTTACATGAAGTTAAAAAAATTAAATATATTATTTCAAATTTTCCTTTAGAAAATGGCGTTTAAGCGCAAGCATAAAGGAGGAAAAGTGATCAATACCCGTTTCAAGAACGTGTAACATATAAAGCGGTAGTACATGGCCTCAACACTTTCAACTTTCGGGACTGCAAATGAGTCATTGTGGCTGATCCTTGTGTTATAAATATGAAAAGTAAAATTAAATGTTTTCCCATATAACTTCGAGCAAAACCATTTCTTATTTTTAAAAAAATGACATAACACAATCCGTTCAACACGGTTTCTGAATGGTAACCAGTTGCGAAAACTAAATTTTTCTTTTCATACAAATATGACTACTGTACTTCAGGTTGAGCACAAATCGCATTTATTTCTTCTGGTTTGTTTGAAACTTATTTTTCAAGACATTGGTCAGACTTCTATACCATATAGAACATGCGTAGTAATAATAGCATTGATTTAAAGACATAATAAGATGTTTCATACTAATCTGGGTACAGACATACTTTTAGAAACATAATGCGATATGCATTCGTAGCCTAAGTACATTACACATTTTTTTTATACATTTGTCTGAACAACTCCTCAATTCCTATCAATCGACAGGCGAAAAAAAAATTTAATACAAGATGTTCGTATTAAAAGTTCTGTTGCGAAGATTTTGCTGTTACAGTAACAAACACATGTCTAAATTAAACCAGAGATGTTTGTCAAACATTATGCCCCCCCTGAGCGCCATGTTGTCAGGATTATATGGACAATTGAATGAAATATGCATGGACCGAAATGACAGCTGATTTGTCGCTAACATTGTATGCCGTTGAGGCAGTTTTAAGATTATGACCATTCAAAGTTTGAGGATAGAGTGTGTTATGACCATGACCTTTGACTTTATGATCTCAAAATCCATAGTAGTCATCAGCTGGTCACCAAAAATCTAAATGTTAAGTTTGAGGGCCATGGGTGCAGGCATTGACACTTAGTTATCACACAGACAAGCATTTTTCGTTCAAGGTCACTGTAACCTTGACCATTGATCCAATGACCCCTTAAATCATAAGGGGTCATCTACAGGTCAGACACAACTCCAAGTCAAGTTTGAGGGCCATGGGTGCAGGCATTGTCCAATTATCGCATTCAAGGTCACTGTGAACCTGACTTTTGACCCAATGACTCCTAAAATCAATAAGGGTCATCTCCTGGTCAGGCCTAACTTACATGTCAAGTTTGATGATCATAGATTCAGGCATTGTTGAGAGATCACTGGGAAAAGATTTGCGTTAAAGGTTACTGTGACCTTGACCTTGGCCTGATGACCCCCAAAGTCAAGAGGAGTCATCTACTTGTCAGGCCCAACCTTCATGTCAAGTTTGATGACATAGGTCCAGGAATTGTCAAGTTTGCTTTCAAGGCCACTGTGACCTTGACCTCCGACCCCTTAAATCAATAGGGGTCATCTACTGGTCAGGCCCAACCTCCAAGTCAAGATTGAGGGCCATGGGCGCAGGCATTGTTGAGTTATCACTCGGGCAACCTTTTATCGTTCAAAGTCACTGTTACCTTGACCTTTGGCCCAATGACACCTAAAATCAATATGGGCCATTTACTGGTCAGGCCCAACCTCCAATTCAAGTTTGATGGCCATGGGTGCAGGCATTGTCGAGTTATCACTCAGACAACCTTTTACCATTCAAGGTCTTTGTGACCTTGACCTTTGACCCGATTACCCAAAAACAATAGGGGTCATCTACTGGTCAGGCCCAACCTCCAAGTCAAGTTTGAGGGCCATAGGTGCAGGCATTGTCGAGTAATGACACGGACAACCTTAAACCATTCAAGGTCACTGTGACCTTGACCTTTGGCCCGATGACCCCCCCAAAACAATAGGGGTCATCTACTGGTCAGGCCCAACCTCCAAGTCAAGTTTGAGGGCCATGGGTGTAGGCATTGTCGAGTTATCACATGGACAACCTTTTACCATTCAATGTCACTGTGACCTTGACCTTTGGCCCGATGACCCCCAAAAACAATAGGGTTCATCTACTGGTCAGGCCCAACCTCCAAGTCAATTATGAGGGCCATGAGTGCAGGCATTGTTGAGTTATCACTCGGACAACCTTTTACCATTCAATGTCACTATGACCTTGATCTTTGACCCGATGAGCCCCAAAAACAATAGGGGTCAGCTACTGGTCAGGCCCAACCTCCAAGTCAATTATGAGGGCCAAGGGTGCAGGCATTGTCGAGTTATCACATGGACATCTTTTTACCATTCAAGGTCACTGTGAACTTGACCTTTGGCCCGATGACCCCCAAAAACAATAGGGGTCATCTAATGGTCAGGCCCAACTTCCATATCAAGTTTGATGACCATAGGTCTAGGCATGGTTGAGTTATCACTCGGACAAGCTTAAAATTATTTTATCATTAAAGGTCACTGTGACCTTGACCTTTGACCCGATGAGCCCTTAAATCAATAGGGGTCATCTACTGGTCAGGCCCAACCTTCATGTCAAGTTTGATGACCATACGTCCAGGAATTGTTGAGTTATCACTCGGACAAGCTTTGGTCTACCGACGGACCGACCGACCGACCGACATACCGACATGCCTGTGCAAAGCAATATACCCCTCTTCTTCGAAGGGGGGGGGGGGGGGGCATAATAATAGTTGACTCAATATCGTGCCCTATTTGTATTTTATGCGAACATATTTGTTTTAAACAAGCAACTGATTTCTGGAAAATATAAAAAATGGCGACATCACTTGTTCTTTTTTTTAATGATTTTCGTTTCCATTGCCATTGATATAATTGACAATGGTATTTCATTTCTTAAACAACGTTGAAAGAAGGGTTGTGGGGAGTTTATTTGGCATTTGTTAAGATGAATGACCTAGTTCAAGACTATAGTTGTTGACTGACAACGGACGATCAAAAAGAATGACTGTATTTAATTCAGTTTCTTTCTTTATGTCAATACCAGGCTTAACTAGTTATAAAATTTCGTCAGGTATCTGTGAAGTTATTTTTAAACTGAAATACGTCTGATTTCAAAACACTTCAAACTTTGTGATTTTCTGAAAATGTGGTATAGTTTTATTTTATGCATGAAGGAGGAATTTATTTTTACGAACTTAAGTCCTCACACATTTAATTGTAAGCATTCTTATATATTGTAAACCTTTTTAAAGTTTATTCATTGCAAGCTATTGGTAAATTGTTGCGTGTGATCAGCTTTCAAAATTATCGACGATATGAAACGTTATACGTTGGTTATAAGTTTAATATAAGCAGGTGTGCATGCGTATTTTCTGAAAACAATCCTTTTGTGTTCAGCTGTTTTTGCCGAATTCTAAATGAGGGAGCTAATATTATGAATTGGATATATGACAAATTTCAAAGTGGGGTTAGTCATAACTTGGAGGGGACTTATTTTATTTTAATAACAGATTATCACGTTTATTAAACAAGTGCTAGAAACTTTGGCTGTTTGGCTGTACAGAATGCTGTCTGGAAAAAGGCACGAACATATCACTGGGTGAACTTGTAACCAAGATGGCGCACTGTGCTTCAAGTTTAAATATTTTTGGTAACGAAAATAACATTCAAGAGTCTGATTTTGAGAACCTAACAATGGAGGTAAAACACGATGTTGTCTGTGAACCGTGCTCTCTTTTGATGAAAACAAATGTAGCAACGCTGTATTGTTTTGACTGTGACGAAAAATTCTGTGAGCAATGCGGAAGTGTTCACAAACAGTCCAAATTGAGCCGAGGTCACCGGATGTGTCAGCAAGAGGAAGCACCACCGAGCGAGGCTATCGAAGAGATAAAATCTTTGTCGACTTGCACCAATCACAATGAGGAGTACGAGTATATTTGCCTTGATCACGACGCATTGTGCTGTGGAAAGTGTGCTAATACAGGTCACAGGCGGTGTCAACGACTAGAAACTATATCTGATCGCATCGCAAATGAAAACATGAGAGGAAACTTGCTTCATACGGAAGTAGGAAAGTTTTTAGACCTTACGAAGTCTACGAATGAAATACTAGATATCATTAAAAGGCATAAAACATCTCTTGACCAATCTGAGGCGCTTATTTTGCAAACTATTAGAGAAGCAAAGTCGAAACTTCTTTCCGCACTAGAAGACCTAGAGCAAAATTTAACAATACAGATTTCACAACAGAAAGCTGATATTGTTTCTGAAATTCACACAAAAGAACTAGAAGTGGCTTTTACTAAACAGAAAATAAACCAGAACAGAAAGAAGTCGCAAATGGTTGTCGATTATGGAACGGACGTTCATAAGTTTCAAAAGTTTCGAGACCTACAAAAATCCGTCATTCCTCAAGTTTCAGCGTCAATACAAAGGCTGAAAACATCGTATCAAAACACAATGCTGCACTGTGTTGTACATGTGTCTTCAGATGAGCTGGCATCCAACATAAAGAAGTGCCTATCGGTGTCAACCCACTCCCAAACAGCAAAAAAACAAGCCTACCATGATGGTTCGGTTCGTAATAAAAGTGCTCGAAATTGGAATAACAATGGTTTTGGATACTACAATAGCTAAAAAGCCGTAACGTATTTGTGTGAACGTTTCCTTTCGGACAAATAAACTATAAAATCCCCGATAAAATCATGTCGAAGTGATCTATACCATACAAAACAACACAATAAAATGCATGTCCTATTTCTGATAAGTCAATAGGTCAGCTGGCGTCCAAGATAAACACATGTTTGTTTGTCTGAACCGGAATTTTAGTTGTGAAACCCATCAACGAATGTTACGTTAACATGTCAAATGTCCGGAGTCAGTACATTGTGATAGAGAAACTTGGATTTCAATAGTGATAAAGCAGAATCTTGTTAATATGTTTATAATTGCTTCCGTGTATGTGTAAGTGAAGTTCAAGGATTTAAAAAGTGTTACAAAAAACTTTATTTATAAAAACTAAATTGTTAGTTGAAGAAGTGTATTAGGAAAGCTACTCGGACAACAAGTATTTTAGGAAAGCTACTCGGAGCAACAAGTGTATTTAGAAAGCTACTCGGGCAACAAATATATTTAAAAACTACTCGGAGCAAGGCAGTAACATGTACCTTATAAGCATTGGCTCTTGTTTAAGAAATTGACCATCTACTGCATACACTCTTTAAGGTTAAACTGCATACTCTACTTACAGTTTGGTCACGTTTCTTTTTTACGAATGACCATGGAAGACTTCTGTTCTCTTCAGCATAAAATAACAAACAAACCGCCTCTATAACGAGATTGCATGGGGAATTATGCCATTAGCGTTTTTCATCAATACTGTAAACGCTGGAGGTTAACTTAAATGTACTTCAAAGTTAAGTTTGTATTGGCTAACATGTAAATATGCTTTACTATATGTGTGTTTGCTATGTATGATAACAAATAAATCTGTGGGAAAACATTAAGTTGATTGAGATATATATAGTGCTGTTAGTTGACATGAACTTAATTTGATACTTATGTATTTAAATTTAGCAATTTTCCACTGTGTTTATATCTGGGATGAGATTGAATACGTTGTGGAGTTTAATCGTATTTACGTATATTGTGTGGGTTTCCGATGATGGTCTATTTCCCGATAATTTGGTTGCAAATATGTCCAGTTTCATTTCATTCAAGACTCTTTTTGATAATACAATGATCCCGCCTCTGTGCACCATAATCGCTCATCTGGACGATACCCTCCCCTATGCGCCATACACGTCCATCTCAACCATACGCACTCCTCTGAACAAACAAACATTTTGCACCATATCCACCTCACTTCACCATACTCGCCCTTCTGCACCATAACCGCACCTTTGTACCACACTCGCCCCTCTGCAACATACCCGAACCGCTGCAACATACCCGCCCCGCTGCACCATACCCGCCCCGCTGTACCATACCCGAACCGCTGCACCATACCCGCCCTTCTGAACCATACCCGCACCTCAGCACCTTACCCGCTTGTCTGCACCTTCTTCTCCCCTTTTACCATACTAGCCCCTATGAACGGTACACGCTTATCTGCATCGCCTTTGCCCGTCTGTACCATACTTACCTATCTGTACCTCATCCGACCCTTTGAACCATACCCGCCCCTCTGAACCATACATGCCCCTATGAACCATACATCTGCAACTCCTCCCCCCCCCCTTTGCACCATACCCGCCCCTCTGAACCATACCTGCTTATCTGCAACTCCTCCGCCCCTTTGCACCATACCCGCCCCTCTGAACCATACCTGCTTATCTGCAACTTCTCCGCCCCTATGCACCATACCCGCTTCTTTGCACCATACCCACCCCTCTGAACCATACCTGCTTATCTGAAACTCCTCCGCCCCTTCGCACCATATGCACTAAACCTTTCCCACTGATCTATACTCTCAAATACCTATCATCTACAACATGCTCAACCATCTGCACCATTCTGCACCATTGCTCATTCATCTGCACTTAACCGCCCCTCTGCACAATGCCTGCCCTTCGGCAACATACCCGACACTATGCACCATACCCGCCTATCTGCACCCTACCACACTCTATACGATACCTATGCCTCTGCACCATGACCTACTTTCTGCACCTTATCAATCTATATGCACTTTACCCGTATCACTGATCATACCCGACCCTCTCCACAATTCCCGCACCCATTTACTTAATTCGCCTATCTGCATCTGACCAGCCCGTATACACCATACATATCACTTTGCATCTATTTACGCAGTAATTGATCAATTTAAATACGAGTCTGTCACCAAAGAAACCAGTTTATTTGTTGAACAAAAGAGCTATTTAATCTGCTTTTGAGAAGTACATAATATAGTGTATTTTTTTCAAAACTAGCCGCGCATTTTTGACGATTTAGAAATAAAGACCTTGAACAACAGTTTGAAGAAAGTCACCATTTGAATATTTAAGATACTCTGCATATCGATTGTTTCTTAAACAACTATAATAAAAGGGTCGTTTGAAGATTGATTGGCATATGTTTAAGTATATTGTTGTTGAATATGTTTCGCCAGTATAAATGTGAAATTTATTGAAACTGAATGACTTCTGTAAAAGTTCAAACCTTATCATTTTCTAAAAATGAGGTGTACATTTACTGTAAGCATGGTAGAGATAAATGGAATCCCGTATCAAAGACTTGAATCATTTAAATGTTGAAAGATTAAGAATTGATCAGATAACATCCGTCGCCGACATTGCTAGATTACTTTCTTGATAAGGAAGATAACATTAAAGGTAAGATGTATGAGAGCTTCAGAATCGATGAGTCTCAAATTTGACTGGACCTTTTTAACAACTAATTATTAACTTCTAGGAAACTTGCATGGATAATTGAAGTGTGGTCTGGAAAGAAAACGAAGTTAACTACCAAAATGGCGCACTCTGCTTCTTCTCTTTATAGTCGGTATGACGAAAATACAGTGCAAGCGTCTGATTTTGAGAACTTGGCAATGAACGAAAAGCAATGCAATGCATGTGAACCATCCTCTCTTTAAATGATGAAAACAAGAGGCCCAAAAGGGCCTATGCTCTACTGGCATGGCTTTTGTGGTCATATCAATCCAGAGCATGTATGTATGGGTAAAAGGCAACAGACATATAGTTTATGTTTTGTGTTTGGGT
This sequence comes from Mya arenaria, assembly GCF_026914265.1. Classification (NCBI taxonomy): domain Eukaryota; kingdom Metazoa; phylum Mollusca; class Bivalvia; order Myida; family Myidae; genus Mya; species Mya arenaria. The sequence continues at coordinate 46,328,896 of NC_069122.1, forward strand.
TACCTGAAAACGTAGCACGTTCAACATCTGAGCCCAGAACGTATTGTAAGCAGATTAGTTGCATGAACTATTTTAATATGTGCCAAGTAAAAGTCATCTGACAAAAAAAATGCTTTCAAAACTGTACTCGTAGTAAAATTTTCTGTAGTTTTAAAAGTTAAAAAAAGTTGGTCAAAAGGTCAAAGTCAAGGGCATCCTAGGACAACATTGATCAATTTGAACAAACATTCACAATCAATTGTGCTGAGATGGATGCACGAACACACAAAAAGATTTTCAAACCTTTCCAGATTTATGTTTACCAAACCTGTGAACCCTGGGTGTGGCCAGTAATGACACCAGGTGCATAACTTAAACATTCACAACCAATTTTGTTAAGATGAATGCGCAAACTACAGAACTTAAAGCTAAAAAATGGCCTTTGGGCTTTCAACAAGAACAAGGCAGAGTAATTCACAAAATCAACTGCAGAAACAAAAAGCAAATTTTCTCTCAAAATCCTAGACTTGCAAATTGTCTCCCTTAACTCTAGACTTGAATTAACATATACATGTAAACTTGGCTAAAAATAGAATTCGCTCATACAGACCTGGCTAAAAATAGAAAGCATTTCTTTAAAACTTTCATGGCCCATAATCTAGGCATTCATGGGCGGATCTTGCTGGTTTTCGAAAGGAACCAAGCTTTAATGGATATCTAGATACTGTACAAGTTTCATCGAGATATAATCAAAACTCAAGACTGTATCGTGTTCACAACCAATTGTTTACACAATAGCATTTTTTATACTATCAAGGGCCATAATCTAGGCATGCATGGGCGGATCTGGCTGGTTTTCGAAAGGAACCGAGCTCTAATGGATATCTAGATACTGTACAAGTTTCATCGAGATACAATCAAAACTCAAGACTGTATCGTGTTCACAAGCAATTGTTTACAGACGCACGGACGCACGGACGCACGGATGCACATACTACGTACACTTTACCATCGCATAAGCTCTTCTGGCCTTTGGCCAGTAGAGCTAAAAAGTGATGCGACGCTGTATTGTTTTGACTTTGACGAAAGATTCTGCGAACAATGTGGAAATGTTCACAAACATTCAAGAAGTTGCTCGTATTAATCTGGAAATCAACCAGACATAAAGAAGTCGCAAATGGTCGTCGATTATGTAACAGACTTTCATAGATTTCAAAATTTGTGTAACCTACTGTACAGAAATCCGTCAATCCTCAAATTACAGCGTCCAGAGTACACTGCTGTATTGCACCGAGCGCTGTATTGCACCGAGCACACGTCGACAGATGAACTGGCATCCAACATAAAGAAATGCCTGGCTGTTTCAACCGGTATCCCAGCTCACAATGGCTCAATGTCGGTTCGTATTAACAGTGGTAGGACTCGGAATATCGAACGCTATCGAATAGTTTGACATTTTGAATAAAACTAGTTAAAGGTTAAGTTGAAGTTTTCAAAATATTCAGTTAGAATCGTTTCCATGCAGATGTGTTACATATCATACAACAGCGATACGAAGCATGTCCTGTTCTGGTAGATGAATAAAGTTATTAATGCTACGACCGAAACTAACATGGTGTTTCCTTGTTCAAAGAGTGTTGTTGTTGTTGTGTTTTTTTAAAATATGTTTTACCAAAAGGGGCAATTATTGATCATGTTGGTGTGGTATTACATTTAAGGATTTTTCGCATTTTTTCTCGTTTTTTGTGCTGAATGAACGAAGTAGAGCACGCGAACAAATTCCATGAAGCGCGCTACCGCTTCTTGGCCATTAGGCAGCAATAAAACATGGTCTCTTGATTTTATTCTTCAACCATATAGTAAAATACCCAATCATTTCCAAGATAATTGGCATCAGGGTCCATAATCCTTATCTTTAAATAGGAAGATACAGCTGATCCTAATGATTGCATTGATATGGGGCGTTTCTAGTACAAGTTAATTAAACTCGGTGTCGATGGGAAGTTTTTGTCCCGGTTGCGGTCGTTGTATAGCGAGGTGAAAATGTGCACAAAACACTTGGGTTCTTGACAGTAACATTGTTTCAAGAGGAAGTAATCTCCCCGATTTGCATCTCCCTCTTGTTCAATGATGTCGAACAACAAGATCTAGATGCAGGTCCGACAATTGATGAGATCTTAATATATGTATTGCTGTTTGCAGATGACGCATCTTTTTTGTCAGAGACGAGGGAGGGATTACAAGGTCCTTATTGATAGTACGTTTAATCTATTTGATGCATTTGTTTTGTCTAAATTGAACTTTAATTCAGAAATTTGGGACTTGATTCAAACGGAGACGATAGAACGTGCACATAGAACAGTTTACAAGAAGGTTCTAAAAGTCAAACGCTCTACAAAGTCCTTGTGAATGTCACTTCATGGAGAGCTAGGCAGATTTCCATTATATATTGAGTGACATATTCATATTTTCAAGTATTTTCTCAAGTTATACAATAAGAAACAAGCTGACTGTATTCTCATGACAACATGTACGGAGCAATCACGGGAACTACGTGATAAACCCCAAGTCTAAACTGGGCCGGTAAGGTAAGAAATGCCCTTCGGTCATCCGGGTTAGCGGAAGTATGGCTATTTCCATAGTATGTTAATATTTGTCCCCATGCGCATAGACAGATTACTAGATGTGTATATAACAATGGGCGTACTACCATGGAGACACATTCATCCTTGTATTTATATAAGGAATTGAAGAACACGTTCAAAGTTTTACTGGAAACATTAACAATAGAAATATTTAAGTCACATTTTAGATATTGACCTTGGGAGACAAAACAATATGCATAGACAAGATAGGAAATATACACTGTTTTATTTAAACGATACTGAAGATGAATTTCTGTGTTTTAGTTTGTTCAATGTATTATGATATACGACAGAATTATATATCTATATATTATGTCAGAAATCCGAGAATGATAAATTTATATCTTGACTTCTTTCTGATAATAAACCTTTGTTAATAGGGTTGGCTATTTTATGTACCACAGCTTTTAAAATAAGATACTTGAACATATAAAATCACCTCTAACGACATACATTACGGTAAAATCAGCTTTGGTTTTTCACGATATTGTATAAATTGATTGTAAAATTCTTTAAGTAGTAAAACTTATGAATATTGTAAACTGACCCTGATTTCTTGAAACTCTCGAAGCCAAACAAGCCTAAGAACCTTATTTTGTTTAGCAATGTTTTTTCTTTAATCTGATATTTATATATCACACTTAGTTTTTCATAATTATCACACAGATAACTTAACAATAAAAAAAACACCCGAAATAGTAAATGTTTCACAAATCATCCGTTATAGTTATATCTTTCACAAATCATCCGAAATGGTAAATATTTCACAAATAATAGAACAAAAATAGTGGGTTAATCTTAATCTTGTTGTAACAGACTTAATAAGTAGTTTCGAGAAACAGGCCCCTGGTGCACAATACACGTGTATGTTTAACTTAGGAATGTATTGCGAGATTGATGTTATTATCGGGGTATGAACGCAGTTGGGCTGGTGAAAGTGTGTGGGGACCGAAGGATTCCACGCGTACTTTAACCAGTCCAACTGCGTTCATATCCCCGATAATGACATCAATTACGCAATTCATTATTTAAATTTACACCAATAATTCATTCAAAAATTGTTAAAAATTACTTCATTTGATTTAAGAAAACCTAACAGTAATTCTTTCTCACTCAATCTGTCAATAGATCGACCCTACCGTAACGAGAAACTGTTCAAATTACATCACAATGAATGGCTTAATTTAGAGGTGCAGGGCTAAATAATTTTGAGGTGTAGAGCTTAATAATCTAGAGATGAGTGGCTTAATTTGGAGGTTATGTTCAAGATGAAACTATTTACTAGGCAGAATATTCAATAAAATAAAACAGCAGCACCCCATGTACCGGTTTACCACATTGAGTTTACTAAAAACTTTGCGGCTGAGGTTATATCCAATTCTAAGGAAACTATTCAAAACATATACAACTAGAACAAATAATATGTTTTCATTTTAATTTGCATCATCTTTAATATAATATTTTAACAGGAGTAAAGACACCAACAATAGATCTCTTGTACATAAGTAAAAAATCGACATCAACACACCTGGGAAACGCACATGCCCTGGTTATACAAGATTACAATATTTTGCGCAGATGGTTTTAAGTTTCGGACACAACAGGACTATCTAATCACCACTTTCAACCGTTCAGTTGTGTGTCTTTAAATAAGATATATAATAATTATTATATAACAATTTCTACCGAAGTTATCACATATATACGACCAAAAAAGCAATGAACACTAATAGGGAGGATGCGATAAACTACATGTACAAACTACTTCTAAGAAGGCTTACACTAGCAATAAGATATGTGTAAGTAAATGAGATAAAATCAAGTGTATGTTTGAGAGTAACATTGACAGTCTATGCTGCTAGAGTTTATATCGAACTGATTATATCCAACTAATATTGAAGTGTGAGATAAAATATGCATGTGTATGTTACACAGCCGATATTCAAGAAGGAAGTTATCCAGGCATGAGTGCGTTGCATTAACTCGAGGCGATATTTAAGAGCATGGTTGACCACGCATAAGAATAATGCACCCGTTAACTCGAGGCGATATTTAAACGTCGACCAGGTATGATAACAATGGATGAAAATTTACTTAAACAAGTCATATACAGCAGATATTCCAGCAAGACATTAACCAGACAGGCAGACATATACAGGAGATGGAAACAAGCGGACATCGGAGTGTAACGTTGACCAGGCATGACTGTACATTGCATATCTATAACAACTTAAGTCATCTCTAAATTATGTCAAACACATCAGTAAAAAAGAAGTTTTATGAAGTGTCCTCCACACAGCATTTTTAAATTGGACAACATGAACACTCCAAGTTGCGAAAGCAAAAATATTATATTGGCATCCTTATTAAAAGTCATGACAGTCCTACTTCAACCCTTAGTTTAAACTTATTTCTTTTTAGCTTGATTGTGACAAAAGCTGATGGCTAATAGAATCACTCTTGAGTCCGTTTCCTGGGTAGAAACCGGTACTGTTGTCCATTTTGAGAGGCCACGAGAAAATACCCCTGGTGGGGATCGAAACCACAACCTCTTGGTTGAAAGTCGAACACCTATACCACTAGACCACTCTCACCCACTTTTCAGCCCTCAATGTACAAGTTTACCCAACCTACTACTAAAGATTGAAGATGTTTTACATAATCATTGAACCCCACATGCACTTTAAAATGTACACAAATTATACACACATATTTGTATATATACAATATATCTATAGAAGACAACACTTGATAATTTTGAGGTCAATAACAACATTCAGTCACAGAAATTTAACAGATAAATTGTTGTACTAACATCTAATAAATTGCATATACACAGTAAGTTTGATGATTCAAACTCGATACAATAATGATGTAACAATTGAACAGCTTGTTGACTTACACACTCACATAGACACATACAAATTTTATTCATTAAGACAAACAAAATGTAACCTCCAACATTCATTAAGGCATTCAACTGTCATAAACCGTATGACAGCTCTTTTAACCATCATCCTAAAATGTGACACAATCTTTGAAATCCAAAACACTCGTTTGTTTATATCATTTTAAGTATATCACCTGCTGAACACAAAACACTTAGTACCAAACTAATATTTGGCTATATTAGTGTATAGGGGGCTCTTTTCAGAACGAATCTTAGTCAGAAAGTGTTATTTTTTCGTTATTGTGCTATATATCTGTTTGAATGGAGCTTTTTACAGTATAATAGTCGAAAACAATGTGGAATAAATGAAAGAAATCATTATCACCTTGCGATTAACGTTAACAGTAATGTACTATTTAAATACTATCCAAGTTAACCAATCTGAAAGCATTGTGAAATGCATCAATTATAAAAAAATATTAATATTTCTGAATGATGTTTGCTTCATTTTGTCAAATTCTGCTGTTTATTTAAAATCCTGTATTTCAGTAACAGAGAGATAACTGCCAGACTAAATTAAATATCTCAATTTACAGATGGACACCAGTTTTGCAACAGGCTGGTGGATTTCAACGCAGGAGGTAGAAAGTGTTTTTAACAGAAAAATATTTTCTTTAAAGTAATCTATGTGTTCATGGTCTAAAATAATGTTTAAATGCAGATAACCCATTCACACTGTAAATTATCCTGGCAAGATACAGTAAAGCTAAAACTATATGTATCATTACAAGTTTACAATTAATTATATAAGATATCACAGAACATACAGGATCTGTAAGTTCACTGAAGAGAGCTAACTCAAACAATAAATTGATTTTAAAGTTGCACTCTCACAGATTGAACGTTTGGCAACATTTTTTTTATTTTTTTGTCTTGTAATGTACCAATTTTTGTGTAAATGTCTGGAAACCAGTGATATAAGACTCCTGTCAAAAGAACAGATCCAATTTTAATAATTACGTTTAAAATTTAATAATTTATGCCTAAAAGCGTTACTAACGCATTAAGAAAAATGAGTTTTTCAGCATAAAACATAAATTTTTGAACGTAAATATGAAAACCTTGATGATTAATCCATCGTCCGCAGTCTTATATAACTGCTTTCCAGACATTTATGCAATGATTGGCTGATTCCAAAGCGAAAGAATAAAACGTTGTCAAAACAGTCAATCTGTGAGGATGCAGCTTTAAGTAGGTTTTCCAAGACTTAGTTCAAAAGTGAAAGTTATATAAGGTATAGCCAAACTGAAATCAACACTCATTTACACGACACATGATATCTAATATACCTAAAATAAAACACCTAACCCTAATATCACCCCAATTAAACATTTAACATTTTCTATCAATTCCTTATGTACCAAATTGAATTCAGTCGGATACAATGTGAGCACCCTGTTTTTTTTCTGCAGCACCCTGTCCATTTGTAAACCTGGCTTAAACCCTTAACTTGCATCATTTTTACTTAATAACATTTCTTTGACTAATGAATAAAGCTGAATTACTGAGAAGAATAAAACGGAAGACTAAGAAACAACATTACAGTATAGCAAAAGATGTGAATTGATTTCTTAGATGTCAAGCAATAATAATTGAATTAATAATTGAACTATAATAAACAAAGAATAAATTAAATAGTTAACGCATTTTCCCTCCATTAGCTTTGCAACTATTCTGACACTATATGATAAAAATTAAATATGAAACCTAACAATACCTATATTTTCATAGAACTAACCATGATGAATGGGGGCAACTAATCCAATCCTGGAATGAATCCACCAATGGGATACACTAACACTGACGACATGAATCTGATCTTCATTCATCTGTTGCACATACGGCAATCAACTGTTGCGGATACGGCAATCAACTGTAGCGCATACGGCAATTATCTGTTTTGCATACGGCAATTATCTGTTGCGCATATGGCAACCAACTGTTGCGCATACGGCATTCAACTGTTGTGCATACGGCAATTATAAGTTGCGCATACGGCAATCAACTGTTGCGCATACGGCAATCAACTGTTGCGCATACGGCAATCAACTGTTTCACATACAGCAATCAACTGTCACGCATACAACAATCAGCTGTTGCGCATACGGCTATCAACTGTTCCACATACAGCAATCAACTGTCATGCATACGGCAATTATCTGTTTCGCATACGGCAATCAACTGTTTCGCATACGGCAATCAACTGTTGCGCATACGGCAATTATCTGTTGCGCATACGGAAATCAACTGTTGCGCATACGGCAATTAACTGTTACACATACAGCAATTATCTGTTGCGCATATGGCAATCAACTGTTGCGCATACGGCAATCAACTGTAGCGCATACGGCAATCAACTGTTTCACATACGGCAATCAACTGTAGCGCATACGGCAATTATCTGTTGCGCATACCGCAATCAACTGTTGCGCATACGGCAATCATCTGCTGCGCATACAGCAATCATACAGCAAATTCCCATGCAGACAGAGCATTATAATTTCAGACACTAAAGTGGAATGTATAAACAATTAGAGACTCCTTATTGAATGAAACTGATATATATATCAGAGTCTGTTTCGATTAAATTAGACGGAAAAAGTAACATTATTACATATTGGTTACTAGTATAATATTTAATACAGCTCTGATATGTTAGATTAATAAAAATATAACTTATACGGAAATAAGCAGTTGTCTTTCAAAGTCAACAGAATTTTATAGGATACATTTTTCAATAACACAACACAAAATAAATTCAGCAATTTCAATGGGTAAGTGTCATAGATAGAAGAGCTGACTGTCATCAGTATTATAGGATCTGCTAATATGGCAAAGATAACTCAGTCAAAAGACTATGCAAAAACAACACTACTTGTACAGGCAATAATTCATATAGACCACTTTCTGTGGTCTATGTCATCTAGTCAGGTGTACATGTGGACTACTTCCTGTGCACTACATCATCCAGGTATGTGTACGAGTGGACTACTTTTTGTGCACTATGTCATCCAGGCATGTGTACTTTTGGACTACTTTCTGTGCACTATGTCATCCAGGGATGTGTACACGTGGACTTCCTTCTGTGCAGTAGTTCATCCAGGTATATGTACATTGTACAAGTTTGGAATGACATGACTCGATAATAGTGATTTACGGGAAAACAGAGAGTGGACAAGTACAAGTTTAAAGTGACTTTTAAACTAAACAGCATCATTTATCTATGTGTACCTACACATACTTAAGTTCACATACACATCTTGTTTCTCAATGTCTCTGATATATTAGAAAGTACAAATATGTTGAAGCGTTCATTTTAAAATCTCTATATGCTTGCATTCCCAACAGCCATCCGATTAATTAAAATTCATACAGATTCAGCAGTATTGGGGAAATCGGTGGTACAATGTTGTAAACAATAAACATAATTAATCATATAACTGCCAGTAACATATATATACATGTATGTAAGTGAAGTCCAGAATTGTAAGATTTTGATAGAATCAAACACTAAAGATGTTATACAGAACTTTGCACCAAGAAAATTGCAATAGAAAATTACTTTTGAAGAATAAAATTCTTGCTATGCTTTATAGGCATTGTTAAGAATAAATTATTAAATGTTAAAAAGCCAATTTAGGAATAATATAAACTATACATAATCATTATATAATTACATATAATATGTGTCACATATACTCCATATGGTAATGTTCTGCTTATAATCCCACTAACACAGTTACAAATAAAATTTACCAAAAAAGATCCAAGATGAAAATGCATAATTATCATCTACATGTATATACAAAATTAATGTATACCAACAACAACAGGAAACAATTAAATACTACAATAAATTATATAATATTCCCTCTCGGCAGAAATATTTAAAAAAAATATTCAGCACTTATCAAAAATACTACACTTAATTTAACATGAAGATATTTACAATATCAACATTAAATTCTCAATGCAAATACCGTTCGCATATAAATTACCAACATACGATAAAATTACAGAACTCAAAAAAAACATACAAACCCCAAAAGCCCTAAAAGCTATGGATAGAGCTCAATGAAAAATGCTCCTAAAATCACAAGCATATATGTATACATTCCTTAGACTAGACCATTCAAATCAAGACTTAATTTAACGTTTCAACAGCCAAACAAAGTACTTAGAAGCTATTAAAATCTGGTTATATCACCCTACACATGTAAGAAAATATATCAATAAAACTTATTAAGCTTACAATATAATCATCCATAATAATGGCACAGATGTTTTGTCTCGCTGTATCACTACATGTAACAATGCCAAAATTGGTAGTAATTCCATGAAAAATGTCCATGACCTTAGTAAAAGGGCCATACATTAGAATCTTTTCTTACATATCAAACGGAATGATAACAGCGTTAATCTGTGGAAGCCTTGTCCCTTCAGTACAGTGGGGAAGTCCTTTATGCCGGGTCATCATTTTCATAAAAGTCTGTTCTATGATTGTTTTTATAAGGTGGAAATTAAGAATCATTATTGCAAATACATCCGAATATTTTACTTCGATAATAAAAATGTATCAAAATGTCAACATGCAAAACTTGCTTTTTCCCCAAATCTTTCCTTGTCATATATCAGGGAGTCTATCTGGTCATTGCTTGTCTAAAATCACAGGTTTAATGCAAGACAGTTGTAACTTGATATAGAAATAGAAAGTGTTACAACAATCTTGCACTAAGCCCTTGAAATAGTTATAACGGCCACTCAACTATGCTACATGGATATCAACATCTGATATACAAGCAATATAAATCATGTTAAGTTTGATCCATTTACAACCACCATCTAATTACCAATAGTATGTAAAAATAAGCAAACAGCTGTCTGATAGAAATAAGCATTCTTTTCTGAAAAGATCGGCTCAATAATTGTTTTGTGAAACACTTCTTTTTTTAAAGCCATTTGACATTTTTGTTTGAATTATTCTGTACCACACTTGCACATAGAAATGGAAATCCACATCCCCATATCATTCTTCTACAAGTATTGCCACATATCACACTTGCATTTTGGTTAAGTCTTATAAATATCACACTTTAGCTATTCTATTAGCTCTATTATAGAAACAAGAAGTCCTAGTAAGCATTCATCAAAATTAGTCTTTTGAATCAACAAGCCCGAATTCAAACACTACTGCTTTGTTTAGAGAATCTAAAATCTGAACACGCCCTGCCATGGAGACTTCAGCAAGGCCTGGAAACATTTCACCAGCTGTGCAGTGCTTGTAGGCTTGTGCTAATTTCGACCACTTGGCTCCTGTGAGTCTATAAGTGTCACACTTTACATTTTCATGTCTGAAAATACCCATTTCTGTCCCTCTGAACCATCACATGGACCTGAAAGAAAAAAAACATGGTCAACATTGAAACTGATATATGCCCAACACACTACAAAAAGGTGTTGAATGATATTACACATGAAGATATTCCAGCTCCTGGTAGCAGGGTACAAAGACACTTTCAAACCTTTTAGGTATAAAAACACATGGGATTCAGTTAATACATCTTATCGATTGGCTTGTGTTATGATGCACGCAAGTAAATTAAGTTATTTATCCAAGAGTAAAGCATAGCCAAATCAAAGTATTTACCAGGGGAGGTCACTGCATAAAAGATTGTCTAAGGTAGGCAATGACAATCTTTTATGTAGTGACCTCCCCTGGTAAATACAAGATCATTTCCTTGGTTACATGTGAAAATGTTTTAAATCTCAGCTGAATTGTTATTATTTTTTTAGAGCATAACGTACTCTTGGAAACATATCCTCAGCCTAAATTACCCTGTGACCTAAAACCTCGTCAGAAGCTATGAGGTCACATTATTTCTCAAGAAAACCACCCAATCTCAGGTGCCGACAGTTGCCTTTTTTTCTCAGTCGACCTTGGAACAGGGTGACTCGACACATACTTTTTGCGCAAGTTATGGAACATAGTTTCATAAATGAGGTATTTGCATACAGAACATGTGTACCAAGTTTCAAGTTAATACCTTCATTGGTGTTCCAGTTCTACCCAAAATGAACATGAACTTAGTATAAGATAACCTTAAATGGGGGATATTCAATACATTTAAAAGGGAGATAATATAAACACCACTAATAAAGAGAGATAACTCTTACCTATAGAAGGAGATTCTTTATCTTGAGATGTGGACTTTCCTAAACACTGATTACTGTTGACATGTCGCAACTCATTGGTCTGAAATAAAGAGAGCATTGCGGTGTTTGTTTTCAAAGAACTATAAAACAATAGCTTGCAATTAAATACAAATAAATATTATTCCATCATGATTATAAAATAAATGTTTTAAGCAAATTATCAGTCAAAAAGATACATGCTTCTGTTCGAGTCCTTTATAAAACATTCATTACAATAAAATCATTTTACTTCCATGAATGCATTTATTAAAATTGCAATTGTTAAATGTACACTACCTATAATTGAAAATATTTCCTAACGAATGAAGAGTTGTAAATATCAAGTAAAACATAAAAATCCCGATCACAATCATATTCAAATGATTTAATAAATTGATCAGACAAAAGTTATTCTTTGATAAATACTGGCCAATCAATATCAGGTTGGGATAACCTTGACCGAACAAAACAGAAAACCAGTATTATACAATTGGTTGCTGGCCAGTTTTATTTGTAAATTTTATTTTAAACAAATAATCAAAAAGTAAATTAATAAATCCGAACCTGTTATAACAAGACATAATGTGATGAAAAGGAACAATTGTTAGAAAGCAGATTGCATTTATAACCATTGCGTTGCCCACCATGCAAGATATAAATGCTTTGAAAGCATGCCATTGAACAATAGTAATTTTAGTTTGATTAGTACAAAGTCAAAGACATGCACTGTGTGTTTGAAGCCCATGTAACATTGTCATCCTCGGATACCCCTGATACACTACTGAGCTATGCTTCGTTGTGTACCGCAGGCAATTTGGCTATAAAAATCTCGTAATCATGAATAATCATTGAGGTAGTTTCATTGGTACCGCAAGCAAAACTCTCTGGAAATCTGACGCTCACATATCCACAGACATCAATACTAATGCTTTCCCTGAGAAAAGAACTATTTGGAAATAGCTGTGATCGAGATGGGTCCGCATGATCACTTTAAGTTTTAAACCAGCTACTAAGACCACTCGCCTGCGGAGACAACTGACAGTACACAAGATTATTGAAGAGTATTTAAATATAACATGCAGTTTCATTGGAGGAATATAATTGCCTCCTCTAACTCTTGCATATTCATACTCAATGAGATTTTGTAAGTCAATTTTCCCATGGTATGCAAGGAGTCTAACAGAAATTGCTGAACATTTTCTGCAGTGATCATGGTAGCTTATTGTAATCTAACATAATATTTTTTTAAGCACAATATTAACAATTCAGAAGAGAAACAATTAGAATGAGCCATAAAGATTCCTTCTCAATTCTGTCATGATAATTTTGTTTTATGCATATATCAATTGTCTTTTTTCAGGTATTATTGCCAAAATGTAAATCCTTTCATTATGCTTAAAATTTGTATATCTGGAAATTGAAATGTTGTGTTGAAATAAATATTGTGTAAACCAATGCATACGTTAACCACACGGCCATACAAAATCAGTGACATTCTATACGCAACAGGCAAAGCCACTAAAGCTATAACTCAACAAGAGCTGTCACAGTATGTGACGAATGCCCCCGAATGTGACATTGACCTACGAACAAGGTCAGTACATGAAAAGTTTATCTTGCCTTTACGTGTCAAATACATATGGCAAGTTATTTTAAATTGCCTCTGAACATAAAAAAATACCACCCATACTTCACAACCTACACTGTTATGTCCTTATATTCAGAATTCCCTTGTGAATAAACACTTAGTGTATCTTTCACCTTAGAGGTAGGGACATGGGTCTTGCACACGACACGTTGTCTTCGTATGTGGAACACATGTAGCAAGTGATTTTAAAATCTGTCCATACAAGGGAAAGTAACAGCCCTGACACGACAACCTATACTCTATGTCCTTATATGCAGCACTCCATTGTGAATTAACACTAAGTGTGACCTTGACCTTTGAGGTAGGGACACGGGTCTTGCACGCGACATGTCGTCTTGGTATGTGGAACACATGTGTCAAGTTTTTTTAAAATCTGTCCATACAAGGAAAGTTACAGCCCGGACACAACAACATGTACTCTATGTCCTTATATGCAGCACTCCATTGTGAATAAACACTAAGTGTGACCTTGACCTTTGAGGCAGGGACACGGGTCTTGCACACGACACGTCGTCTTGGTATGTGGAACACATGTGGCAAGTTATTTTAAAATCTGTCCATACAAGGGAAAGTTACAGCCCGGACACAACAACCTATACTCTATGTCGTTATATGCAGCACTCCATTGTAAATAAATTCTAAGTGTGAACTTGACCTTTGAGGTAGGGACACGGGTTTTGCAAGCGACACATAGTCTTGGTATGTGGAACACATTTGGCAAGTTATTTTAAAATCTGTCCATACAAGGGAAAGTTACAGCCCGGACACGACAACCTATACTCTATGTCCTTATATGCAGCACTCCATTGTAAATAAACACTAAGAATGACTTTGACCTTTGAGGTAGGGACACGGGTCTTGCACGCGACACGTTGTCTTGGTATGTGGAACACATGTGGCAAGTTATTTTAAAATCTGTCCATACAAGAGAAAGTTACAGCCCGGACATGACAACCTATACTCTATGTCCTTATATGCAGCACTCCATTGTTAATAAACACTAAGTGTGACCTTGACCTTTGAGGTAGGGACACGGGTCTTGCACGCGACATGTCGTCTTGGTATGTGGAACACATGTTGCAAGTTATTTTCAAATCTGTCCATACAAGGGAAAGTTACAGCCCGGACACGACAACATGTACTCTATGTCCTTATATGCAGCACTCCATTGTGAATAAACACTAAGTGTGACCTTGACCTTTGAGGTAGGGACACGGGTCTTGCACGCGACACGTGGTCTTGGTATGTGGTACACATGTGGCAAGTTATTTTAAAATCTGTCCATACAAGGGAAAGTTACAGCCCGGACACGACAACCTATACTCTATGTCCTTATATGCAGCACTCCATTGTGAATAAACACTAAGTGTGACCTTGACCTTTGAGGTAGGGACACGGGTCTTGCACGCGACATGTCGTCTTGGTATGTGGAACACATGTGGCAAGTTATTTTAAAATCTGTCCATACAAGGGAAAGTTAAAGCCCGGACACAACAACCTGTACTCTATGTCTTATATGCAGCACTCCATTGTGAATAAACACTAAGTGTGACCTTGACCTTTGAGGTAGGGACACGGGTCTTGCACGCGACATGTCGTCTTGGTATGTGGTACACATGTGGCAAGTTATTTTAAAATCTATCCTTACAAGAGAAAGTTACAGCCCGGACGCGACAACCTATACTCTATGTCCTTATATGCAGCACTCCATTGTGAATAAACACTAAGTGTGACCTTGACCTTTGAGGTAGGGACACGAGTCTTGCACGCTACACGTCATCTTGGTATGTGGAACACATGTGGCAAGTTATTTTAAAATCTGTCCATACAAGGGAAAGTTACAGGGCCGGACAGACGGACGGACGGACGGACGGACGGTGCGATTTTAATATGCCCACCTTCGGGGGCATAAAAAGCAGCTAAAAACATATGAGAACATAAATTTCATAGGCATATATTGCAATACTTTATCATGCTAAAGACATTCATAGAAAACATTTTTAGTAACATATTAGTAATTTAATGTTTAAAAAAAAAGGGTTTCCAAAAAAGAACCATTAAATGATTCTTTTCTTTCCTGTAATACGGGTTTTGAGGTAAAATCTTGAACCAAGCAACAATGAACTCTGTCCATATAAACACAGTGTTAAATAAAAAAATAACCATGACGTAACCACAAGCAGCAGTTGCGTTAACATGACCCACACTATGACCACAGCCCCTCCTTGAAAAATTAGTAAAAAAAAAATTTTCAAAACCAAAATTATTTTGAACATGATCATCTATCACAAGACCCTAAATATCAACCAAAAATTCAAAGATTTTTTTTTCCAAAAAAGTAATTAGAATATAAGTATTTTTTTTCCTATTTCGTTGGTATTTAGGGTTTTGTGTGATTATGTTCCAAATAATTTTGGCCTGAGAAAATGAGTTTGACTGAGTTCTATTTAGGAGGGGGTGTGGCCATAGGGTGGGTCATGTCAATGCAACTGTTGCCTGTGGTAATTACAAGGAACATTATAAAAGAGCATTCTGCTGCACAAGTTTTAGTCATTTAACCCAGCCATTTATTGGAACACTCATATTCCGTGAATGGGATTTTTGAAGAATAAAATGTTAAATTTAATAACTTTTTCACACAATTGTTTTATTCACCGCAGGCATGACTATGATTATAGTTTACATGCAATTGGACTTTTGAAGATAGCAGTAATTAACATTTGTGTCCACTGCCTGCTAAGAGAATGCATGAACAAACATTCTAAAGATAAAACAATTTTCGAGCCCCTTACATTACAAAAATACTCAAGGTCAAATCTCAATATTGATCTCAACTCTTTTTTAAACAGATCATCAAAGGTGATTGAAACTCTTATATGTTTTAACCTTAACTTAAGTTTAAAAGTGCAAACTCTACTAGAATATATTGATTAAAAACATTGGTCGAGATTCAGAAGAAAAAAATGTAAATAAAATTGAGTACAGCTCATTGTTTTTAAGTCACTAAAGTTTATTTTTCCCTCCCGAATTAATTTTCCAATTGACAAAATAATTACATCAACATATTCTATGAAACTGGAGGTTTTCGAAGGAGTAAAAACAGACACTTTTTTAAATCATACTTTGATTTATATATGTGTAAAATGAGTTAAGATTTAGATTTGACATGAGTATTTTCATGAGATTTGGGCCAGGTCTTAAATTGAAAGCCTTTGCAAAGCATATCAGATGAACATTGTTAGGCCAAATTCATATATGTTACAACGCAATGCTATACAAGAATGTTAGCATACTTTTTTTTTAACAAGGTCTCATAATTTAACAAAAACCCTCCAAGACTCCTAAGCAGAAATAATTATGTTTAAAATTGAAGGCAAGTCCATGATTTTCGAGATTTATATTAAGAACTACATTTTGTACATGTAGTAATGACAGCATCATGGAGCTGTTTCAATATATATCTTAGTTGAATTTAATCATAAAATGAAATTACCTTAGTGTCACATTTCAGTTATTTTGCTACATATTTGTGAGAATTGAACTTCAGCCAGAATCAAAAATAGACTCAGATTTGAGGAAATAAAATCAATGTGTTGCCAGTTATAAATTCATACTGAATTAAGAAAATTTAAGATATGACAAAAATCCTTTGTTAAAACAACATCCTGGTGAGTCTTTTTGTTAAATAAGCAAACTCATTTTCTTATTGATTAGGTGGTTAAATCACTGAATATAAACTGATTGCGTTCATGCTTAACATGATGAATTTATGCTATTTCTACTTGAATGATTAATTTTGTTCATTGAACATTTATCATGTAGCAATATAATACTTTTTTATTCAATAATTAACAGAATTTCAAAGCAACAAGATTGATAGCTTGGATTATTTTCAGCAACTTAAAACTAAAACTGTTCCATATTTCCATCTTAATGAGTTGAGTTCAACTTAGAGTAAACTAGACTTTTTGTTAAAAAAAAAGTAATTAATGACAGCCAATTACTTGACTGTTCATTTTTTTTTTATTTGTTATTGTTTTGGCCACTATAAGATGCAAATCACAGGTCTTCACAGCTAATCTATAAGAGATGATGTCCCAGTAAGATCTTAAGCAATGCCTTATTGTTTGTCCAAAAGTGAATGTCCAGGATTTTAAAGTGAATGTATTTGATTATCTTAGTATTTGTTTTCCTTCAATTAGATAATGATGTACAAAGCAAAACAAAACAAGACTGCTTTGGAGTGAACGCCAACGCAGGGAACGCCAACGCTATTATTTTTCATTCCAAAAAGGAGCATTTCTCAACCAGTACAAAAGCCAGAAATGTATGCATTGCTGTGTATGTGTGTCTTGTCTTTTGCAGCATGTCTAGCAAGTTTTATTTATATATCTTGAAACGTTTTTGAGTTATAGCCAATGTTTATATCTGCAAGTCAATGTCGAAAAAATGATGCCATTAGTCTATGACAAAACCTTGACTGTTTACATATAAAGTACTAAAAAGGTAATAAAATAGTGTGTTAATTGCTAGTTACATTCAGTATTGTCATTTCAAACAGATTATAGAAAAGTAGCATTTGGTTAATAGCCTTAAATTGTTAAACCGGTTTCATATTTCTACCTCTTTACTAAAATCCCACTTTGGTCCATCATCTTCGCAGCGCGCAAATATGACCTGCCCTCGGTTTGCGGTAATGCAAACATTTTCATCCATCATTAACTGCCCTTTACTCGTAAACGCAAACACCTGTTATAAGGATACCACATTTACCACTTTGTACATTTAACAACACCAATATTACTGTTATTTCATAGTTAACGAACTAACGAAGCATGCAACTATCGAGATTATCATGTACTGCAAAATTTTCATTACTGAGACAGATTACAAAATTCTTTTAAAGAAAAAAATCTTCTTAAACAAATGTTTTAATCTTTATATTTCTGTTACTGTTTTATATATTTTTTTATATTTTATATTTACTGTTACTTGAAAAAATGTTGTCTCACATTTGAAAAGGAATTTTACAGTACATAAAGACTTTATCATTTGGTTTTAACAATCTTTCCCATTTTAAAGGAATAGTTTTGGCGTAGCAGACAGCCTTATTATAAAATCTCAATGTACAGTTTAACAAAATGCTTTTGAATTAAATATTAATTAAACTGTACACTAATTGAAAATAAAAAAACTTGAGTGTTTTAAATACAAAGTTAAAACCAAGTGAAAAGTTAAAAGTTTGACCCAACGTTATATGATATAACAACATTTGTAAATAACCAAAAATCACATGGGTTATGGACCACTAAAACAGAAATAAACCCATGTATTAGTACAACACAACCTCAAAAAGAACCTTTGATAGTGATGTATGATGTAACAGTGAATTACGTCAATAATTTTGTAACATAATCACTTTTTTTTCTTCTTTTAATGTAAAAAAAAGGGTTCCTTTTTACATCATTCCAATATCTTGCCTTCAAAAATGAAGATACTTCATAAAACATCATGTACGTTTTGAAGGCAAAATATCAAAACATACCGAACAAAGGACTTCAAACCACAGTAAATGAAAATATGTCATGCATATATGTACAATATGGCGAGCATACAAAAAATATATATTTATATTATGCATACTCTTCTACACACAGAAGACAGGAAACTAAGAAGTATGTGTAAGAGGGCTACAATGTGGATAAAGTTAGGCAAGTTAAGTGAGTTAGTTCCCTTTCATCAGCATCAACCTCCCTTTGGCACTTTTCACAATTCCACAGAGTGACTTCCCCTGAAAACTCTTTGCACTGCTGTGCAGTGAGAGTGGTTTCCCCTGAATACTCTTCACAATCCTACCTCCTTATTAAACTCCCATTTCTGGTTGCCACCTAGTCCGTGACATTGAAACAGTTTAACTGGGCCTCCCATTGCCGATACATCTAGACAGACATCATCTGTTTGTAAGGCTTGCTTACTTGTATATGAAAAGATCTACAAAATTCTATATAGGTTAGTGTGTTGTTCAGTATAGCTGTATATGTACAGTATATGCTGTTATGAAGATAAATAGGCATGCTGTAATAAAACGGTAAAGTTTGAAGGAAATTGCATATTATACATTGCTATTTAATGTGACCTTCATTATCACAATTTACTAAGCAAATATGATATGAAATGGTATTAAGGCCAAGCAAAATAAATAGTTTGTTTCCAATTTCACTGACCCAAAAATTACTGCAGGTAGGTCAGATTTTTTTAATGCTTTCTTTTAATTTTGGTTATGTTAAAGATATGTATAAATGTAATTGGCAAACATTTAACAAATATTTTACAATCCAATACATTAACATGTCTCTTAGAAACACAAAACCACTGAAAAGATATACCAAATTAGCTAAACAAATTAACAATCAGAAAAAATTGTCCAATAGACATAAAAAAAGAGGGCAAGTCGGAAAACTAGAAACAAATTTAGTTTTGTTAGGCCTAAACAATGTATTATAAGCCTTGAGGAAAAAAGAAAAAACGTTGATCATTTTTTTATTTTAATTTGAATTTCTCGACCATATGATCAGCTACTGGTAATATTTAATTTTATGGACAATCGTACAATATGGAATGTCCCCATCAAACTGACAACTCACTAGAAGAGATGTTTTTTTCGTAGTAAAACCTCCTCTTGCTTTGACATTTTAATTAATGTTGTTGGTTAAGGGAAAATATATGTCATTTTTACTACAGTGATTTATTTGATTCCCAGCCACATGGAACTTGGGGCATATCTAAGGCATACCTCCTTTTTAAAATTTGATTCCTTCAACAATTTAAACTTGCCAATGAACAATTGCTTCTATCTGAATTTGTTCTATGACATGAAATTCTTTTAATAAATACTTAACATTGCTTTCACCTTGTCGTAACTAAGTCAGACAAGTGGGTTTTCCTACAGGTGAGTGGATTCCCCCACAACACAAGCCTACACTTTCTCATACAATGTCGTGCCAAAACAGTGACTTAGCATATGGTAAGTTAATATTACCTTCTTTACAAATGATGTAAGATAAAAAGTTAAAACTACTTCAAGTTATATCACAAAAGATTTTTTTAATTATCAAAACACATCAGAAATATTATTCTTGAATATTAAAATCATCAGGTTTCTTTTATATATTTTCTTCAGAAACATTACATTTGTAAACAACATCTATAAAAACAAAATTAGCTTTAAACATCTACTACATACCTGGTTTCCACCCATTCCATGACAATGAACTAGGCCAATTTTCTCCCCACTCTTCCGACCCATACTGTCCAAGCAGGCACCTATCTCTTTGTTTTTAATCTGAAAGTCAAACAATGTTCTAAATGTCCATTTCTAATCAAACAACAATTATATATACAAGCACAAGGCCAAATTCTAATAGTTGATTTAAAAAAATAATAATATTTTTTTATTTCTCAGCCAAACAAGCCGCATAGTTGGACAATTGTTAAAGGCAGGATTTTGGATCTTGCATATGATGTGCTGAATATCTCTGATAATATATGTACCAAGTTCGATTTGAATCACCAACAAAGATGCCAAAGCTATTACAATACCTCGGGGTTTTTTTTAATCAAGCACTAAACACAAGACTTTTGTTTCACCTTCTTTTGTTATATTGAGTCACAACCATCTTGCTATATTTAGAGGTCGGGGTGGCTCAGAGGTAGAGTGTTCGCCTCCCGACCAAGAGGTCACAGGTTCGATCCCCACCAGGGGACTTTCTTGTGACTTCTCATATGGACACTCAGTACTGGTTTGACCCAGGAAACGGACTCGAGAGAGACTCTATAAGCTCAGCTTTCGTCGCAATCGAGCTAAAATAAATTGGTATAAACCAACCATCTTGCATTAAGCCCTGCAATATGAGCTTAATACAGTCAATATACTTTTAATCCTTCATAGTGACCTATACATAGTAGCTTTATTCATTGCTTTCAAGAAATATGAGAGGAATTCACAAGACATCTTGGTAAATACCCCCCACCCAACTCCCATACATTACTTAAGCATTTTAACTAACCTCCCCTAATGAATAATATTCAACAGGCATCTGAGATTCTGGGTATATATTCTCAAGGTACCAGCGGAAACTCTTGCACTTCTTCTGTTCTCTGAAGTCTTTTCTTGCCGATACATCACCATAGTCTGTATTCTTCACACCTGAAAAGGTTAGATTATACTATTATTAATGATTTCAGCTTCATCACAAAGACAGCTTTAATGGGCTGATTATGTGTAACTTTAGTTTAAACAAGACCGTGGCATTCAGTTTGAGAAGCCATGATGAGCAAATGACCCATATGGGGTTACAACCTATGGCTGCATCCATGAGGTTAATGACTTCACAAAGGTTGCATTTATTTTACAGCAGTTCAACACCAGTCGACCATTTACATGCAAGAACTATAGTAGTATAGACAGTTTTTCAGGAATATGAGTGGAATTGTGATGATATATCATTATGATCCTTGTCACATGTTTTTGGCTTCAAATATAGAATTGTTTTTATTGGGTGTTTTAGTTTAATGACATTTCAAGATAATATAAATTTCATGTTGATATCTCTAACCTTAAAGAAATGTTTTACAAGTAATTTTGAACCATTTCTTTTGAAATATAAAATGAAATTTAAATGCTCAAGTGAACTGATGTTATCTATTTGATTATATACACATCAATGACTTAAAAGGGACTGTACACCAGATTGGCACCAAAAAAAGTTGTTTTTTCTGTAACTAATCTCGGGACAATTATTTAATAAAATGATTTACTCTTTGATATCATAATTAAATAAACAAGAGCTGTCACAGTATGTGACTAATGCCCCCGAATGTGACATTGACCTACAAACAAGGTCAGTACATGAAAAGTTAAAGATCAAATAAATACATATGGCAAGTTATTTTAAATTGCCTCTGAACATAAAAAAATACCACCCATACTTGACAACCTACATTCTTATGTCCTTATATTCAGCATTCCATTGTGAATAAACACTAAGTGTATCTTTCACCTTAGAGGTAGGGACATGGGTCTTGCACGTGACACGTCGTCTTGGTATGTCGAACACATGTGGCAAGTTATTTTCAAATCTGTCCATACAAAAAAAAGTTACAGCCCGGACATAACAACCAATACTCTGTATCCTTATATGCAGCACTCCATTGTGAATAAACACCTAAGTGTGACCTTCACCTTAGAGGTAGGGACACGGTTCTTGCACGCGACACGTCGTCTTGATATGTCGAACACATGTGGCAAGTTATTTTAAATTCTGTCCATACAAGGGAGAGTTACAGCCCGGACACGACAACCTATACTCTATGTCCTTATATGCAGCATTCCATTGTGAATAAACACTAAGTGTGACCTTGACCTAAGAGGTAGGGACACAGGTCTTGCACCTGACACTTTGTCTTGGTATGTCAAACACATGTGGCAAGTTATTTTATTATCTGTCTATACAAGGGAAAGTTACAGCCCAGACACGACAACCTATAGGTTGTCGTGTCTGGGCTGTAACTTATATACTCTATGTCCTTTTATGCAGCATTCCATTTTAAAATCTGTCCATACAAGGGAAAGTTACAGCCTGGACATGACAACCTATACTCTATGTCCTTATATGCAGCACTCCATTGTGAATAAACACCTAAGTGTGACCTTCACCTTAGAGGTAGGGACACGGTTCTTGCACGCGACACGTCGTCTTGGTATGTTAAACACATGTAACAAGTTATTTTAAAATCTGTCCATACAAGGGAAAGTTACAGCCGGGACACGAGTTATTGAGCCGGACGCACGGACAGACGGATGGCCATGACCTTCGGGGGCATAAAAATACCAAAATGTAAAAAGAAATCGGGTCGGAGACCGGGTTCAAACCGGTGTCGCCAAAATTGCAGTGCAGTGTTGTATCCACTGTGCTACAAAGACTTACCTTAAATAGTTGGAATATTTAAGCTTTATACCTAACTTGGTAATATCTCGTGATAACATCGACTAGCCAATCACGCATAAGGAATTAATTCTACTAGGTAGACATACCTAGTAATCTTTTTTAATGGAAAAATACGAAAAAACTGCGAGTAGTAAGTTATTAACTTTTAATGCATTGTACACATTGATACCAAGTTTATGTCAGTTTTCGACAATTTTCTTCTCTTTTTTTCACTGTTTCATCATACGGAGTACAGCCCCTTTAAGGAATTATCTCATGCTATTTACATCAAAGTGGAAAACTACAACTGTGATTGGCAATGCAAATATTCACATTCTAATTTTAATCAGCAGGTTTCCAAACCGAAATTTAATACTCTTAATACTTAATTTTACTTTTAAAAACGTCTGGGATATTCTAAACAAAAAAAACTTGGAAAATTGAATATTAAACTTGTTTACATCCAGTAATCCAGATGAGGCAAAAATTGATTGTATGCAGTAATTGGTAAATGTGGCCAAACTCCTATACATGCTTTAGTGGGCAATTTTTATGGGCGAACTCATGCATGGGGTAAAGGGTTAATGTACATTTCATTTGTTATAATCATAATCATAAAGCCCTAAATTGTACGCTGCTTCTCATGTATTCATTGAAGTAATCACAAAAGGAGTGTAAATATTCAAACTTGTATACCAAGCAATTAAAAAATGTACTTACTTGGGTTGATTTTATAGAAGAAAGCCTTATATTCGTCCATCCAGACCTCAACAATTCTCTGGGTGTTATGGTTGATGATTCTAGCAACACCCCCAGGCCAGGAGTAGGGCGAGGTCTTCCGGAATACATGCCCCACCCTGGAGCAGGTGACAATCAGCACCTTACCACCACACATCCACACCTGAAACAAATGATGTTCAACTTGGTTGTCATCTCTCATATTCCTGTATCCATGGTACACTTACTGTTTGCATTAAAGTTCTTATTAACGTACCGAATCATATTATAATTATGTGACTACATACAAATGTCATGTCATTTTTGTATTTCCTTTTGTTTGTATGACAATAAGCTTGTAATGCCTATGTCAAATTAATATTCTATTCTTTTCTGTTAAAATCTAAGTTCAGCTTAATTTTTAGTTCAACTGAAGACACTATGAACAATAAATGGCCATTCATCTAGGACGTGTTGCAGGAGACAAAACAATGGCACTATATCATATGCATGCACATACATTAAATGGTAATAAACAAAAGAAGTGTATTAGCAGCATTTTAGATTTTTTTCAGTACGAGGATTTAAAAACAAATACGAACACCTGCACATTTAAAAAAATTCTGGTTCAAAGCATGTAAATTGAATTGAGAATAAGAAATGTCGTTAACAAGAGCAGTAGGATTGTTGACTAATGTTTTAACCTTTTTTATGATTACTTCAAGCAGAATGAGTTAAAATATGATCATGATACTTGGAATGTGAATCATCAATCCAAAAAACATATGAACATGTTAAAGAAATTAAATCTCTAAAGCTAAGTCTGCATGTTTCCTTTCCTTATGTCATAAAGTTAACTGTTTATAGTCTTTTCCCCCAGTTAGAAACCTGTACAGGTTTCAAATGTTTCCAGGTAACTAACAGGAAATATAATTAAAAGAAATGCTCAAGTCTTCACAGAGAGAGGCGAAAGTGAAAGTGAATTGATCAAATTTTATATAACTCAGGGGCCGTAAGTCCACACTAAACAGTAAACAGTGCGATCTGACTGGTCATCAGGTGTACCACTGTCCATCTCTCACCAAAGCGTTTGTGGGTTCGAGCCCCACCAGGACTACTTTTTCATGAACCATTAAAAATACACCAATACTGGTATCTACCCAGGAGAAAAACTTGTGGGGTTTAATATCCACATTCTGCTGTCTTCACACTAGAGTTTAATTGAATAAGTAGAAAATAGAAAAGTCATAATGTTTACCCTAAAGGACATTTCAAGGTTCTCTGCACCCCAGATATCCATACCCTCGTCATAGGAACCTATCTCATAAAAGTAGTCCCTGTCGATAGAAAAAAGTCCCCCAGCCATTGTTGGTGTTCTGAAAATAGAATGTTAGCATGTTTTATAGGTGCATTTAATATTATAAATGTGAAAGGCTTAGTTTCTGCCTTTGTGTATCATAATATGCTTGATGATACTTTATGACGGATTCTTGGAAAATCATGTTCATTCTTTTGTGCTGAGTGAGATGTTTTTCTCAATTAAGACAATAGAAAAGAAAACATGATTTGAAATCAAATTCTTCCTCACTAAAGAAAAAAAAATGTTGCACATTCAGAATTTTGTCGATCTTTTTTGTTTGTGTAACAATACATGTGTTACAGCGTGTTAGCTTTATTGTCACCTCAATTGTTCGAAACTAGTGACAGTCTAACACATATCACACGGAAACGGAAATGAACTTGACAATGCTTAACAGCTAATTGACCTTTCAGAGTAACGCTTTTTGTGACTTGATTTTTGAAAGGTAGAAATGATGTGATATGTAAAACAAGCTGAAAATATAGGTGATAGTTATGTGGTGTAAAATCTTGCTCTGGTCTTTTAAAAAGCACAAGCACAAACCGAGACATGACACCACTTTGGCAACTATTTCTTTTATAAAATCTATGTTGCTTGATGAAAAGTTACAGGCTTATACATACAATGATGATTTTTAACACATTGTATCATGTTCTTTAGTAGAAAAGCAACGTAGGGTCGTATCTAGTAATTATCAATATCAACACAGAAAACTTAAAAAAATTCTCATGTTTGATGAATTCTATAGCAGCATAACAATGAAATGACCTACAAATGTACTTCTATTTCTTCCACCTCAGGAATACTATGACGCTTAATCAATTAGCAATCAATAACGTTAGTTTCAACCTTTAAAATTCTTTACTTATTAACTATTCAGATTATCTATAAGTCATAGGAATACAATCCAATTTTTCAAAGGTTCAGAAGCGACTCTTTAAAGCGCCAGCAAAATTAGAAGTAACACCACTAGTCCAAGTCAACACTTCTCCTGTTCTTCACAGTTGATTAAAGAGCATACATTGGCAATTATCAAAGCCAGAATTATATGAGGTAATAAAATGAAGAAAATCTTACATTATAAAGCAATTATAATTAAAATATAAATCTTTTTTTTTTTAAATAACTTTATGTCTATAAAGAAGCTTTCAGTGAACACTTTAGTAATATTCAAACTTAACATATTGCAACTTAATTTACAATTAACCATTTTAACAATTTAACCATTTGAATTTTTTGTAAGGTAGATCGAATACCTTTGTTTTTTGTCAACAACAGATAAGCTAAAATGAGAAACAGACCTGACAGGTTGGGACCTGTCCCCACCACGTCTGTCCAGCTCCCTCTGTGGGACCGGGTACCAACGGAAGTTAAGTTTCCAGTTAAAGCCGCCCCATGTCATATCAGAGCCTGTGATATACTCAAACGAGTCGTCACTGATCACGTCGATAATGGGGCACGCAACCGACGTCCTGTGGTAAGAATTATACATCCATCGTATATTTATCAATAAAAATATGATTGATCACCAATAAGGTCAATACTCCAGCAAATATGTTTTTCTGTTCAATAAAAATGGTTTTAAGTTCTGATACTAGAGCAGTTGACGACAAGGGCCAGGCCACTAACAATTCTAACATGGTATTTTAAATGCAACAATACAATAAAACTCAGACCTAGATTATGCTGAGAAGTAACTGACAAAAAGGAAATGATCTCATAACATGCTCTGGTGAATTGAAAACAACTAGTATCATGTTAGAATAAGAATGATTCCATGGAACGAATGATTTTTTTCAAAATAGAACAACAGTTTTTAATTACTTAATAGTCTGAATTAATTATATGGGTAAATGCATGATCTGCAATCTTTGCTACATACAGACTCTTAGCACATTAGTTTTCAGAATGTTTTTAATGCAGGCTTGGAGTTCTATCCTTGGTCAAGGCAAGAAACTTTCCATTATCAAATATTCAAGTGCAGTTTTTATTTATATTACTCTACCTTTAAACTATGAAAGTTGATCAACTGTGCCTGTATTTATTTGAAATCCACTAGCCTTAGTAAAATCACCCCAATAACTTTGGTATGCTTTCTTCAATTTTATGACACCACCTGGGTATTGTTTAAGTATAAAGTTTCAAGAATATATTTATAATGTTACAACCACATGTTCTTCACACCGTGCCTCCTGGAATTTGCTTTCAATTTTAAGGCCACAAAAAAAAAAATATCTTTAAGTTCCCATCTTCCTACCAAACATGTCTGAGACCTCAACCCAAAACATGATATTTGGAAAAAAATTGACTTTGGCAGGAAGTGGTGTAAAATCAATGAAATGAAGCCCATATCAACACATGTATATCACATGCTTTCTTAATAAATAACTAGAAGCGCCGCAATGCGACGAAACCAGGTTTTTGTTATGGGCAATCAGAAATTATAGCCTATTAATTTGTTGTATGAGCAAGTTCAATCTGCAGCTTCATATAAGCTATATTCACACTAAGATTCATCACTATCCATCAATTCTAACTAAGATTCATCACTATCCATCAATTCTAACTAAGTTGTTGGGCAGAAAAACATTTTTCTATTTTTAGGAACAGTGACCTTGACCCCACCTCCCAAGCTAGTTCTTCACATAAGCAACCTTTGTTCTAGGTTTCATCAATATCTATCAATGCTAACTAAAGTCATTGGGCAGAAACCATTTTTCTATTTTTAGCAACAGTAACCTTGACCCCACCCCCCTCAAAAGAAATTCCAAGCTTGCTCTTCACATAAGCTATTAGTACCTACACACAAAATTTCGTCAATATCTATCAATCCTAACTAAAGTTAATGGACAGAAACCATTTTTCTATTTTTAGTAACAGTGACCTTGACCTTAGCTCCAACCCCCTCAAAAGCAATCCCAAGCTAGCTCTGTACATAAGCTACCTACACACCAAGTTTTATCAATATCTATCAATGCTAACTAAAGTTATTGGGCGGACACCATTTTTAAATTTTTAGTAACAGTGACCTTGACCTTAGCCCCACCCCCCTCAAAAGCAATCCCAAGCTAGCTCTTCACATAAGCTACCCACACACCAAGTTTAATCAATATCTATCAATGCTATCAAAAGTTATTTGGCAAAAAACATTTTTCTATTTCAAGTAACAGTGACATTGACCGTAGCCCCTCCCCACTCAGAAGCAATCCCAAGCTAGCTCTTCACATGCTACCTACACACCAAGTTTCATCAATATCTGTCAATCCTAACTAAAGTTATTGGGCGAAAACCATTTTTTTTCTTTTAAGTAACAGTGACCTTAACAATTTTTTTATTTTAAGTAATAGTGACCTTGACCTTAGCCCCTGCCCACTCAAAAGCAATCCCAAGCTAGCTCTTCATATAAGCAACTTACACACCAAGTTTCATCAATATAGGTCAATGCTAACTAAAGTTATTGGGCAGAAACCATTTTTCTATTTTAAGTAACAGTGACCTTGACCTTAGCCCCTCCCCCCTCAATAGCAATCCCAAGCTAGCTCTTCACATAAACTACCTACACACCAACTTTTGTCAATATCTATCAATTCTTACTAAAGTTATTGGGCAGAAACCATTTTTCTATTTTTAGTAACAGGCGACCTTGACCTTAGCCCCACCCCCTTCAAAAGCAATCCCAAGCTAGCTCTTCACATAAGCTACCTACACACCAAGTTTCATCAATATCTGTCAATCCTAACTAAAGTTATTGGGCAGA
Organism: Mya arenaria; assembly: GCF_026914265.1. Lineage (NCBI taxonomy): Eukaryota > Metazoa > Mollusca > Bivalvia > Myida > Myidae > Mya > Mya arenaria. Next base: position 46,358,130 of record NC_069122.1, read on the forward strand.
AACCATTTTTCTATTTTAAGTAACAGTGACCTTGACCATTTTCTATTTTTAGTAACAGTGACCTTGACCTTAGCCCCAACCCCCTCAAAAGCAATCCCAAGCTAGCTCTTCCCATAAGCTACCTACACACCAAGTTTCATCAATATCTATCCATGCTAACTAAAGTTATTGAACAGAAACCAATGTTTGACGCCCGCCCGCCCGCTCGACGACAACCTCATTCTAATAACCCAGTTTTCGTTGAAAACCTGGTTAAAAATATGCCCACCTGCACATTTAAAAAAAAATCTGGATGAGAATTTATTTTTTCTCTGGCAATTTAATAAGTTTCTTCGAAATATGAGGCTTAACAATATCTTTGGAAAGATATAGACACAATAAAATCCTACCCACCTGTGACAGATCACATACCAAGGAACATATGTGGAATTAGTGCTCTTCTATTACTTCATTTCATATTGCTTTAGAGAGTTGTAAACCTAGCGCAGCTGAATTCTGTTATTACAAAATCAATATTTACAATGCATGCAGACTCTGGCCACAAGAACATTTAACTTAGTCTCGAGAAATGATGGTTGAAAGCAGAACCTTCAAATAATCTCAGTTTATTAAGATATATTTTAAGAACTCATTGCTTGTTCATTTCATGGATTTGCGTGCCACGAAAACTTAGCTTTCTCACATATTAATGTAGATCCTTTCTTTTATCTACACTAAACATCCTTTCAACAATCATGTTTGATAAATTGTGTCTGTATGAACCATGCTCTGTTCAACAATTTACGCACAAACCAAATGCAAATGATTTTTATTTCTCCCCCAAATAATAAGAAAAGGGTCGTTTTACCTCCCCAGATCATTATAATGCCACCCACCCCACCCTGACTCCTACCCATACCTGTCATGGTATATCTCCGTCATGAGAGGTTCCAACCAGCCCTCAGTGGCCTCACAATGTGCATCCAGAAAGGTTATCACTTTGCCCTTTGCCTTTGCAGCTCCTAAAAAAAGCAGGTATTTTCACATGTCATTTATGCAAAAATTAATGAGGTGTGGGGGGTTGACCGCCTCCCAATTTATCCTATCCATTGAATTAGATGAAGTAAACTCAATATACAGGTATAAACAGAAATGGCATATGAACTTGAATGAAAGTCTACATTTTTAATCATACAAAAAACACAATGACATTTGTTGACAATGGAGCCATAAATGCGTAAGAAATGATTTTCAATAGCATATATATATATATCTTTGTCAATAAATATCACAAATGTCATAAAATATTACATGATATTGAAGGTTTCATAGTCAATCATTGTTAAATATTATTTATTTTATCAGGAGTGTTGTTCTAAACCCACTTTCCTTTCCTTGTAGCTTTTTTAGTGTATACTAATTTCTATTTCAGTGTCTTAATTGTTACAAAAGCTGATAGTTAGCAGATTCACGTTTAAATCCACCTTCTGGATGGAAACCAGTACTGGCGTCCATTTTCGGAAGCCATGACAAAATTCAGGGGCCTGCACCCACAAGCCTTGGGTGAAAGGCCAAGCCCTATACCACTTGACCTCTCTTATCCCTGAGATTTTTGAAAGAAAACTTCAGGAATACCAAATACATCCCCTTGACATTGATAGTGTTGAAGTCAAACCTTTCAATCGTGCCCTGATAAGCCCCGTTCTCTCTCCCATCCTTACAACATAGCACCGAACTGAAAGCTTCTCCAAGTACGCATCTAGCTGCTCTCTCAATTCCTCTGAAACATAAAAGTTCAGTGTATATTTCTACTGAAAGGGCTTCTATTCATTCTCTTGTTAATGCCCAAAACAACAGGGGCCTGTTTGAATAAAGATCTTCGTCGTAAAGTGAAATTATCTTGGCATAATTTTTTGTTCTTTAATTTCTTATATCAGTAATTATATCAGTAAAAACTTACTTTTTTGTATTAAAATGGAAGGCACAGTCAAGGAAATGAAAACAAATTACTTTTGCCAACTAAAATGTTCCTACAGATTGAAGATTTTAGAAATAACAATATTTAAGATCCATTCTTTGAATTGTGCCCGGTCCTTGAAACGCATTTCTCTTCCATTTTTTAAACCATTACATACATTTTTGACATAAAATATGTAACAGGATAGATGACATGATATTTATCCCAGAGAATAAATCTTATACTATAGACCACTTAAGTTTTTCATGCAGCAAAATCAAAACATCACTTCCTGAATATGATAATTGTTATATCAGGAAGCGATTCAAGAATTGTTTTAAATAATAACAGGAGCAGTCACAGCATGCTGTTCAAGTAATGCTTAAGCTCCAGACAAGACTGCCCGGACAGGAACACGCTCACGCACACACACACACCTTCCATTACTACACCCACTTCCCCTTTTGGTGAACAATAATCAGAGAAATGCAAGTAGATCTGTGCTCATCTGTTTCACTCAATCACACATGAGCTTTACGGTCCCTGGCAACAATTATACTTAGTTAGATTTGCATAATTTAACCTTAACAAGTCATCGAAATTAGTCTCTTGGATGAACAAGCCCGAATTCATATACTACTGTTTGGCATTACATTTTTGACCAAGCCCTTCTGTATAAAAGCCAGAATTTGAGCAAGCTCAGAAGCACAGGGCTTGCGGACTTGTGCTAATTTTGACCACTGCTTTTCAATTAATAAAGCAAAATTGGCTGTAAATTTTTGCATGACAATGATAACAATAAGGTGTGACAATACCTAATTTTTTTACTAAAAGACACACAAGATATAAGATGAAAAAATAAAAAAAATAACCCTAAATTTTCCTTGCAAAATTTAATATAAAGCAATATGTAGAACGTATGTTAAAATTTACTATACCATGTTCACTAGCATCATCCACAAGGATGATTTCATTCAGTAGTTCTGGAGGTGACCTATTAATGACACTGTGTACTGTACGCAGCAACGTAGACCACGCCTCGTTATGAAAAACGATCACAACACTAGTGTCGGGCAGTTGTGAAACCTGCGGGTACTTCTTATTCCGACATCTGAAATAAAGTTTAAGATAAATGTGGTATGCTTAAATTGTGACAATTATGGCATTATACATTTGTAGAAGTTATATTTTGCAGGAGATCAAGTTTCCCCTATTTTGCTTGAAAACACAAAAATTTCTAACCAACACAAAAAAATACTTTTCTTTTTTCAACGAAGCCATACCTCATAGGCTATGTATCAGTTAATTTAAACACCATTTTTTGGTTTAACACCATCATGATGTTGTCTCTTTAATGCTTTTTAGGAATTATAAAACATTTGTAATATTTTTGGAAAAATGGGGGTAAGGAATCTATTGGACCCCGAAAATAACTACTGGCAAACATTGAGTTTATGCCGTCAATTGTCATTTTAGAGAATAGCACTTCAGGTTATAAAGGCCTTTTCATGGATTTAAATCAGCCAGATTTGCACTGCAATCACCTAAAAAGACTATCAAAGGTAAATTGCAGAAACAGGCAATATTTGTAAAAAGGCCTAAATACACATAGGTAACTTTGACCGCTGCTGCCCAACAATCTCCACCAAGTGTCAAGGCTGGTGAGACGGCAAGGCTTAAGCAGCCGTTTACCTCAAATTAATTGCCATTTAGCTTTTTAATCATTAGGAGTATCTAACTTTTAGTGTTCAAACTATGCAAACAAATATGCACAAGTCAAATTTTGCGCGGAGGTGGGGGGGGGGTGTAGTTTGTCCCCGCAGGTTGGGGATTTTATCCCGGTTTGGCTGGACCGAACCTATTACCCAGACCTGGGGGAGCTGTGGTTACAACTGACTGGTGCATTATACCGTACTTTGTTGTGAAATTAATAGTTCTCATGTTTCTTTTTAATCAAGATCATAATTACAGGAATCAAGATTTATTTGAAATTGCAGAATAGGATAAAAATCAAAAGCTCTCGGGGACTAAACTAATGGCTTTGATTATAATAGTGAGCTTTATAATTGGAACAGTCCTAAATAAATAAAAAAAGCTCTTAATTTACTTAATAATTACACAGCTTGTCGTTCATCAAATTTTAATTAAAATATGCACCTCCATCATGAAAATATTAACAAGAAAAAAATGATTACAAAGATATGAACTATAAACCAAAAAAAGTTATGACATTTTTCATAAATAAAAGGGTATTAAATTTTAGCATCAGCTATTACCTTTTAGATCATTAAAATATCCCGGATTTTTTTAAATTAATGATCTTTGTTTCAAAGTCTCTCCCAAATTAGTTCACCAAGTAGTTGTATTACTGTGAAATCATTAATGTTCGTGGGGCATTAATGTTCGTGGTTTTCGTGGGTAGGGTGTTCCACGAATTTAAGATCCCACGAAATATAGACCCTTTATTCACTTTTTCAACTGCCATGTTGTGCATACTAGTTTATTCGTTAAAGAAGCCGCAGTATACAGCATATAATTACCTGTCTCACTGTGTATATTACTATCTTTGTTTTGTTAATAAATTATATCTGCCTTTAACAAATAATAAACCATATCAATTAAATGTGTTTTTTATGAACCAAATGACAGAAGCACGTGTTTAAACATGTGCTTTTAATAAAAATCTCCAGGTTTACAAGATGTGCGTGATGAGTGTCGGTACTCGATTTTTTTATTTAATGAAATAATTAACCAATTACATTGGAGGTTACTGAGTATAAAACAACGCGTTCAATATATTTATTAAACAAAAACGTGTGAATAAATATTGAAATGATCTTGTTTACTCAAATATACGCACCTTTTCGGTGTTTTCACAGTTTGCAAAATTCTTAATTGGTATTCAATGGCTTCCCCTATCTGTATTTATGATCAGGGTACATCTTCTTTTATGACCTTAATGGTGGAATATAAGTATCTTCCATGACCGAGAGTGTAAGATAGGTTCATTCCGACCTGAGCGTAGGGTGTTGTGCGGAAACGAGGTTAACCGAGGTTATCTAACACGAGCGGCTATGGTAGATGCTTTTTCTCCCACCTCATTTAAACAAAATTAAGTAAAAAGGTATTTTTTGCTGGAACTCTTTTGTGCTTAGTGAAAATAATTGCATATGGATATGCGATAGCACGTGGTTGTCATGGATATGCGCGCAGTGATTCGGGTTATGTTAACAGTCAATTCGATCTTTAAATAGTTCAGAGGAGAGTGACGCATTATTTTTTGAAATGTGCGTGAAAACTGTTTGATAGTGACATTTGAAGCGAGAAATAATTAATTAGCGTTCTAAATATTGCCACAAGACAAGGTTTCCATGATGCTACAGACGACAGTCTTCAGCGAGGGAGGTAATTATAATGTGACGACCGTTAAAAAGGAGTTCCATACGGGCATTTTATCTTCGCCCGTGGGCAAGATAAGAATATCTAGCATGATTAAATTATTGGATCTACTTATCTGAGGTGGGAGAATAATTGCTTCTCCAGTCACAGCGCAGACAACTGAGTGGACGCAAACTGCCAGTGCCAGAGTTATCCATTATATGTCCCGCCTTATGATGGCGCATAAAAAGGCGTTAAGGTAGATATGAATTTGAAATTGTGATCTCTGTTATTAGACATCAAAAGTGTATTGTAAAACAATCAATTGTTCTGTAAATGTGATGATTTGGTAGCACACAGAATATAGCCTTGTACATGTATGTAGGTTTGAAATGTTAGCAGTATCAATTTGGTGGTGGTGGTGGTGGGGTTGGGGAGGCGAGGGGCTGCATTGGGTGGGTGTTGGTCAGGTTGGTAAGTAGGTTTTTTTTCATTTCACTCCGGGTCTCCCTAACCCCTTTACTTCGTTATGTAACACAAAACAAAAATTACTTATTATAATACGACCACCAGAGCCTAAAATAATTCTTCTGGTCATAGTTTTTTTTGTGAGACAGTCTGGCTACAGCCAAAAAACAAATTAATTAATTGTGGCCTGACTGGTCCAAAATCACATGAACTTAAATACCCTGGTATCCTGTAATCTGGCAGTGTGCGATTAAATGACATCATATCACTAGCCACCAAGTTGAATTGGTGAATTTTAAATTTCTCTTTCGACTCTTCTTGTCTATCAGAGGGAATGTGAACCGGTTTACCCATGTCACCTGGCATGCTTGGTCGACCCAGCAAACCTGCAATGATTAATTTGATGAGATGAATCAAGTGTGGACACTCTATGATAATAAAATTAAACTAGGAAATTATAAAAAAACATATATAGTACATGTATACTACAATTATACAATGCTACCGATGACTAAAAATGTAATTAGTTAACACACTTAACAGATCTTGAAACCTATCTTTTATTTATTTAACATATATTTACAACTGATCTATAATATTTGAACATTCCATAATGTAATAAATAAAACAAATCTTTTGTGACACTGGCCCATTACTATACCTAAGTTTATCATTTTATTTTATTTTTTGCTACTCTTAGATAAGAAATAAATGTTTTCTCACAGCAGTTATATATTTATTTTTTTCAAATAACAAGTAATTAAAATAGGCCATCTCTGGAATTTTTTTTGACTGACTCAATGGAAATGCCCAACTCAAAACTCAACTCGTTTTTTGTCCTGGCCACAGGTAATTATATTCATAGTATTTTCTGGAGAAAGTAAGAAAACAGTATTATTTATGGTGTTAAAAGACTAACACTAAGTCTTCACCCCCCCCCCCCTTCAGTACTCATTACCTGACACCATTATCTATTATCTTGACCCCCCCTTCAGAACCCCATTACTGACCCCAGTTATCTACGCCCCACCCCCCCTTCATCTCATGAACTCATTATCTGACCACATTGATTATCGACACCCACGGATAAAATTCTTCATTGAGCCACTGCAAACAATTCAAATGTCTCAACAACAACTTTCATTATAAACAATGACATATGCAATCTCTTAGATCTTGAACCTTCAAACCCTGAGGCTTCTACCTCATAATTAATGATGACATGTCCATTATACACACTGCATTAATTAAAATACCACCTTCCCACTTATTTTGATAAGACAATTAGTTGATTGTGTTTTGACTGACAACAATATTTCAGACAGGCCATAAAATATGACTTTGGGCAAAATATGTATTATCTAGATGTATAGTATACAATCATAATAATAAGATATCAAGCAAGAGAGGCTACTTTTTACATGGCAACCTTCTGAAATTTATGATATTATATTAATACAATGGAAACTTTAGGGACAAGCCCAGTAGCCAATTATTGTATGATGACGCGGTTTAGAGACTTCTTTGTTCAAAGGCCGTACAGACACTTAATAAGAGACACACAACAGCACAGCAAACAAAGATATTACTAAAATAACGTAATTATTAGAGATAATTGCTGTGATAATTTTTCTGCCAAGAACAATCATGAAATCTTGAGACGAAAGACATGAACCAGTGTCACAAATTGTAGATCATACATCATCATGGTATTTGAGTCATGGAAGCAAAAAAAATTAAGATTGCAAAACACTACTTTAACTTACTAGCAGTATGTGTACCATCATCACTACAATGGGACTACTTCTTTAGCGCTAAGACCATAATGCCAGTAAACATAGGGACTACTTTTCTAGCGAAAGTCATTATGCAATAATGTGTATGATTTATACATTGTTACAAGAGTCTTGAGAAATTGTATATTCCGTATAAGACTAATTTTAATCAATATTTTACATTACATACAATAAGAGGGTTTAGGTTTATGCCAAATAAGAATGGCCACAATGGTTTACGGGCATATGCATGTTTACAGGGGCAGGGTTTAATTAAAAGAATGTTAGTTATCATACACATAAAAGTGAAATTGAACTTTACATTAAAGAACTTTTATGTATAATTATATGTAACATACTTCCATAATAATACAAGCAACTATCTAGAATGAGTAATGTTTTGCAACCTTAATCAAGAATTACTTTTACATTTAAAACACAATTTGCAAGATACTTTACACAAATTGTCAAGATACTTTTGCACAATATTACATTATATGTACCATGCCCATGGGTATGTTTCAAAGAAACAAAAAAAAAATCATCCCACAACTGACATGAAAAGCCAGTACATAACATACAATACTGGGGGGCATGCATCCAGGAGTATTCATTCTATGAAAGGCCAACATGTGTTACATCAGGATCTAATGGTTAAAAGTTGACAACATGTTAAAAGAACTTAGACATAGCATATTAATTAATATCCCACAGTAATGTTTGCTTTCTTCATATCCGATTTTGTTTGTTTTCCCACCATGCATTTGGTAGAATTTCTTTCCATCATGTTAAAATCCGAGGGTTTGTCTTCCCACCATGCATTTGGTAGAATGTCTTCCCAGCATGTAGATACCATTACCATAATCTTTTTCCTTATAGGTCTCTTCCTTGAATATGTATGCCAGCTCTGAAGGAATCCAGTCAGGTTTCACACATCTGCGCTTTCTCTCACAGTCAGCAGCGGCCTTCAGAGTTTCATCCATCTCTGTTACCCCTGCCACCCAGCCGTCACCCCATCTCAACATGGACATTGTCTGCTCGTGTTGTCTCTCTTGATCCCAGAAAACAATCTCTCGCTCGACTTGCTTCAGTTCTTTCCTAGCATAGTTGTTTGTTAATCCGAGATTAAAATCGGCTGGCTCTGTGGTTGCAAAGTTTTGAGTTGCAGGGTTTTTCCATGTAGACTCCACCTTTTTTTGATTTTCTATAACTTCATCAAACTTTCTACTTGAAATTATCCCTAAATGATTTATCTTAGTATCAATATTACCAAACACATTTTCCAATTTTCCAGCTGCTTTATCATGCTCATTATCAAGCATTTCTCCTATATCTGTTCGTAATTTCTTTACAATTTCTTTGGTCTCTTCTTTTATGCTTGCAGCATTTATTTCAATCTCCTCAACAAGAAGCTCAGTAATGCCATCCTCAAAGGTTTTCAATTTTCCCATACCTTTCTGTTGCTTCTCAATGATCTCATCCAATTTCATCATAACCTCTGATTTAATGTCAGCCTCTGTTGTAGCTTCACTTCTATTGTTTTGGAATTCTAATATTGTTCCAAAACCTGTTAACTTTCGAGTGACTTCTTCAAGTTTATCACTTATCAATAATTCTAGTGTTTCAAAGTTTTTACTCATATTCTGTATCAATGGTATATCATCAGTCTCAGCCTTTGTTTCATTCTTTGCTACAACAAAGGTGTCAGCGAGGAGTTCTGACTGTTTTCTTGACTCGTCTAGCTTTTCTTCTAAGTGCAAATCAAAACTATGCAGCCTTGCTTCAAAAGAATGTTCAATCTTTTCAAAGCGGTCATTCACTTCACTTTTAAATGCATTAATAACATGTTCCAGAGTGTTTGATATTCCAATGAGTTCCTCAAAGCGTTGCTGGTTATCAGGCTCTTCAATGTGGCATGAGTCCGTATCTGAGTCAGGGTTAATGTTGTTATGGCAAACAAACCCATTTTTTATTAAGCAAACTAATCTTGTAACGTGATTGCTTTCTGAAATAAAATTCTTACAATGGATAATACAAAATATGATAATGAGAATTATTGTTAATATATAGTTTTTTAATAGCATTGATTAGCGAATACTAGCAAACAGATACATATAGACATCACAAAATATAAAACTCAAAAAGTAAGGTGAAAACAGCTCATGACGTCAATAATGGTAATTGAATTAATCAAATTGAAAATAGGGACTACAGTGAATGTTTTCATTGTAAAATAATCTGAAATAAGTGGTCAACATAATATTTTGTCTTATGAGATTTTTGAGGCAGTTACTTCAAATTTGCCAAAACATTTATTTTTAAAAGTAAATCAGCAGTTAGCCTTATTGATTTTAATCAGGTGAAGTGGTAGATAAAAATAGGGTAAGTGGGTAGTTTACACAATTTTATGTAAACCACTATAAAGGAAAAAGTTTGTTAGTATGTACTAACACAAGATGAATTCTAATGTGACCATGTCCTAGCAAAGCATTTATTGTAAGTCCATAGACTAACAACCTTTAACCATTACATCATTAAATTTCAAATTCATCAGTGGCAAGGCTACACAATGTTTATTATATAAGTGTTTAGCTCATTATCCTTTAATATACTATACATGTAAACTGTAATATTTAATCATTATTTGTTTTCATGTTTATAATAAATCAACTTGGTGCAAGTTATAAATTTACCCCAAATATCTGATGCCCAGCATTTAGTGTTTAACATATTAAATGCCTATCTGATATAAATGCTGGGCGAAATGAGTTTAACCTAAAGTAAATCATCACCTTATATGGAAAAGGGTAACACAATACAGAAACACTTCAAATATTTGGCAGTTGAAACCAAAAATACATTTAACTTCAATTCAAATCAATTCCAACCATCTTCTGCCATCACAGTGTTGACAAAGAATGAAATTCAAATTCTTTGCACATTTGAAGAATGACAGAATGGATTTGCTATTTTATAGGAAATGACCTGTATGCAAAACCAACAACCCAGAACGACATCATGTACAGGGATGAGGATGCCAGGGGTCCAGGGATCAGGCACCTTTATGGAGGACACCGAGCTCAAAAGTTAGCATTAAGACATATCTGTACTAATTGTGTAAAGAAATATTTTTAATGCCAGTTTTTTATTGCCTAGGAGACAAAACATTCTGCCTTTGATACTCTTGCCATAGAAAATTACTTTCAAGAGAATTAGAACACTTTTTAATTTTGAATGAAAATCAAAGTGCTGAAAGGAGTCCAAGAAGTGAGATGTGAGTACATGTATAATGGGAAAAGCAGAAAAGAAAATCATAGCAATCTTATTTATGCTGTGACATTTATAAACAAAAATATTCTAATGCCGGCAGAGACTAAATTTCTGGATACGTTTTTTTAATATTTATTTCTTTTGTTAAACAATAGGTTTTGAAAAGCAAACAAAAATAATAAATTAGTGCTACCGTGTATGTAACCTTCACTGGCCTTATAAAGAGAAATACATCGAAAAATATCATTCTTTTACCATTGGAAAAACTTCATTTTAATTATCCTAGACTCTGCTCTCTTAAAACACTGGCAATATTATCATCTTTATGGTACATGTAATCACAAACTAATTTTATGAAGAAATTGCCTCTACTTGAAAATCACTACTTAAGCTTTTTATGCAAAAGAAATTTCTTTTTTGTGAGAATTATATCAGCATATCAAATACTTAAAGTGAGGGCTGTCACTGAATAGCAAGCCAAATTAGACTATCATACATTAAAGAGGATGACAAAATTGATTCGGTGTTTATGTTCTTAGTAATTTATTTTTCAATATAAATGTCACAGCCCTTTTCTACCCATTATGCACCGATATGTAAGCTTGCAAACTTCTATGCTTTAAATAACAGGATATCGCACAAGGTTAAAATGAAAAAAATACCTTTGTCCTTTCTATCAGGAAATTTTGGAAGCATTTTAGTCGGCTTAGCTGGCCATTTATTTAGCTTGTTGACAAGTTTAGGCGGGATTTTGTAAATTGTTGGCTCAGGTTCCCCGTCCCTTGCATTTTCGTCAGGGGCTAAAGGCTCTGCAGTGCCAAGCAATTATACCATAAAAAATGTTCATTTTATTTTTGAGTCTGTTTTTGTTCTTGTGGTACTAATGATGAAAAGAAAAAAACAGGTTAAAAATTGAATATCAGATATATCATTATAATTGAGTAGATTGCATGTTTGCAAACCAAAATATCAACCCCTGAATGCTATAAGAATCAGAAAGCCAGTAAATACAGAGCTCTCCAAAAGTTCTGAGACACTTTTTAAGATAATGTTTCTTTAGCGACTTCATGCAAGTTCCATCTCAGCAATTTTTATTTTTTACTAAAATCTTTTGCATAATTGAAATTTAGGAAGCTGTAAGCTGATAACAATCACTTTCAAGTCTGTTTCCTGTGGGTAGAAACCAGACCTCAGGTGTCGTCTTTGAACGGCCATGAGATTATTAAATACCCCTTGTACAATCATGTTCCATGCATGTCTATTGCTCATTTATTCTGTTTTGGGTATAGGTGTGCACATCAGTAATAAAACCCATCTGTTGAATGAAAGATTTGACATATTAAAATAAATCAAAGTCTCAATACTTTTAGAAGTCACTGTATTTCAAATGTCTTTTAAAATTGTTAAACAGACCTGAGGCAGAATTCAATATTGATCATATAATTATCCACAGACATGCCTCAGTGATTCCAATCAGTTTATTGGCCAGTTATTTTTACAGTCCAATCAAAACACTTAAATTCACTTAAGTTTGTTATTGAATGCAGCCTCAGGGCCCAATCAAAATACTTAGAAGAATTAAGTTCATTGTAAATTTAATGTACTGTACATGCAAGAAAACAAGTTGTTTATATACAACAAGAAATAGATACTTAATTTATCAAGAAATGTTATATTATAAAAAAAAATATGTAAATATGTAGGATATCGATAACCTTGAAATCACTTCAACATGAGACAATTTCTTGCCATGCGCAGTTTTGATTTGCGGCTGTTATAAAATACCCATATACATGCACTAAATAGTTTATGAGCGCAAATATATTTGTTTGCTGTAGAGTTTGGACTTCTTTAAGGAGAAAATAATAGAAAATGCAATTTCTTTTCCCAAATCAGCTCCACTCCCAAAGCAAACAAGATACTATTTTCCTAAAAAGTGAAAGTTTTTTGGGGGGGTTTTATATTGAAACTTATACTTTTATAAAAAATATATACTTAGACTTTTAAGTGAAAACTCTTCGAGAACAACCTGTGATTTAACCTCAAAATTCTAAAATGTTCACCTCTTTCATCTTTTAAGGTCAATTTCTACAAAATGTAAATACTACCCAGAGCCAACAAGCTTTTCATAGAGGGAGAGAGCACTTTATAAAAACATATTTATAATGATGTATTAATAATGTGACATATTTTATTATGTCATCAGTCGTGTGTTGTGCAAATGAATGAACAAGTGATTTTTATACCAATTCAGAAACATTACAAATGATATATATTATTTATATATATCATATAAAACATAAAACGGCACTAATACTGTCCCACAATAGTCATGCATTAGCTTGTCTATAATAAATAAAGACTGTTAGTGTGTCAGTGACAGGTTAAGAAACACCTACAATTTTAAAGTGATGATTTACAATGAGTTTATTAAAATAGCCCCATTTCTGTCCAAAATGAAAAGGAAATAAAAAGAGAAAATTATAAGCGCACCAAACAGGCAATACTGCAAAAGTATGCTAACAAAAATTATCAATCAATGTCGTACAACAGTAAGGCAGTTGTTTGACAAAACAGGAGCTTCCTAAGCAGATGCAAAATCTTGTCTGTTTCAGTCAAAAGGGGCATTTGTCTACTGTTTTAACTAGAATTATTGACCTTGCTATACATGTGTGCATTCCCTCTGGCAACAAAGGGTAATCAATTTCATTTGAATTTATTGACACATTTCTCAATGATGACACTTCCAATTTTGACAATGACGCCAAAGCTATCTCATATTCACAATACCTCAACCTTTCCCCCCCCCAAAAAAAAACAACAGAAAAGGCAAAATAAGCATAAATTACATTTCAAACTAAATATAACTGTGAGAATAAAGAATAAACAGTAAGAATCAAGGGTGATTAAGACCATAATACCAAATAACTCATTTTCGAAACAAGGACACTTAAAATTGAGCGCTGCTGAGCGCAATAATTCAAAAATTGTTTAAGCCAGAGCTTTTGGCTTTGATTTACTTGAGCGAATTGTCTCTGGCACCAAGTTTCATTTAAACACCTTAAAAGGTTCTTAGTTTATGGTTAAAGTTTCTTTAAGACATTCACTATGACAACAATACTAGGAAGGCTATGACAATAACTTGAACTTTTTTTTCTTCCAAAAGCAGAAAAACTCAATCTTGGACAACCTTTTTCACCCAAATAAAATTGGTTATAGTGAACAACTTACAACAATGCCAAAGACTGATGTCCATTGGCTTGAAAAAAAAATTCCATTCTGATTGGCAAAAATAAACAAATAATATTCATAGTGAAATATTGTGTACACACAATTATCCAATGGTATCTCGTTGTGAGTGTAATAATCATATTTCATGAGCACTGATGATTTTGGATTACTTTATGCGAATTAAGAACATTTTGAACTAATTCAGTCCTATAAAATTATGCTGATTATTTCTAGAACCCTCAGTTGAAACTCATACAGTTCCTTCCTATGAATAACACTAAAGATTTATTAAACAATAGTTCCAATCATGGCCACAAAGCAACTCTGTACAAAATACGAAAATTAATACTAGTTGTGAGTGCGCTACTTAACTTCAAGATCATGCAATATCAAAAATGGTCTGTGAACAAACCTTTTGGCAAAATCCTCTGCAACAATGATTCTTCTGATTTTTTGACTGGTTTCTCATTATTGTTATTATTGTTGTTGCAGTCAGCAGCAGAGTGTGTGGCACAATCTGTGAAGTACATGAGCAGCACAACGTCTAGAAGAAACCAGACGAGTGATGTTGCCAGAATTATCTTGCAGTACTGCAACCTGAGACGACTTACCATGGTGGCACGATTGGGTGCAATCAGTTATCCTTAAAGACAAGGAGAGTAAACTGTCAGGGTTTTTTCTCATCTTTTTTTCAAGGCCATTTGAATATCAAAAATAGTGACACTTACTAGTGCAAAAGCCAGATTTTTAAACTATTAATACTAAAAAAGGGCACAATTTTTTTTTAACTTAAATTCATAGGAGTTGAAATAAGGCTCTTCCTAATTAAAAAATATGATCAATTTCCCCCGCAAGAATCAAAATAGTAAATGAACTATCATCATTTATTGATCACTTAAATCACTATTCCGTAGCCAGCAAAACATCAGTTGTGAGCTGTGGTTGAAAGGAATATATTTACATGTACATATCATTATGCCTAGTCCTTTGTTTAGACACAGGTTGATTTCAATTTCATATTGTATAACATGCAAGGTGTGATGATGTAATTGTTCATTTCAATATTGTGCTCTGATTGGATATGGGCAACGTCATTTTACCAATGATGTATGACGTTATAAATATCAGCTCTTCTTTCTTAAATACTCAATCGCAGAAGATACTGCTATTTTTAATAAATAATTTTCTTAAATGTAAATAGAAGTACTGTCTGAATTTTTTCTTACATTTATTTTGTATGAACACAGTTGGTCAAGCGAGCAAATTACCAAAAAGCGCTACCACTTAATATGTTACCTTTAAAGTGCTTACATAAACCATAAAATTTGTGATCAATACTATAATATCTACTCCTTTTTAAACATTTATTTGACTTAACTACATCATCAAAACAGTGCAGAGAACATGTAGGTGAACGGGAGCAATAGTTCAAACCAGAATTTGAGTAAGAAATGGTCTCCATGCATTGCAATTACAGTCATCAAAATTAGACTTTCGGATGAACAAGCCCAAACTCTTATACTATTGCATGGAATCATATATTTTTAAACAAGCCCTGCAGGCTATATAATATTCAGAATTTGAGCAAGCCCGCCTTGCGGGCTTGTGCTGCTTAAATTTCGACTACTGCAATTAAGAATTACAAATATACTCTCACTGTTGCAGTAAAGTGCAACATGTTTAATGTATTTAAAATATATTTTAGCCCAAGATAGTTTAATTGCCAATACACAGCCAAAGATAGTTTAATTGCCAATACACAATCAAATATGGGTGGCGGTCTATTGCATTTTTACCCCTTTTGTCAAGAAGTTCATCATAAAGCAGTGTTGATAAATGGTAGATTTTGAAATCTCATTGTCATGAATATGATTTTACTTAAGTAGCAACATTGATAAAATAAAAATAATTGGTGATGAATTGAATTACCATTCTAGTGATGTATACATATCAATTTTGAATTGATGAATAGTCATAAAAATGAGCTGACTTAGTCTTAGTTACTGACTTCAGCATGTTTACCAATTTCATATAAAAACTAGAACTTGGCCACCTCTCATGACCATACAAACTGAACTTGAAAAAGTTAATATTTCAAATAGACCTTAAATAAATGGGAAGTTTATATTCTCATGCTAATATACAGTGCTGTCATCAAAGTCGTTGAATACTATTGTTAAACCTAAAACTAAATAACAAATATCTAGTGTGCCAAATCTGCAATTGTAAACATTAACAATTTGAATATAGTAGTTTGACTTCGGAAGAGATTTTTATTAATCATACTGCAAAATTAAAACACAAAATGCATGCTCAAGCAAACGAAGCGACAACATGACTTACCTTTGAAGGAAAATATTCAAAATTTCATCTTATTTCACTGATATCGATTCCACGTCTCAATACAGGAAATGAAAGTGAAACCAGTTTCTCGCATACATTTATCGTTTCAGATTTGTTTTATTGCGTCGTTATCGAACGTTTCGTTTCACCACCACCACCACCACCACCATCACACCCATCATCAACATCATCATCATATAATATAATCATCAACATCATCATCATCATCATCATATAATCATCATCATTATCATCATCATCATCATCATCATCATCATCATCATCATCATCATCATCATCATCATCATCATCATCATCATCATCATCATCATCATCATCATCAGCATCTTGCTGGCAATCATAAACTTGAAACGAACATACAGTACAGCAATAAAGAGAAATTATACGTAGAACAGAAAGTTTTTCTAATACATCTAGTTTGTAAAATATTTTTTTAAGTATTTCATTCCTTATCTTAAAACATATGTTCTATATAGATAACTGACATGCAATGGGAAGTACTCGGCCATTTTCCATCGAAAATGTCAGAATTCTTTACATTTAACTACGCTGCAAGTAGATCGTGTCGTGATTTTAGTCACGGATAATGTTCAGTTAATCCAAATTAAAGGACTTTACTCTTGAAAATCTTATTCATTTATGCAATAAAACAATTCACTGGCAATCAATTTTAGCTTATTAATACAAAATACACTACAATAAAGTGTTAGTATCATTTATTTATTTACGAACTACTTCTACTGATGTACCGACATACCGTGATCTGGGGTTGTTTTCAATAGAAACTGGCCAAGGTGTGCTGAATGAGCTGAAATGTTGGAAATGTTTTATAATTTTGTGGTACTGGTAGTTTTAGTGCATTTGCCAATGTCATATAATAATTAATCACATCTGAGAACATGATTTAAATTTCGGATAATTCGATGCACTAAATAATTGTTAATTACACACATTTATGCAATAATTATGGACCCCGTTTGAAACAAGCTCTTGCAAAACATTACGGGTTATCCTTGGAAAATGTCATCAAAATTGTTAAAATGAATTTGTTACTAAATTATATAGCTTTATTGTTAATACTGGGTACGCAATAACTCAAAATGCGCGATAGTTCGGTAAGCAGATTTTCAAAATCGTTTACCATAACTTGTAGATAACGCAAAATTAGGGTTGTAAATTTGTAAATGACCTTGACCTTTACCTTAATGCAACACCAAATTAAAGCCCATGACATGTCTCCATATCTGTTGCTATAAACCAAATGTCATCACTTAGCAGTATTCCTAACTCAAGGTTTTGAACGAAAACAATGTTTTTACTTTTAAATACAGCGACCTTGACTCTGCTTATGTAACGAACGTCTGAACATGAGATTTATACGCCTTAATATCTAACTCCTAGCTAAGCATAAATCATTGTTATTGTTCTCTTTTCAACAGCGACATTGAGCTTACGTCCATTATCCTGATAAAAGAACCTCGACATGAGCTTGCTTAATACATAGTTGCACCATTTTAAGCAGAAACCGGTGTTCTTGATGTATATATTATAAACAGCACCACTGACTTTGACCCTATTAAATGGAGTCTCAAAGTCTAGTATTATTTTCTAGTACCAGCGACCTTGACCTTGATCCCACCAACCCCATATAAGATCACGAAGTACGACTTTACATTTGCTTGGTATTGCACAACGTTTCATTCACGTATAGGTATATATTTATGCGACAATAAAACGCTGTAATCACCATATCAATATACACATTTCTTAATACATTTAATAATTTAGTCATTGAGTGGAAACTGTTTTCGATATCAATGACCTCGACCATATCCAAATACAATCCAATGGTATGCCTTGACATTTATATGAGCTAGCTATATACCAAGTTTCATCACTATGTTTATTAATTTCCATCGCAAATTGTTGAGAAAAAAAGTGTTTTTTTTTTAGATATTTAGAAACAGACATTTACCTTTACCTGGTTACCCCTTGAATGCAGCCCCGAAGTACTAAGAATGTCTACACACGAACTTCCAAATTTAATACGACACATTCTTTCGATATCATGTTATTTAGCAGAAATTGATATTTTCTAGTTTTAGTAACAACAACATTGAGTTAAAACAACAATCTAAAAAGAACAATCTCAAGTTTAGACTTCACAAGAGCTCTGAACAGAGTGTGTGTCATCCCTTTAGCTAACATTTTTATCCCAAAGAAGCTCACACAATGTGCGTCATTTCATCATCTTAATATGACATTAGCTAAAATCATCACTAAATGTCAATCGTAGCTAAATTCATGTAACAAAAACTACCAGTTAAACGTCCGCCCAAAGTCATTTACCTTTTAATCATCTGGTTTTCGTTAAAAACATGATTAGAATCGTTATCGATCTCAAACATCGATTTTGAGCGTTCCTGAGACAATTTCTTTATACTATTAACGGGAGCCGAACAAAACACCTCCCGCTCATTTCTGAATAGGTGGACACCCATTATCCCACCCCTCATTATAGTTCATTATTTTTACAAGGCGGACAAAACACCCCTTAATGTTTGTAGGTAGACAGACTGACTTTTTATATATGTACATCGTCAGCAACACACATGTGATATTTTCGCGTCACCGGTAACTATCCTGGTTCGCAACACGTTCTTGTTTTAGACGAATAACCCCCTCCTTTGATTTTACGTACATCATATGAGAGCTTCTGACGAGATTTGGCTAAAGAGCTAGACAGCCCAATTCTCTAAGGAATCTGGAACCAATTTCATCAATAATCTTAAGCGAAATCTTTTCCTAGCATCCGTGATGTTGATGAGGGAGATTGAGTGGATTTTTTTCGACGCGCGCCGTCTAAGTACGCTTTTGTTATATATATATATATATATATATATATATATATATATATATATATATATATATATATATATATATATATATATACGATAACAAAAGCGTACTTAGATACTTATATATATAGTGTAGGCGTTATTCACCGTTGGACACTGAATGTGAAACTCAAATGCTTTCATTCGGAACTCCTCGGCCATTTTATCATTTTTTTTTAACGGAATGAAATGCTTTGTGCCTACACGCCTTTGTAACGCCCATCCTGATTGGTCGTATTGTTTTTTTAAGGACACGGAAAGGTAGTCTATTGACGATCGTCTATGATCTTATGGAACAGATATTTCTGCTAGTAATTTGTTCTGAAATACAGACTCTTATTTAAGGTATTTTGCAATATAAATGTAAGAATGTTATAGCTTTACTGAAAAATACATAACACTGCGTTTCACGTCTAGTTATACATTTTAGTATACAGCATCAATATCATGACATACTTAAATATGCACTCTTACTCCCAAATGAGATTTAGCACAATTAATTTAATTGTTTTAATATACCAAAAAAATGATGACAATATGTCGAAAAAATTGTTCTCCTGAAGGATACCAAGTTCAATTTGAAAGAAAGGTGCAGAAAAACGGTATTTCTACCTCATGGACAATAGTAGATCGCAGTAAATCTTTTTAGCACTCACCAATCATTTAATATTTGAGCGTTTTCAGCTATTAAAAACACGGCTACAATCGTGTTATCAGTTGTTAATATTTTCCATTAATGCATAATTTAGTCAGTAGTTAAAGGTTCATTACTCATAGGGTATGTTTGTTATACATGTGTTTGTATAAATTTTGAATAAGAGTGTAACTTTAACTGAAAATAAGCCCAAAACACACACACAAGAAAACCGAGTGTTGTTGCAGTTAACAGGCTGACCTTAGTTCTCTAAATTTATCAACTTCAACGATTTTATGCCCGCTATTACATATATTATTTGTAAACACGGCTCATAATTATGTTTTTAGTGTCTAAAAACGTGTTGTAGGAACACTATGTCATTTATGTACTACTCATACTATATAAAGGTAGGCAACAATAACAACAACAGCAGCGGCAAAAGCAACAGCAGCATTTACTGTAGCAGCAAGAACAACAACAACAACAACAACATCACCGTACGGTGCATGCTTGAGTGCGATATATACTATATTTATAAGTTTATCCACAATGACGGCCACGCTGACGACCCCGATAATCAAACAAGTTAAATTTTAGATGTTGAGCACATTAATGATCCGAACAAGCGACTTTTTTGCCGATTTTGCAATCAACTACTTATGTCATAGAAATGTTCAACGTGTCTAATTCATCCTGCTTCTTTTCCATTCCTGAATAATAAATAAAAGAACGCCCCTCTGTTGTTCATAGCCAATATACAGGAAATGATATGGACATACACTTTATAATACATGTAACATCATATATCTCACCATATCTTTTAAAGTTGCACAATTAGGGTTGATTTTGTCTGATTAAAGCGTAAGTTGAACTATAAAATGGGCTAAATTGTGTATTATTTGAAAAAGGAAAATTTCTCCAGAAGTGGACAAAAGAATTGATAATATTTAAGAGTGAAAACAATGGTGGGATAAGTTTTAAAAGGGTACTGTAGAGTCCTGGACAACCAGCTTAGCTTACACAAACGAACGAATGCGATCAATCCTTACATCTACATCAAAACTTGTTATCAATCACGATGAAAAATTGATAAAATACTGCTACCGCTACCACTGGGTACCGTTACCACTAGGTACCACTACTACTGCCGCTGCTACTACTACTGCTGCTGCTGCTGCTACTATTACTACTATTACTACTGCTGCTCTGCTGCTGCTGCTGCTGCTGCTGCTACTGCTACTGCTACTACTACTACTACTACTACTAGAAATGCAGGCGCAAAGTGTGCATGTCAGTCTGTATTTAACGTGTTTTAGGGGGAAAAATTTGCGTTTTCAGTGTTTAGTCTGCGCATTTCGTACGATAATGTAAGAATTGTATCAATTACTGGCATAAAAGTTACATTTTTTCTTGTATCTTAGTCTTTTAACTTTCCGGCAGTGTAAAAAGTATAGCATTTTGTCAAATATTTAGGAAATATTTGACATTGTTTAGGGCAACTGTTATGGGGATATCTGGACACGGGAACCTTGTCTATTTGATATACATACATGTATGTCATTTAATCAATTTTATTTTTTTTTTGTTAATTTTAAAACAATATGAAAGGACTATAAGGCCATATTTGAAAAAAAATAAAATGTTTTTTTTTAAAACAATATCAAAGGACTGAAGAGCCATATTTAAGTGATCATGCTATGCGACGGACACCTGTGCATCTTCCGTAAACTTTCAAGTTTTTACGTAGCGTTTTGAATGTTGAGACGTTAATTACCTCTGTTCCGCTATCGGTTAAATAATAAATGCTATTTCTCGGTATATTTCTAATTTTATGTAAATAAATTTACATCGTTAGCTTCGTTTTGATGAGTTGAGTTCAAATATTTATTCGACAATGATTTTCCGACGAAATTTCTGACGTAAAATATTTTTTTATAAAATATTTCACGTTTTTCTAACATCCTATTTTTAAGAATTGATGTTTACTTCAAAGTAGCACAGATAGTTCATGTTTCAAGAAGCAAGACCCATAGTAAAATGCATTATAACGAATCATTATTTTAATTATGACGTCAGCATAGTATAATACAGCCGTATTGCACAGGAGTGGAATACGCACTGTGTTTTTTTTTTTGCAATATGTAATGTAATGCGTCCGGATTTATGATAAGTATAAAATAAAGGTTGTTGTTTTTTCAAATGGAATTGTTTTTTATGTCACCATGTTATTGACATACAGTTTTCTCTTTTCAAGTTTTAAATAATATCATACTTGAAATTCAGAGAAGGCAGCTGATCTAGTGACTGTTCCTTGATGGCCACAGCGTTGATACGTTCATTTGTTTATTCCAATGTAACATTTCATGTGTTTCCTTTGTTAAAAATAAACATATATATAAGAAAATCAAAAACATTGTTGCTCTCGTCTAAGCCATTTTCGTGCTTTCAGCTCTGCGTCACCTTAGACGTACCTTTTACCAAAGTGTTAAGTGCTCTTTTATTATATTTATTGACCTGCTTACGTCAGAATTCTTTTTGTAAAGAAAGATACTTTTGCGCCTTTTACTCGGGCTCATCATATTAAACATCAATTATTTAGTCACGATATCTGTTCGTGTTTTTATTGTGCTGAGTTGTCCAAGAATCGTTATCAAATGTCATTTTTCTTTCTAAGAACGTTATTTGTTCGTCCCACGGAACGTATTTATAAATATAAAACAACACCCACGCGCAGACTTTAATCAAGATAGAAACGGGTGTTATATTTGTGCACAGTAATACCATCCTTTCAGCGAGCGTACGTCGAAATATCGTATTCAATGTTCTTGAAATTTTAATATGTAATGAGTATTATAAATTTCCTTTTTTTCTAATCAATTCCAGTTTGAAATGATTCAGTATTCTTAAATGCAGTATCTGAGAGTAAGTTCAATTGGGTTTTATAGTCATGTGATCTGGACGAGTACATATATGCGTTGATTCTGAGCTTTCAATCTAACTCTTCTTTTATGAAAAGGTGGACAGAAGGAAATCTGCTGAAAGGGGCTTTTAAATAGATTGGCCCGAATTCATTATACACATAATAATCTTGAAATAAACTGCCTTTTCAGAATATTCTAAAACTTTGTCAACAACAGCAACAAAATATGGATAATCCAGTGAACCTTATCAGTACCTATCGGGAACCTGCAGTTTGTCACGTGAAAGCAATTATTTTATTGTTGTTTAACACACGAAACCCACATCAACTCATACTTTATTCTATCATCCTGCATTGTCTGCAGACTCTGTTTTTATCATCCATTGACTGTTTTTATCGTACATTGTCTGCAGTCTCTATTGCTATCACACACTATCTGCAGTCTTTGTCTCTGTCATACCTTGTCTGCTGTCTCTAGCATCCGTTTTCAGGCGTGTAACTGTCTTTAAGCGAGTATGCGGCTGAATCCACATGATTCTGACATTTTTTTTAAATCAGCCAAAGTTGCAGTAAACGTACTTGACTACGTGATCCTAAAACTGTCCATTTACCAGTACTACATAAAGCACATCAGCAAGCCTAGAATGTCCCAGATTGCACCATGGTTTTCCAAGGGGACATGCCCCCCTCCCCCAGCACATTAATGAATTCACATGAATATAGGACTTGCTACGCCCCTGGTTGTCTGCAGTCTCTGTTTCTAGCATCAGCTGTTTATAGTCTCTGTTTGTAGCATACATTGTCTGCAGTCTCTGTTTCAATAAAAAATAATCTTAATTTAAGAAAACATTTCAGTAATTATTTTTCACCCTTTCCGTAAATAGATCGACCGGAAACAGATTGTCATTTGACGTCATAACAACGCGGGAAAACATAAACAATACATAGTTCTCTTTTTACGTAAAATTGAAACAGTAATGACAAGTCAACAATATTTTAACAAATCATAAATTAACATTTTTTAATATGTGAATTCAACTTTTGGTTTGGTCTGCTGACACAATAAAAACAATAACAAGATAAACAATTTTCAATTTTGATGTTTATTTATACGCGATCATTCCTGATCCGAGCATATCCGAAGATGTTGCGTTCATCGGATGATAATCGCAGTTACTGAAAAGCCGTTCATTTAAGGAATGGAAGGTGAGTTGTAAATATTGCAAGATTTATAGCGTCGCGTTTATAAAAGTTATCTTTTTATTTATTTATTTAATGCAATGAATCTCCTTATTAGGTTTCAAGCGCCGACTTAGCTACCGTCCTTTTATTGAACGTGCTCTGAAATCTAATTGATCGCTGGCTTGTTAATGGGTATACTTGTTACGAAATCCAACAATAAGACGACTTACTACTAAATGCATCATTAAAGGTGTTTCAAATACTTCTCTCATGAGTGTACTCTTATTAGTAATGCTTGTATGAAGACCAGACGTAATGCTCGTCAAATCACAGTAAGTGTAAATGTTCTTCAGAATACCTTGTTTACCGCTAAAACCATCATTAAACGGTATATAGTGTTTAACGTTCTTAATGAGTTTAACTACCTTAAGACTCTCAAGGGGCCGATTTCTCGCAACTACTTAACGCTCTTATAACACAATTAAGCTAAGCTCACTATTTTTTCAATTAATATTTTGTGAAAAAGTAACTTTTTTTAGTGTATAGTGAAGTCCTCTGTCTTTAAATCACCAGAAACTGAATTTTTCAAAATTTGAAAAAATAAAAAAAACAGATAGTTGTTTCAAAATCACGTTAAAGTACGAAAATTTGCTAAACCAATTAAGCTACTAAAGCCTGTTAAACTTGACAGGTTTCGCGAAATCATGGCCCGGTCTAGCAAGAAAGAGTCACTCATTGACTCTTTAGATAGCAAAAAAAGCGTTATAATACCATGCATTTTGCTTGAATGTTTCACTTCTTTATTACATGATTTTAGCTCAGAGGTATATATAGAGAACAATCATTCAGTCTATTAAAATCTGGTGTAACATCAAGCAAACGTCAATATCAACCAATGAAAGACTTTCTTTATTGATCTATCTTACCATGGCGGCAGAAATTAGAACAAAACAACTCCAAAACATGGTACACGCATACTTTTTATCATGGTGAGAATATTTATAATTAAACGATTATCTTAAAACCTAAAGCACAATAATGTTGTATTTTTATTTTATCCACACGGTTGTTATAGAATGAAAACACACTTTCCAGTTGTTACCGTTCCAATAAGATATAGATGTTATTGTGAAGACGAAAACAATTAAATATATCACAAGCATGGGTCAATGTGAAAAAACGTACATAATGATACGTGCGTTAGCAAAAATAATCTTATAACCAATAACATTATGATGTTTGGACATGACAATCGCCGCTACCTCAATGTCAAAGTGATCAGACTTAGTCAACTTGAAACCCATTTTTCTCAGCTGTATTATCAAGGGAAATATATCTGAGATTCTGAGAGATTCTGTGCGCAATTACAAAATGTTCGCCTTATTTTTGTATGCAAAGGCTTTGACAATTTGTGTTGAAAAAACAAATTTTGAAAGTGTATTGCGTAAATTACCTCATGTGCAATATGAAATTTAATTGTGATATTCAGAAATACTTCAAGCACTTCTTTTGTTTTTTCGCCAAAAAAATGAAAGATCGACTCATTGTTAGGAACTGTTTAATACGAGAGCTTACCCGTGGTATACATAGGAGACCCCACCCATTTAATTGAAACTATTGCAGTGTATGTCTATTGTGATTTCCTGTTTGTGCAGTGGTTAGCGCGCTCGCTTCTCAACAAGGCGACACGATTTCGATCTATTTCTCTGTTTTTGTAGTTTAACAGCTAGATATATATTACCAAGTGAGTTTTATTTCTCTTGTGTGTGTTTATTTTGCGTCACCATCGGGCTATCCATTGCCGTCGGTCCCTGCAAAGTGAGCAGAAAAAATAAAACCCTGGTAAGAACCACTCTGGTTGGTAACATGTACCAGGGTACAGCATTGTCAAACTGGACCCCCGTTTAAACACCCTCCCGGAAAATGAGAGTTTGTTTAGTTTGGCTAGGGATCGAACGTTGTTCATTGGCCTGACACTACATACATGTGCCTAGAAAGTGTGCAGGGTGGTAAAACATGTGCATTGGTTATGTTTTCTTTTGCCTTCATAAAGCATTTATTTGCCTTGATAATCTATGCATTTGGCTTGATATGTAATTGTATTGATAGTGAATGCATTTGCATTGATAATAAATGCCTTTACATTGATAATAAATGCATATTTGCCTTGGTTATGTATGCATTTGCATTAATAATATTTGTATTAATATTGTTAATCTTTGTATTCACATTGTTAAAGAATGTATTTGCCTTAGTAATGCATATATTTTCCTAGGTAATGTATGAATTTGCCTTGCTTATGTATGCATTCGCCTTTGTATTGTATGTATTCGCCATGATAATGTTTGTATTTGCCTTGTAAATGTATGTTTCCGCCATGATATTATATGCATTTGCCTTGGTAATGTATGCATTTGCATTGATAATGTATGCATCCGCCATGATAATGTATGCATTCCCCGTGGTAATGTATGCATTTTGTCTTCGCTATGACAATGTTTGCATTCGCATTGGTACTGTATGCATTGGCCCTGGTAATGTATGCAATCGCATTTGTAATGTATGTATTTGCCTTGGTATGGATAAAAAAAAATTTATTATGTTTCACTTGGTGTAAAACAAGGTGAACCACTTTCTCCATTACTATTCATTTTATTTATCAATGATATTAGTTAGTCGATTGATTGTGAAAACTTAACCGCTAAAGATATAGAATGGATGCCTGTATATATGTTGTTGTTTGCCGATGATATTGCTCTTATCAATACGGATCCCAATAGCTTGCCAGCATTGATAGATAATGATTATACTTCTTCTCATAAATTGGGTTTGAAAATTAATGTAAATAAGAAATGAGTGTGTATATTTAAAAAGTAAATCAAACCCATTTTTGTGTGCACCGTGAACTGAGAAATCACTGACATTGTTGACTCTTTTACATATCTTGGCATTAAATTATATTGAAACATAGATGCTTTCATTGATGAACGTTCATAATATGTCTGCATTAAAACACGAGTCAATTATAAACCTTCAAAATAGAATAAAACTCTTTGAGAACTGTTTATGTACGATCTTAAAAAAGAAATGGCAGTTACGTCATCAGCTTTATAAACTCCTTCATGAGAGGCAACCATTTGTGTGAGGTAATATAACACCTCGGCTCCACGACCTCTTTGTGAGGGCAAACTTTTGGTTTTGATGGACTCTGACCTTTAATTAAGAAAATGACACTTCATCATGTTGCTGATGTTGTTATTGTGGTTTCTGTTGAGCGTGAGAGTGTTTGTTGATACCTTTGCTATAAATGTATACCCACTGTGAGGTTATATACATACAAAATGGTTTATACCCCAAGTGAATACTTTAACGCTGATGACCCCGGTATTTGTTTGCAAACTATGTTGATGTACCTTGTTATTATGTATCTGTGTCCCTCACATCTGGTGTTTGTAAGGTCTTACGATTATGCCTATAATCATGGTATTCGTGATAGACACTTTAACTTACGTTTAATTTACAATTAGTTAGAGGGACTAGACACCAGATTGTCCCCAAATTGGCAAATACAGTTTTTCCTAAACACAAGCGTAGAATTGTCAATATAAGCTTGTATGATGCCGGGAATACATACGTGTACATGATTGAAAGACTATGTCGTCGTTGTCTTAGTTGAGTTTACCGTTTAAAATAGCGCATAATGGTTTCCCAGTTTATAGTGTGTATATTAAGCTTGTGAAATTCACATGATTTTATACAGAAAAATATAGTGAGGCTGTTTTTAAGTCTACTGGGATTTACGTGGAAGACAGACCCAGTGAATTTTGAATCGGAAAAAAATATGCAAAACAGCTGCGAAAGATAAATGAGTTGTTACACATAAGCGAAGTAATATATCGGTGAGTAATAATCAATGCGTTGCACACAACCATATCAATTGTTTGTGGGTTTTTGAAAAATAAAATTTTCTTGCAATTGAATCATTTGGTGTCTAGTCCCTTTTAGAGCTGGTTAATAAGTGTGAGAGTAATCATTTAACAACGTGATGTTCAATAAGTATATTCTTTCTAGATCAAAATTAGCTTAACAATATGTCCTGAAAACGATAGCCTCATAATTATATAGAAGTCAACGTTCAAATGTCTAATCAACTACTATAGTACGTCTTTACTCATCGATGCCGTTGTACTAACTTACACAAAAAAGCTTTTAGCGAAGTCTTTTAAGCAATTTTCTTCTGTTTGTTTATTGCGTTTTATTTTACAGTTTGCTTCACGTACATTTCTTAAGACAATTTAACCATAACACCGTACTTAGAAAAGATCTCTTATGTCCTCATTTTATGGCGAAAACGGGTTGAATAGAGTGACGTCAATTAAAAGGAATCCGTTTCAAGGAATTAAGCGTCAGGCAAGGTTCTGTTGTCTTCCGGTTTCCCAGACGAAAGTGACATATACTCGATTTCCAAACATGATTTTTTTAGTGATCAAACGCACACAATAAACTTTTTTCTCCCATCTAAGAGTATAAGAATCTTCCATGGCCGAGAGTGTAAGATAGGTTCACCCGAACCCGAGCGGAGGTTTATCGAGTTTCCGTAGAACACCCTGCGCGATTGGGATGATCCGATCTTACACGAGCGGCTATGGTAGATGCTTTTCCCCCACCTAATTTAAACAAAATAAAATCAAAATGTATTTTCCGCTAGAACTCTTTTGTGCGCAGTGAAATCGATTTGCGTATAGATATGTGATAAATCCTGGCTGTCATGTATATGCGCGTATTGATTCAGATTATGTTAAGAGTCGAATCGTTCTTGAAATAGTTCTAATGAGAGTGCAGCATTATTTCTTGCAGCGTGAACACCTTTTTTGTGCCATTTGAAGATATAAATAACTAATTTGGATTTTAAATATTGCTACAAGACAAAGTTTCCATGATGCTACAGACGACGGTCTTCAGCAAGGACGCTAATTGCTTGATGATAATAGAAAATAAGTTCGAATCGGGTACTTGTTTTATCTTTGCCCGAGAACAAGATAAGGATTTCCAGCATGGCTAAATCTTTGGATCTACTTATCTGCGGTGGGAGAAAAGTCATAGAAGATACTTATAATATCACACAGAGCCATAAGAGCCATTTTTTAAACAGTTCTTTTTTTAAAAGAATCATCCATTTTACAAACGTATTATAAAGTATGGGAGAAAACTTATGTCTAAACTGGAACCTCTTAATAATGCCCTTATCACGGATACCCCCTGCTGCCTCAGATGTCCTCGCCATCTAATATTGAGATAATCAACACGTATGCATGCGCTTCTAAAACTGATACATCTTTGTGCTATGTGGCAACATTGGTACCGTGGTTATCAGTGTAATTTTCCAACATTGATTATGGAGGAACCATTGACTGTTTGGTAATGAGAATATAATAGCTTTGAAAGGTGCTATGGAAAGAAATTATACTATCGTTAAAGTAATACTCGTATTTAAAGTCACTACATAATCATGTATAACAAACATTTCATTCGAGTAATAAACCTTTAATTTCTTGGAATATTAATTACTGATAATAATATTCTAACCGCGTATTTCATAGCTTAAAGCGCACTTTCAATTTTAACACGGCATCCTTCATAAGAAACTTTGTTTTTGATATGTCTAATATAGTGTTCGGTAAATTGAAACAATTGTATTAATTGTGGTATAGCTAATTTGGGAGTAAGCGTGCGTTTTTAAACATGTTTTCACGTCATATTTGTTTTGAATATGAAATTTTATTATATTATTATTAAGGATACCTGTAAACTGATGTTTACATCCTTCTGAGTATGCCGTTGATTAGAGAACTTTAATTTGAAACACAAATAATATATATATACGTTTTAATTGTCCCGAAGTTTAGTTAAGGAAAATTGCAATACGAAGCGATACAAATATCTGATTAGCTGCTTTAACGGGTATATGATTGTTGGACAAATCAACCCCTGATAATTGAATGTCTTTATTGAGATGTCTTTGGATGTTTGCTGTCACATCATAGCAGTCATCTTTACAATCACAGTGGTGGAGGTATAAATCGAACGCTAATACTTTAAATAGCTACAAGCTAAAACCTGATATATGCATTAACAAGAACGATTATTTTTAACATGTTGTTTGAGCGAACAAATTTTATTGAATGCTAATCAGAACAAATCTGGCTGTAAAGAATTATTCAATCACTAGATGGTATATTGCACTACAACATTAGCGAGAACATTTTGATGTAAACAATGTCATGACTTAAAAACACTTTACTAAAAGGACATTTCATAAACGTTATATTCATATTTGTATGTATAGAATTGATTGAAACATTGGAATGCACTCTTCGTAACATCTTGAAAAAGAGAGGATTCTATTTTGTTAACATTACTATTTATATAAAACGTCAATCATATTGTGAAATAATTCTGATTGCAAATGGAACCATGTCAATTCTAAAAAATGACGATGTCAATGCTTCAAACAATGACGTTAACACAATTCTTAATTTAAACAAAACTCTCAACAAGGGGTCCAAAATAATAGTACTCTGCTTTAACTTTTAACATAAGAGGTAGGCCATTGCATAATTCTTTGAAGCAATGCCGTACAAAATGAGATACATTTGTTTACAATAACAGACTTTAACAGCGTTGTGCACTCGCTAGTATGTTTTTATTGTCAGCTAAATTTATCAAATGAACTGCGTGTAATTGAACACTGTTATTTCAATGTTGCATGTCATTGGAGTCCCGCTTGCTAAAGTCCTCGTAGTCGTAACTCCAGAGATGGTTTTTGAAAGCTTCCAACTTTCCAAGTCCGGAATCATTGACCCGTCCGAAACCACGTTTATTACTACGTGAAAAGATCCTACTCCAATCTATCCAGCGAACCGGCCTTGAACCCATGCCTGCGAACCCGGAGCCAAACCGTTTCACAAAATCATTTGCATGCCATCTAGGGTAGAAGTTTGCGCCACTAAACAAATTCGGCCGTTCGTTGAATGATCCGTACGGGTTCCTTCCAAAGGATTTGCAGCAAACTTGCGTACATATGGCGACTAGCAATACTTGTATGTAAAGTAGTATTTGCATGTTTTATTTTATTCTTTTCAGGCCAAAAGTCAACGCTTAAAACAAAAATGACCCTGTATGTAAGTATTCTGTCTTGGTTGTTTATTGTATGGAATTCAATCGGCAAATACGTTCTTCAACTGAAAATAAATGTCATAATACTAGAGATTATTGTAAAATTCTAGGACAAACATGTTTAATTAACATTCCATAACATGTATCACACCGATGAGGTAAGACAAAATCCCTTTAAATATGTGCGCGGTGGGAATTTTGATGAGCTTTATACATTGCAGTAACTTGCAGTATTTTATCATGTTTGTTAAACTACGAACACTACTGGTTATTTGACATCCTAATGCATTGAGTAAGCTTCCTTTTCTCTACAATCTATGTTGTTAGTTTATTATTGGAAGTCTTTCAGTTAAAGCTTTTCATCATGTACCCCCCCCCCCCCATCAGAAATGTGACATTTCTTCGATATGAAGTATCTGTTTCGGAAACAGGAAGTAATCTTAAAAGGAGTCGACGGAAAAATAAACTGAGTCGAATGATAAAAAATTCTTTTTACTTTAAATAATCTCTTAAAACCATTTTTTTTAATGTTCATTAGCATTACCCCGTATTTTACGTGTTTTCTTTATTTTCATTCGCATATTTATTTTAATTTGTTAAAGTTCAATGAAACATTAGAACTCTTTTACATATTTCGGATTGTTTTAAAATAAGTATGTAATGCATACTATTATTCTATTTCCCCTCTCATTTCAGTTTGATTCCCTCATGACTACGTGATTCTAACAACATTGTATAGAGAGCAATCAGCCCGTGTTATATTGGGTGTTAAAAGGAAGGTCAAGCAAGCAAAAACATTAATTAAAGATTAATGTTTCAAACCACAGTAACACTTCAGCCATGGAAGTATCTAAACGTATTGACTATGAAGATGAATGCAAAACTGTGAACATTTTACGACGTTATTTGTTTCTATAAAGTCCTTTAAATGGGAAAAATATAATTTTGCACTTAATAAATGCATAAAAGAAACGTTTTAACTTAAATGCATTTTTATATTTAACTTATTAAATTAGTGTTGTAATTTATCCGCAGATCGGTCCATCCATTCTTCTTGTTACAGTTTCGATATGGGAGTCAATATAAGACAAATACAAGGAAAATACTCTCAAAAATGGTACAAGGTAGATGATTGGCACACCAAACCCTAGTTATTGGGCTTAAATACAAGTGCGTAAGTGTATAATTTCCATAACGAAGGTTGCGGTTGAAATAACTGTTCTGTACCATGTTGACAAGGACAACGTTCAATAAATAGAGTGAGGTATAAGTGAATAGCATTGTAGATTATCCGCATGGTAGTTCAAGAACGGTACGCAAATTCTACTAAAACGAAGAAAACCTCTCAGACAGGGCATCGTATTAGGTTAGAGCACATACGAAGGGATGTCAACTTCTAACGTTCATTGTTTGGTGTAAGGGCGTGTTTCTTATGATAGTTTTAAATTTTGTGTTTCGACTGAAGTGGCAACAATGCAAGTCTTCATATCATAATTACTGTCCTTCAAGTTTAATATTAAAGATGGACTTCCCTGAATTTTATTACTATTTGAAATTGAACAGATATTAACATTATTTAACTGTAAAACTATTGGAGTAAACGGTTTTATCTCTCTCCCAAGTTATGCTAGTTTTCGAAGAGATTTTTTTTATCGTGAGATGAACACCATGCAAACAACTGAAATGACTCGTTGACTTTTATTTTTTTATAAATAGGGAGCAAAATAGTTACTGGTAAAACTAGATTTACATATAATATATCCAAAAGCAGGGTTGGAAGGACAGTTTGGTTAAAATAATAATTATTTTTTTATTTTTATCTGTCAAAAATGGCCAAAATTGAAAATTCTATCAAAAAAATGTTAAAAGTGCTTCAGCATGTTCTGATAGTTAAACGATTTCGAATTATATGCATCTAAAGGTAATATTTGGTTTTGTAAAATACGTGATAAGTTGACATGAAATGAGTTTATAAATATAGTGACAAAAAGTAAATTAAAAACAGAGAAAAGAAAAGAACTCTGAAGGTAGCAGGATTCGAATCCGGGTACACTTGATCTGCAGTCTGGGACCATATCAGTTTACACTTACTCCAAAACCAGTTTTTAAGATAGACAATTTATAAAATGAATGTTTATTGTATTTTTTTAATGTTGGTTGTAGGAAGATACTTAAAACAAAGTTATCGTTTTGTCGGCACATATTGCTGTACTTAGATATGGAAAACGTCTAAGATGACTAATTCAACTCGTGATTTACTGTTTCATTCCTGAAAGTGACACACTTATTCAAAATCAATACATACATGTATAACAAACATCAATTTTGACTGATAATCTTTAAACTACTTACTAAATAATGCATAGGAAAAATATTACTTACTGATAACAAGATTGTAACCGTGTATTTAATATCCGAAAGCGCTAAAATATTAAATAATTTGGTGAATGCTAAAATTTTTATTGTGATCTACGATCGTCTCATAAGGTAGAAATACCAGTGTTTTATGCTCATTTCTTTCAAATTAAACTTGGTATCCGTCCTAAGAACCATTGTTTTCGACATTTCTTCATCCTTTTTGGAATATTAAAACAATATTATTAATTGTAGTAAATCTTATTTGAAAGTAAGAGTGCATCTTTGAAATAAACAACTGACTTCTCCAATGCCGAAAATACCTCTTTAATAATATTTCAATGCCGATATGTTTAAAGTTGAAGGCCGATTATATAACTCTGCACTATGAACCACAAACAAGAACGAAGCCCTTTTAAGTCCATACAATGATTCGCAATGACATGCATATATTTAAATTAAAATAAACCAAAAAGTTAAATTTATACAAACCAAATAATGCAAGTACACGCTTTGAACACTTACATTAAACTCGATATATGTACAAGTAAAAAAACAACAACAATAACTAACAATAGTGAATACCATTACCTATAACCAAATCCAGGAACTTGGCTGTCCGTATCAAAAAGAAATTAGTTTGGCTCAAACGTTTACACTTAATATCTCCGCCAAAGCTAAGCCAATGCTTACTTCTGAAGCAACGTTCATAGACTATATCAGCGGTTAACATTCAGAACAAAACCAATAACCAGAGAAGCAGGCTTAATAAACAAGACCCGATTGGAGAAAAGACGTCAGGAGTCTTGAAATAACTTGGTAACTATTGGTTTCTTTTTTTAATTTTGTCTATTTGATTCTGAACCTTACATCAAGTAAAAGCAAACGAAGTTGAGACCGGAGTGCTCGGAGAAAGCCGAGTTGTACAGCTTGGTGACCATTAACTGATCTTAACATACGCCTTGAAATATGACACGGGAATCCGAGGAAAGGATCGAATGTCATGAGTACTGCGTTCACCGAACAACTTTTCTGATAGCATGTAAACTTTTTGTTTGTGCTTATAATACTTGATTGGCGCAACGTATAGCAATAATTTGACCCCTTTTGTACCATTAAATTTATTTAAATAATATATGATTCTGATGTTTGGTGGCCCTTTATATTGGTTTAAACAATATTTATTTCGATATAATATTCACAATTAATTTAGTTCTACAAATTGAGCACAATCAAAATTAACAAAGGCCCTTTATAATTATTGTATCATTGGAAATGTATTATTATGTCGATAACTAACTTGTTAAATAAATTGCCATAAGTCCATCAAATGACAAGTTATTACAGTTTTTTTACCTTCATTTCAATTGAATATTTATATGAAAAGCTACAGAAACAATCTCAGTAGCCAAAAGATTAATCCTTAACCCCGTTTAATGGCACAGGGTAAACGCCAAAGACATAGAACACAAAAACAAAAATCACAAACAAGAAACACGGAACAACAGCACAAATAACACAGTGCATATGTACTATATACCAACTAGATGTGTTCATCAAGAAACGGCCAGTAAAATAAGTTTACTGGGGGATCAAACCAGTTTTCGTTCACAACCTCACTCTATCCCAACAATCCTGAATAAAGTAAAAACGCAAAAGGTAAATCTTACGAAAGTGTTGCATTAACTTGAGGAAACTAAATAATACAACACATGATAATAAGCGATTAGGTAAACCCCAAGTACTTCAATGAACTCGAACATACAATTACATATATTGCAAAAATTAAAGGCAACTAAACACGCTTGAATCTTATGTTATTATTTGCAGAATATCTTTCTTTATTTTTCTGTATTCACAATCCTTTCAAATGATGCAAGAATAATTTTCTGGATCGGATATGTTATAAACGATGTCTGAATGTAATGTAGTGTGTGTCTTTGTGCCGTCTCTCACATTGATTATATGTTGGATTTAAGACTCGTGTACCAGTGAACTCGGGTTTCACTGACCGTTCCAAGGCGGTCATCACATTATTTATAGGTAAAGCTCTTTTGATGAATGTGTGGTCTGTGTGTTGTTGTTTTTTGTATTTGTGTATGCGTTGTTAACATTTAATGTCTCTAGTTCATTGTCTTTGAGCCCTTGCATTGTGTCCCTAAACAGGTTTTTTGTTTCGACTACTGGTTTGTCCCTGTAGTGTTCATTGTATCACTTACTTTGATACTTTAAACAAGGTGATCGTTCAAAGGTTGTCTGATTTGCTTATCCTTTTTGTTTTTATCATTTCATGATAACGAATCAACCCATCAAGTTTAAAAAAGAAAACATCAAGCCCACTTTGAGGATTAAATCCTGCGGTAGAATTATATAAATATTTCAGGAATTATTGAATGATAGCGTGTTTGCAATTGGCTTCTATAATAATTTTACAAATGTGTTTATTCTCTCTGAATGAATTGCCGGATTGGTGTCTTTATCGGGTATAAACACAGTTGGGCTGGTCAAAGTTTGTAGATCCGAAGGACTTTTAAGCATATATTTCAACTATAAATACATAGCGTCTTGTGCAGGGGTATTGTTATATAAATAACCATAAACGTACTGTCAAAAACTTGCTACACGTTATTGCTATAGTATATAAAAAATCAGCTTTAAAACTTCGTTGAAAATGATATCGAAATTCACTACAAGTCACTCTTTGGTGCCATGTAGACTTCCTTTATTTAGGGAATTCATCTAAGTACATTGTTTCTTCATTCATATATGTTTCGATAACGTCAGCGTAACAGGAACTCACTTGGGATTTGAAGCAGGTTTAGAACTCAACCTCATATTTTCCCCAACCTTTCAGATTAAGTCCATCATCTAATTTAACTGTGTCTATTCCGAATTTCGTAATCATCGACACTGTTCTAAGCATCCATTTAATAATTGGTTCATGGGCGAGTATATGGTGGAAATGAGATGATGTTACTTGATATTACGAAATCATATATCGCGCAACAACATGACCTGACATGAGACGACACATTGATGATGCGTCGTTAAGACTTGGGTTTAAAGTTAAAAACATGGTATTCTATGTAAATAAATTCATCAACCAGTTGCAAGTCATTCAGCATAAAACTTTGATATAAAATACAACTCCGTACCTTGTTATGTTCTGTAAGTTTAAATTATAGCTAGTCTCTGTTTTTGCCAATTTATTCATTTATTTTTATGAATAAAGAAATAAATGACGTGTAACATTAGGCCTCTTTATTACATTCTGCCACATAGAGAAATGTGTAGACAAAAAAGGAACTTTGTTCTACAATTGTTTTGCCTAGCCTACACGCCATATACAATTTCTATTGAGTGTTGACATTTTTCGCTAATATGTCGACAATTTTAGCCGCAATGTCAGCATTTTTCGCTACACTGTCAGCATTTTTCGCTTAAAATCGGCCTTTTCGCTACTTGTTGGCCAATTCCGCCACATTTCATTTTTATTTTTTTACAGTTTTACACCAAAACAAAGGTTTATAGACCTTTAAGTGTAGTACGGTATTTTTTATTTATGTTCTGCTATAATAATAATGTTATGTCCTATTTTTGCGCCAAAATGCAATTTATTTCGTTCTGTTTTGTTTGAAGTACCAAATCTATTATTAAGATAAACAGATTGTTTTATAGAGAATCACTTTGGCATGATATTTTCCTCCTGTAAATAGCCAACATCGGGTTAGGTCTTCTAAACATTTGATACGTCATTAAGATTCTTCTCCATTTCTTTTTATCCTTTTGTCTGGCTGATTTGACTTAAAGATTGTGACAATGGGTGATGGATGTTTCAACGAATTAGGGCCATGCAAAAGTGATTTTGTTTCTATCATCATCTGGCTGGCACGTGATGGATTGTCCCCCCCCCCCACTGTTGTCCGCCTCTGTACCGAAATGTAGTCGGCTCTTCACACTGGTGTCCGCCTCTGAACCGAAATGCTGTCGGCTCCTCACACTGGTGTACGCCTCTGAAGCAAAATGTAGTCGGCTCCTCACACTGGTGTCCGCCTGTGAACCGAAATGTAGTCGGCTCATCACACTGGTGTCCGCCTCTGTACCGAAATGTAGTCGGCTCCTCAAACAGGTGTCCGTCTCTGTACCGAAATGTAGTCGGCTCCTCACACTGGTGTACGTTCTCGTGGTCTCTCAAAATATCCCAAACAAAATAAACTAAACAAACAATCCCTTTGGTATGGCCTAGTCGAACAACAAAGACAACTGTAATGCATGTGACATTTAAGGTTCGATGATAAAAGGTTGTTATGTCCAAGACAAGCTACAAACCGTAAGAGCGGCCCTTTAAACCATCACCATCAAAGACACTAAGAAAGTAGATCTTGTAATCTTTAAATCATAAATGTCACTGCGCGCAATGAAGAAATGCATTTAACGTAGTTATAAGGTTTAGGTGCCGTGATTGTAAGAACGCTTTGAACTCTGAATGCTTTCCATACAATCCTAGGACGTTAAATTCAATAAACCATTTATAAAAATATATTGACTTACGGTATTCTATAAAACTGAATCATGGTGCCATAAATATGACAACCAGACAGGTATAGCGTAACAGTCTTTGTTAAAATAGCTTATATACATATTGGACACCATTATCAGCGATCGAATCGTGCTATTAGTATCGCTGAGTGGAACAGATATATATATTAAAATGTATATCTATGTAAAAAATCAGAGAAGAAGTCAGTCAAAACTTACCTGAATTTGTAAATCAAATTTTCAATGAAATTTGAAATATTACCATATCAAACTGATTTTCCTTATTTTACGATGATTCGCCTGTCAGAGTTACCCGTAATACCCACACACTTGGATTGCTCGTACCAAAACTGATATTAAAAGACCGGAATGATTCAGGTTCAATAGTAGATAAAACTTGTTGTTTTTCAGAAACACTCGCACTGCACTCGTAACAATCTGAAATAGTACAACAACTACAATTTAAATATCTGTGATGAATTACTGTTCCATGTTTCTGGTTGGTTATTGTTTTTTTTTGTTTTTTTTTTGTTTGGGGGGGGGGAGTTTCCATGTCGTTGGCGTTGACCCTGTGCCATTAAACGAGGTTTGTGTTAAAACGTTCGACTACTGTGCTTTTTCTGTAGTTTTTCATATAAATATTTTTTATCGATACGACAGTATACAGAAGTTTTGTGATTTTAATTACTTTGAAATTTGATTGTTTCTTCTAATCCTGATAAAGTGCCAATACATAAGATTACTTCCAGGTTTGTTTCAGCAATCTGTTTCAGCAATCCAATGTCAGATATCAAAGGTCATGTTTTCCTCATAATAACAATTTTTCAACCAATAACAATTTCACACAATTATCTCTAAAACTGATGGTTAATCACTTTGAATTCATATTATTTGTAGACAAATTCAATTATTTTCTTTTTTTAGTTTTTGCGACACTATGGTTTAATAACATTAATTTTATTCACGCGCTAGAAGTTTCGCTGCCCCGAGAAGGAGTATTAGGGATGCATTTGTGGTATGGACGTTTAACAATCAGTGCCATAATTCACGCAAAGGGCTTAAGGTTGCATCAATATGCTGCTTCTAACTCGAGTAAGGGAACATGTTTTCGATTTATAATTACACTGAAACAGCAAATGATCTCAATGTAATTCAATTGAAATCAACTGTATTTTTCAAATGTTTTACAAAGTAATATTTCTCGGACATGCCAACATTGAACTATCAGTATAATTGAAAGCTTACACACAGTTTATTAACTAACTGTCACATGTTTCCAAACTGACTTTCATCAAGTTCAAAGACAAAGCAGGACACAGCGTAGAGATAAAATACCTTTATAACAGTTTAATCAATGCATGCATTCACCCTCATGACTATAATGCATTTTGAACTTACTGCGGATGTATGAGAATTCATTATCTCCTCCTAGTACATGTTTTGGTATAAAATAATGACAATGCTTGATTGGGAATTCTCTGAATCACCCTTATTGAATATTCGTGTTTGTAATAGTGTGTAACCGAATGACAATAAAAGAGTTTTCAAATGTTCTGATCGATTCTGACGAATGCATCCACAAAATAGTTTCATAGAGTAAATTTAATTTTGTCTTTTTCCCCAACAAGGCTTACTTGTTGAACTAGAGGCATATTTAAAAGGTAGCATATACTTGGTGCATTTTTCTGAAGTCGATGGACAATTGAGGATTGTTTTCATGTTGTTCTTATTAATTTAACGTAGATCGATTTTGACGAATGCACCAAGAATAGTTTCAAATAGCATATTTTTCCACTTAGGCGTACTTGCTGAACTAGTGTCAGTCGCAAAAGGTAGCATTTACTTTTTGCATGTTGTGTGGGCTAATAACGATCTAAGACTTTTCATTTTTTCTGATAAAAATAATTTACGATCGATTCAGACGAACGTACCAGCAAACACTAGTGATGAAACGATTATCGAGTACAATCGATATATCGTCGCTGACAATGCTATGTCGGAGACAATCGAAAGTGATTTTCCAAAATCGATGTCGCTTATGTTACTTCCGGTAACTACGCATTTTTTGTTATGCGTAAAAAGTCGATTAAATGTTATTCTTTCTTTCCGGTAAATTCTCGTTGAGTTCGTTTTAACTGAGGTGGTCACTCTCGTACACAAATGAGATGAAAGAAATCCCTTTTGCTTAAAAACTTACAAACTCTCTCAAAATTACAAAGTGTTTTTGATTGTTTATATATTCCATAAAACCTTCTTCAATAATCAGTCTTTATGGTGTATTGGGTCCGGTCTTACCTGCAAATACCGTGGATTCCGGCTCAATGCATTCTGTTCTTGAAACTTGTTTTTGATAGCGTTCGTAATTAACTAATTTACTTTTTTGAAATTCCGATATTTTAATGAAATAATCTATATAACAGGTTTATATTGAATGTTAAGCTGGTTAACAAATATTTTATATGCTTTTTCATGGATAAAATGCTAAAATAACTGACTTGATGCGGTGTGAATTATTTTGCAATTGATGTGCAATTATTAAGTATGGGTTTTGTTGTTTGGTTTTTTCATTAAGTTCTTTAACACAGAAAAGGGTTATGGAATTTGACTTTCTGTTGCAAAAAGCATGAATATATCACCGCCCATACTGTTTCCATGGTAAACCATTTAGTTGAGCATGATAAAACCATGTATAGATGTATTCCTAAATGATATTATGAAGTTTCGATTATTGTCCGATAATAAATCGAAATACTTGGTCCGATTAGGCTTGATTATCCATAGAAAACGGAGTCCAATTTTCAAACACTAGCAAACACCGAAAAAGTATGACTCCAGTTTTGAATATCTACAAAAAATAGAGGTTAGCCCACTCCTTTGTCTGGTGATCGGAAAAAATGAGCTGCACCATATACATACACTTTATGCAATGAATGGCACCGTAAAATGTATGCGGCTGCACAAGTCAGGTGCTATTGTTTAATGGATATGTAATCAAAACATGACATTGTTGTTTAAATGGTTTTAAATTGTTTGTGTATATTAATATATAAATGATTATTTGTTTCTGTCTCAATTGTTTAAGGTTTTAAATATTTCAGGGGATGATTTCTTTCAAATCATATGTTATGATAATGTCTTCTGGCATCAGTGGTATGTTTGCTATGCATGTGTGCATTAATTGAAAATTAAACAGTAAGACAATACTTCGAGTCTTGTCTTTATATATATATATATATATATATATATATATATATATATATATATATATATATATATATATATATATATATATATATATATATATCATCTCTTAAAGAGTCTTGTCCATATAAAATATCTTGAAGGATCTCTTGTATTTACCATTCTTCTAACGGTTAAACTCGTTAGCGCTTTTATATATACAAGATTTTCAAGGACCTTTTATAAATACCTTTTGTGGTCTTGTCTAAATATCATTTATTTAAGGGCCTTGTCTATATACCATCTTATTAAATCTATTTGATATATACCATTCCTTTAGTTAGTATCTATATGTCATCGCATTAATGGTCTTGGGTCTTGACGACAAACTATTATTTATTTTTTTTTATTTACTTATCGATCGTAACTGAGCAATTCACAAATCATCAACTGTATTCTTGAAAACGTTTATATTTGTTCTTAATTTAAGTAAAATTCTTTGAAATTTGGCTTAGATAAGGGTTTTCAACTAACTTATGTTAGGGATTTAATGTTAAGGCAAACGTTAAAGTCAGTACAGAGACTTTAAAATGTGTATTTTTGTTAAAATCTTAAGTCTATAACACTCAAAAGTTACAAATATGTATATACCCGTTATCGGGTCTACTAAATATCAATATAATACAAGAAACAAACCAAAATTATTATAATGCTTAAATGCTTTTAACGAGAGCATAATTTCTTTCAATAAGCACCCATCAAAGCAAATAAATGCTCGTCACTACTTTATTATGGCTCCCCAGTAAAAGATCCCGGTGAATACCTCTTGATTACCTCAGATGGTATTAGATGGTGGTTACACCTGACCCAACAGGGAGCATCTGTGGTAATCATTCAATATTGACACAATGCCATAGATGTATCAGTCGTCCTAGATTCACACGAATACGTCTTGATTACCTCTATATTAGATGCCGGAAACACCTGACCCAACAGGGGGCATCTGTGATGATCATTCAAGGTTGACACAATGCCATAGATGTATCAGTCGTCCTAGATTCACACGAATACGTCTTGATTACCTCTATATTAGATGCCGGAAACACCTGACCCAACAGGGGGCATCTGTGATGATCAATCAAGGTTGACACAATGCCATAGATGTATCAGTCGTCCTAGATTCACACGAATACGCCTTGATTACCTCTATATTAGATGCCGGAAACACCTGACCCAACAGGGGGCATCTGTGATGATCATTCAAGGTTGACACAATGCCATAGATGTATCAGTCGTCCTAGATTCACACGAATACGCCTTGATTACCTCTATATTAGATGCCGGAAACACCTGACCCAACAGGGGGCATCTGTGATGATCAATCAAGGTTGACACAATGCCATTGATGTATCAGTCGTCCTAGATTCACACGAATACGTCTTGATTACCTCTATATTAGATGCCGGAAACACCTGACCCAACAGGGGGCATCTGTGATGATCATTTAATATTGACACAATGCCATAGATGTATCAGTCGTCCTAGATTCACACAAATAGGTCTTGATTACCTCTATATTAGATGCCGGAAACACCTGACCCAGCAGGGGGCATCTGTGATGATCAATCAAGGTTGACACAATGCCATAGATGTATCAGTCGTCCTAGATTCACACGAATACGTCTTGATTACCTCTATATTAGATGCCGGAAACACCTGACCCAACAGGGGGCATCTGTGATGATCAATCAAGGTTGACACAATGCCATAGATGTATCAGTCGTCCTAGATTCACACGAATACGTCTTGATTACCTTTATATTAGATGCCGGAAACACCTGACCCAGCAGGGGGCATCTGTGATGATCAATCAAGGTTGACACAATGCCATAGATGTACCAATCTTAGATTCCCACGAATACGCCTTGATTACCTCTATATTAGATGGCGGTGACCCCTGACCCAACAGGGGGCATCTGTGATGATCAATCAAGGTTGACACAATGCCATAGATGTACCAATCGTCCTAGATTCACACGAATACGTCTTGATTACCTCTATATTAGATGGCAGTGACACCTGACCCAACAGGGGGCATCTGTGATGATCAATCAAGGTTGACACAATGCAATAGATGTACCAATCGTCCTAGATTCACACGAATACGCCTTGATAACCTCTATATTAGATGCCGGAAACACCTGACCAAGCAGGGGACATCTGTGGTGATCAATCAAGGTTGACACAATGCCATAGATGTATCAGTCGTCCTAGATTCACACGAATACGCCTTGATTACCTCTATATTAGATGGTGTTGACACCTGACCCAGCAAGGGGCATCTGTGATAATCAATCAAGGTTGACACAATGCCATAGATGTACCAATCTTAGATTTCCACGATTACCTCTATATTAGATGGCGGAAACACCTGACCCAACAGGGAGCATCTGTGATGATCAATCAAGGTTGACACAATGCCATAGATGTACCAATCGTCCTAGATTCACACGAATACGTCTTGAATACCTCTATATTAGATGGCGGTGACACCTGACCCAACAGGGAGCATCTGTGATGATCAATCAAGGTTGACACAATGCCATAGATGTATCAGTCGTCCTAGATTCACACGAATACGTCTTGATTACCTCTATATTAGATGGTGTTAACACCTGACCCAACAGGGGGAATCTGTGGTAATCAATCAAGGTTGAAACAATGCCATAGATGTATCAGTCGCCCTAGATTCACACGAATACCTCTTGATTACCTCTATATTAGATGGTGTTGACACTTGGCCCAACAGGGGGCATCTCTGGTAATCAATCAAGGTTGAAACAATGCCATAGATGTATCAGTCGTCCTAGATTCACACGAATACCTCTTGATTACCTCTATATTAGATGGCGGTGACACCTGAACCAGCAGGGGGCATCTGTGGTAATCAATCAAAGTTGAAACAATGCCATAGATGTATCAGTCGTCCTAGATTCACACGAATACGTCTTGATTACCTCTATATTAGATGGTGTTGGCACCTGACCCAACAGGGGGCATCTGTGGTAATCAATCAAGGTTGAAAAAATGCCATAGATGTATCAGTCGTCCTAGATTCACACGAATACGTCTTGATTACCTCTATATTAGATGCCGGAAACACCTGACCCAACAGGGGGCATCTGTGATGATCATTCAAGGTTGACACAATGCCATAGATGTATCAGTCGTCCTAGATTCACACGAATACGTCTTGATTACCTCTATATTAGATGCCGGAAACACCTGACCCAACAGGGGGCATCTGTGGTGATCATTCAAGGTTGACACAAT
This sequence comes from Mya arenaria, assembly GCF_026914265.1. Taxonomy (NCBI): domain Eukaryota; kingdom Metazoa; phylum Mollusca; class Bivalvia; order Myida; family Myidae; genus Mya; species Mya arenaria. The sequence continues at coordinate 46,402,771 of NC_069122.1, forward strand.
GCCATAGATGTATCAGTCGTCCTAGATTCAAACGAATACGTCTTGATTACCTCTATATTAGATGCCGGAAACACCTGACCCAACAGGGGGCATCTGTGATGATCAATCAAGGTTGACACAATGCCATAGATGTATCAGTCGTCCTAGATTCACACGAATACGTCTTGATTACCTCTATATTAGGTGGCGGTGACACCTGACCCAACAGGGGGCATCTGTGATAATCAATCAAGGTTGACATAATGCAATAGATGTACCAATCTTAGATTCCCACGAATACGTCTTGATTACCTCTATATTAGATGCCGGAAACACCTGACCAAACAGGGAGCATCTGTGATGATCAATCAAGGTTGACACAATGCCATAGATGTATCAGTCGTCCTAGATTCACACGAATACGCCTTAATTACCTCTATATTAGATGGCGGAAACACCTGACCCAGCAGGGAGCATCTGTGATAATCAATCAATATTGACACAATGCCATAGATGTATCAGTCGCCCTAGATTCACACGAATACGTCTTGATTACCTCTATATTAGATGCCGGAAACACCTGACCCAACAGGGGGCATCTGTGATGATCAATCAAGGTTGACACAATGCCATAGATGTATCAGTCGTCCTAGATTCACACGAATACGTCTTGATTACCTCTATATTAGATGGCGGAAACACCTGACCCAGCAGGGGGCATCTGTGATGATCAATCAAGGTTGACACAATGCCATAGATGTATCAGTCGTCCTAGATTCACACGAATACGTCTTGATTACCTCTATATTAGATGGTGGTGACACCTGACCCAGCAGGGGGCATCTGTGATGATCAATCAAGGTTGACAAAATGCCATAGATGTATCAGTCGTCCTAGATTCACACGAATACGTCTTGATTACCTCTATATTAGATGCCGGAAACACCTGACCCAACAGGGGGCATCTGTGGTAATCATTCAATATTGACACAATGCCATAGATGTATCAGTCGTACTAGATTCACACGAATACGTCTTGATTACCTCTATATTAGATGCCGGAAACACATGACCCAACAGGGGGCATCTGTGGTGATCAATCAAGGTTGACACAATGCCATAGATGTATCAGTCGTCCTAGATTCACACGAATACGTCTTGATTACCTTTATATTAGATGCCGGAAACACCTGACCCAACAGGGGGCATCTGTGATGATCAATCAAGGTTGACACAATGCCATAGATGTACCAATCTTAGATTCCCACGAATACGCCTTGATTACCTCTATATTAGATGGCAGTGACACCTGACCCAACAGGGGGCATCTGTGATGATCAATCAAGGTTGACACAATGCCATAGATGTATCAGTCGTCCTAGATTCACACGAATACCTCTTGATTACCTCTATATTAGATGGTGTTAACACCTGACCCAACAAGGGGCATCTGTGGTAATCAATCAAGGTTGAAACAATGCCATAGATGTATCAGTCGTCCTAGATTCACACGAATACCTCTTGATTGCCTCTATATTAGATGGTGTTGACACTTGGCCCAACAGGGGGCATCTGTGGTAATCAATCAAGGTTGAAACAATGCCATAGATGTATCAGTCGTCCTAGATTCACACGAATACCGCTTGATTACCTCTATATTAGATGGTGTTGACACCTGACCCAACAGGGGGCATCTGTGGTAATCAATTAAGGTTGAAACAATGCCATAGATGTATCAGTCGTCCTAGATTCACACGAATACGCCTTGATTACCTCTATATTAGGTGCCGGAAACACCTGACCCAACAGGGGGCATCTGTGATGATCATATAAGGTTGACACAATGCCATAGATGTATCAGTCGTCCTAGATTCACACGAATACGCCTTGATTACCTCTATATTAGATGCCGGAAACACCTGACCCAACAGGGGGCATCTGTGATGATCAATCAAGGTTGACACAATGCCATAGATGTATCAGTCGTCCTAGATTCACACGAATACGTCTTGATTACCTCTATATTAGATGCCGGAAACACCTGACCCAACAGGGGGCATCTGTGATGATCATTTAATATTGACACAATGCCATAGATGTATCAGTCCTCCTAGATTCACACAAATACGTCTTGATTACCTCTATATTAGATGCCGGAAACACCTGACCCAGCAGGGGGCATCTGTGATGATCAATCAAGGTTGACACAATGCCATAGATGTATCAGTCGTCCTAGATTCACACGAATACGTCTTGATTACCTCTATATTAGATGCCGGAAACACCTGACCCAACAGGGGGCATCTGTGATGATCATTCAAGGTTGACACAATGCCATAGATGTATCAGTCGTCCTAGATTCACACGAACACGTCTTGATTACCTTTATATTAGATGCCGGAAACACCTGACCCAGCAGGGGGCATCTGTGATGATCAATCAAGGTTGACACAATGCCATAGATGTACCAATCTTAGATTCCCACGAATACGCCTTGATTACCTCTATATTAGATGGCGGTGACCCCTGACCCAACAGGGGGCATCTGTGATGATCAATCAAGGTTGACACAATGCCATAGATGTACCAATGGTCCTAGATTCACACGAATACGTCTTGATTACCTCTATATTAGATGGCAGTGACACCTGACCCAACAGGGGGCATCTGTGATGATCAATCAAGGTTGACACAATGCCATAGATGTATCAGTCGTCCTAGATTCACACGAATACGTCTTGATTACCTTTATATTAGATGCCGGAAACACCTGACCCAGCAGGGGGCATCTGTGATGATCAATCAAGGTTGACACAATGCCATAGATGTACCAATCTTAGATTCCCACGAATACGCCTTGATTACCTCTATATTAGATGGCAGTGACACCTGACCCAACAGGGGGCATCTGTGATGATCAATCAAGGTTGACACAATGCCATAGATGTATCAGTCGTCCTAGATTCACACGAATACCTCTTGATTACCTCTATATTAGATGGTGTTAACACCTGACCCAACAAGGGGCATCTGTGGTAATCAATCAAGGTTGAAACAATGCCATAGATGTATCAGTCGTCCTAGATTCACACGAATACCTCTTGATTGCCTCTATATTAGATGGTGTTGACACTTGGCCCAACAGGGGGCATCTGTGGTAATCAATCAAGGTTGAAACAATGCCATAGATGTATCAGTCGTCCTAGATTCACACGAATACCGCTTGATTACCTCTATATTAGATGGTGTTGACACCTGACCCAACAGGGGGCATCTGTGGTAATCAATTAAGGTTGAAACAATGCCATAGATGTATCAGTCGTCCTAGATTCACACGAATACGCCTTGATTACCTCTATATTAGGTGCCGGAAACACCTGACCCAACAGGGGGCATCTGTGATGATCATATAAGGTTGACACAATGCCATAGATGTATCAGTCGTCCTAGATTCACACGAATACGCCTTGATTACCTCTATATTAGATGCCGGAAACACCTGACCCAACAGGGGGCATCTGTGATGATCAATCAAGGTTGACACAATGCCATAGATGTATCAGTCGTCCTAGATTCACACGAATACGTCTTGATTACCTCTATATTAGATGCCGGAAACACTTGACCCAACAGGGGGCATCTGTGATGATCATTTAATATTGACACAATGCCATAGATGTATCAGTCCTCCTAGATTCACACAAATACGTCTTGATTACCTCTATATTAGATGCCGGAAACACCTGACCCAGCAGGGGGCATCTGTGATGATCAATCAAGGTTGACACAATGCCATAGATGTATCAGTCGTCCTAGATTCACACGAATACGTCTTGATTACCTCTATATTAGATGCCGGAAACACCTGACCCAACAGGGGGCATCTGTGATGATCATTCAAGGTTGACACAATGCCATAGATGTATCAGTCGTCCTAGATTCACACGAACACGTCTTGATTACCTTTATATTAGATGCCGGAAACACCTGACCCAGCAGGGGGCATCTGTGATGATCAATCAAGGTTGACACAATGCCATAGATGTACCAATCTTAGATTCCCACGAATACGCCTTGATTACCTCTATATTAGATGGCGGTGACCCCTGACCCAACAGGGGGCATCTGTGATGATCAATCAAGGTTGACACATGCCATAGATGTACCAATGGTCCTAGATTCACACGAATACGTCTTGATTACCTCTATATTAGATGGCAGTGACACCTGACCCAACAGGGGGCATCTGTGATGATCAATCAAGGTTGACACAATGCCATAGATGTATCAGTCGTCCTAGATTCACACGAATACGTCTTGATTACCTCTATATTAGATGGCGGAAACACCTGACCCAGCAGGGGGCATCTGTGATGATCAATCAAGGTTGACACAATGCCATAGATGTATCAGTCGTCCTAGATTCACACGAACACGTCTTGATTACCTCTATATTAGATGGTGGTGACACCTGACCCAGCAGGGGGCATCTGTGATGATCAATCAAGGTTGACACAATGCCATAGATGTATCAGTCGTCCTAGATTCACACGAATACGCCTTGATTACCTCTATATTAGATGGCGGAAACACCTGACCCAGCAGGGGGCATCTGTGATGATCAATCAAGGTTGACACAATGCCATAGATGTATCAGTCGTCCTAGAGTCACACGAATACGTCTTGATTACCTCTATATTAGATGGTGGTGACACCTGACCCAGCAGGGGGCATCTGTGATGATCAATCAAGGTTGACACAATGCCATAGATGTATCAGTCGTCCTAGATTCAAACGAATACGTCTTGATTACCTCTATATTAGATGCCGGAAACACCTGACCCAACAGGGGGCATCTGTGATGATCAATCAAGGTTGACACAATGCCATAGATGTATCAGTCGTCCTAGATTCACACGAATACCGCTTGATTACCTCTATATTAGATGGTGTTGACACCTGACCCAACAGGGGGCATCTGTGGTAATCAATCAAGGTTGAAACAATGCCATAGATGTATCAGTCGTCCTAGATTCACACGAATACGTCTTGATTACCTCTATATTAGATGTCGGAAACACCTGACCCAACAGGGGGCATCTGTGGTGATCAATCAAGGTTGACACAATGCCGTAGATGTATCAGTCGTCCTAGATTCACACGAATACGTCTTGATTACCTCTATATTAGATGGCGGAAACACCTGACCCAGCAGGGGACATCTGTGATGATCAATCAAGGTTGACACAATGCCATAGATGTATCAGTCGTCCTAGATTCACACGAATACGTCTTGATTACCTCTATATTAGATGGTGGTGACACCTGACCCAGCAGGGGGCATCTGTGATGATCAATCAAGGTTGACACAATGCCATAGATGTATCAGTCGTCCTAGATTCACACGAATACGTCTTGATTACCTTTATATTAGATGCCGGAAACACCTGACCCAGCAGGGGGCATCTGTGATGATCAATCAAGGTTGACACAATGCCATAGATGTACCAATCTTAGATTCCCACGAATACGCCTTGATTACCTCTATATTAGATGGCGGTGACCCCTGACCCAACAGGGGGCATCTGTGATGATCAATCAAGGTTGACACAATGCCATAGATGTACCAATCGTCCTAGATTCACATGAATACGTCTTGAATACCTATATATTAGATGGCGGTGACACCTGACCCAACAGGGAGCATCTGTGGTAATCAATCAAGGTTGAAACAATGCCATAGATGTATCAGTCGTCCTAGATTCACACGAATACGTCTTGATTGCCTCTATATTAGATGGTGTTGACACTTGACCCAACAGGGGGCATCTGTGGTAATCAATCAAGGTTGAAACAATGCCATAGATGTATCAGTCGTCCTAGATTCACACGAATACCTCTTGATTACCTCTATATTAGATGGCGGTGACACCTGACCCAACAGGGGGCATCTGTGGTAATCAATCAAGGTTGAAACAATGCCATAGATGTATCAGTCGTCCTAGATTCACACGAATACCGCTTGATTACCTCTATATTAGATGGTGTTGACACCTGACCCAACAGGGGGCATCTGTGGTTATCAATCAAGGTTGAAACAATGCCATAGATGTATCAGTCGTCCTAGATTCACACGAATACGTCTTGATTACCTCTATATTAGATGCCGGAAACACCTGACCCAACAGGGGGCATCTGTGGTGATCAATCAAGGTTGACACAATGCCGTAGATGTATCAGTCGTCCTAGATTCACACGAATACGTCTTGATTACCTCTATATTAGATGGCGGAAACACCTGACCCAGCAGGGGACATCTGTGATGATCAATCAAGGTTGACACAATGCCATAGATGTATCAGTCGTCCTAGATTCACACGAATACGTCTTGATTACCTCTATATTAGATGCCGGATACACATGACCCAACAGGGGGCATCTGTGGTGATCAATAAAGGTTGACACAATGCCATAGATGTATCAGTCGTCCTAGATTCACACGAATACGTCTTGATTACCTTTATATTAGATGCCGGAAACACCTGACCCAGCAGGGGGCATCTGTGATGATCAATCAAGGTTGACACAATGCCATAGATGTACCAATCTTAGATTCCCACGAATACGCCTTGATTACCTCTATATTAGATGGCAGTGACACCTGACCCAACAGGGGGCATCTGTGATGATCAATCAAGGTTGACACAATGCCATAGATGTATCAGTCGTCCTAGATTCACACGAATACCTCTTGATTACCTCTATATTAGATGGTGTTAACACCTGACCCAACAAGGGGCATCTGTGGTAATCAATCAAGGTTGAAACAATGCCATAGATGTATCAGTCGTCCTAGATTCACACGAATACCTCTTGATTGCCTCTATATTAGATGGTGTTGACACTTGACCCAACAGGGGGCATCTGTGGTAATCAATCAAGGTTGAAACAATGCCATAGATGTATCAGTCGTCCTAGATTCACACGAATACCTCTTGATTACCTCTATATTAGATGGTGTTGACACTTGGCCCAACAGGGGGCATCTGTGGTAATCAATCAAGGTTGAAACAATGCCATAGATGTATCAGTCGTCCTAGATTCACACGAATATCGCTTGATTACCTCTATATTAGATGGTGTTGACACCTGACCCAACAGGGGGCATCTGTGGTAATCAATTAAGGTTGAAACAATGCCATAGATGTATCAGTCGTCCTAGATTCACACGAATACGCCTTGATTACCTCTATATTAGATGCCGGAAACACCTGACCCAACAGGGGGCATCTGTGATGATCATATAAGGTTGACACAATGCCATAGATGTATCAGTCGTCCTAGATTCACACGAATACGCCTTGATTACCTCTATATTAGATGCCGGAAACACCTGACCCAACAGGGGGCATCTGTGATGATCAATCAAGGTTGACACAATGCCATAGATGTATCAGTCGTCCTAGATTCACACGAATACGTCTTGATTACCTCTATATTAGATGCCGGAAACACCTGACCCAACAGGGGGCATCTGTGATGATCATTTAATATTGACACAATGCCATAGATGTATCAGTCCTCCTAGATTCACACAAATACGTCTTGATTACCTCTATATTAGATGCCGGAAACACCTGACCCAGCAGGGGGCATCTGTGATGATCAATCAAGGTTGACACAATGCCATAGATGTATCAGTCGTCCTAGATTCACACGAATACGTCTTGATTACCTCTATATTAGATGCCGGAAACACCTGACCCAACAGGGGGCATCTGTGATGATCATTCAAGGTTGACACAATGCCATAGATGTATCAGTCGTCCTAGATTCACACGAACACGTCTTGATTACCTTTATATTAGATGCCGGAAACACCTGACCCAGCAGGGGGCATCTGTGATGATCAATCAAGGTTGACACAATGCCATAGATGTACCAATCTTAGATTCCCACGAATACGCCTTGATTACCTCTATATTAGATGGCGGTGACCCCTGACCCAACAGGGGGCATCTGTGATGATCAATCAAGGTTGACACAATGCCATAGATGTACCAATGGTCCTAGATTCACACGAATACGTCTTGATTACCTTTATATTAGATGGCAGTGACACCTGACCCAACAGGGGGCATCTGTGATGATCAATCAAGGTTGACACAATGCCATAGATGTATCAGTCGTCCTAGATTCACACGAATACGTCTTGATTACCTCTATATTAGATGGCGGAAACACCTGACCCAGCAGGGGGCATCTGTGATGATCAATCAAGGTTGACACAATGCCATAGATGTATCAGTCGTCCTAGATTCACACGAACACGTCTTGATTACCTCTATATTAGATGGTGGTGACACCTGACCCAGCAGGGGGCATCTGTGATGATCAATCAAGGTTGACACAATGCCATAGATGTATCAGTCGTCCTAGATTCACACGAATACGTCTTGATTACCTCTATATTAGATGGCGGAAACACCTGACCCAGCAGGGGGCATCTGTGATGATCAATCAAGGTTGACACAATGCCATAGATGTATCAGTCGTCCTAGATTCACACGAATACGTCTTGATTACCTCTATATTAGATGGTGGTGACACCTGACCCAGCAGGGGGCATCTGTGATGATCAATCAAGGTTGACACAATGCCATAGATGTATCAGTCGTCCTAGATTCAAACGAATACGTCTTGATTACCTCTATATTAGATGCCGGAAACACCTGACCCAACAGGGGGCATCTGTGATGATCAATCAAGGTTGACACAATGCCATAGATGTATCAGTCGTCCTAGATTCACACGAATACCGCTTGATTACCTCTATATTAGATGGTGTTGACACCTGACCCAACAGGGGGCATCTGTGGTAATCAATCAAGGTTGAAACAATGCCATAGATGTATCAGTCGTCCTAGATTCACACGAATACGTCTTGATTACCTCTATATTAGATGCCGGTGTCGACGTAGCCCAGTCGGCATATATTTTTAATTAGGATCCGTTTGTGTAGAGTAACCACTGTAACAAATCAAAATATCCTAGATATTTTATTATAACAATAATGTGACTGGTCACTATAAAATCAGGAAGGCAAGTGCCGATATACAAATGCACACTACAAATACAACATGTAGATATTAATACAAACGAGATTCAGGCTATATACTGATATAGTTATATTACATCAGATGTTAATTGTTATTAAGATATATTTCAACACATATTATATGCTTATTAAATACCAAAAATGTACTAACCTGTAACAAATCAAAATATCCTAGATATTTTATTATAACAATAATGTGACTGGTCACTATAAAATCAGGAAGGCAAGTGCAAAGATTAACACACTCGACACCTGATGACCAATCACGCGTGACGGGTTAGTACGAACAATGGTAGAATAAAATGTAGAGTAAAATAATGATCACAGGACACCTTGGGCGGAGTTTAGTTGGATCAAGGTAAGGACAAAAGTAGAAATATAGGAAATAAGAATAATACGAATATCGTGGATGTAATAAATACAAAGACTCCTGACTTAATGCAAATTTAATATATTTTATTAATGTATTCAATACAATCAACACATGTCCTGTGACATACTCCCCCTGCTTAATAAAAAGGCTCCTGACTTTTCCGTTATACAGCCTGAAATATATAAAATAGTGAAAACATGCAAATTTAAAAGAATAGTAAGCACACAAATAAATCAATATGTGCACGCTGGCTAGGCTACCGCTCAATAATATGCACATTACCAGAGGTAAGCGTATCTACACCTAGAAGGTTAAGTATTAAACTAAACTAGAGTAATTGGGGAACCCAACAACTAGAGCAATCTCTACTACATACAGATCATACGGTAAATATGGACCTGTACGAAATGCAACTTATAACTACCCAAGGTAAGTATAAATATCTACTTATGCAGATCTAAGGGCGATCGACGGACAACTACCAAAGGTGAGTATCAACTACAGGTAAGTACTCTTCATACCATACTTAATACATCAGGTAAGTATTACAAAAAGTAAGTACCTTGTATCAAAACCTACCAAACTCATATCTTCTTCTAGATATGGGCTTGAAAATCATACATTTCCACAAATAACAATGACAACGTATAACATATGTCAACATTAGCAATTTACACGTATCACGCATACATGTTATCATTCACACCTTCTGCTAAAATAATAAAGTTCTTTAAAATCTGTACTCCACTTAACACCAATCAAGGGTCACATATCACACTATAAAATCACCTGTAGTCATCCAGGTCGGCTTCTTCCGTATCCTCTTCGGTCTTGGGCTGATACCAATATCCTGTGGATGTTCTCTGGCAGGGGTAGCAAATCTAGGTACGGAATCCACATCGTTGTCGTCATCATCATACTGTACACCGCCATTATTATCATCTTCCTGTTCATCCACACAAACACTGACATCTGATGCCTCATTGTCATCCGCACTAACATCATCTACAAGAGCATCCCTGTCAGTGGTAGACATGAACGGAAGGAGTAGATTACGATGCAGAGTCCTAGACTTCTTATACCGTGCTCCTTCGCGTTTCACCTCATATACAGGTATGTCATCAATGGGCTTGTCGATGACAATATACGGATGTGGCTCCCATCTATCTGCTAACTTCTGTTTCCCCCTGATGGACACGTTGCGGACTAGAACACGGTCTCCTGGCAGTAACACAGAACTGCGGGCACGGCTATCGTAGGTGGCCTTGTTCGTCGACGAGGTCTTCGCTGCTACCTCCCGGGCCTTCGCGTAGGCGAACTGGAGACGGTCTCGCAGCTTACCAAGGTACTCCGAATGTGTGCTCGACGACAAGCTGTCAGTGGGTAGCCCAAGAAAAGCGTCAATAGCGAGCCTGGGGTGCCTCCCAAACATCAGAAAGTACGGAGAAAACCCTGTACCTTCATGGTGCGTGGCATTATAGGCGTGCACCAGACCCGATACATGAGACTTCCAGTCAAGCTTCTGACACTCCTCAAGGGTCCCGAGCATCTTGAGTAGCGTCTGGTTAAACCGCTCGACCATTCCATTACCCATGGGGTGGTAGGGCGTAGTGCGTGTCTTTTCTACACCTGCCAGGGCACACAACTCCTTGATGAGCGCAGATTCAAAATTCCTTCCCTGGTCACTGTGGATTCTTGCGGGAAAACCATAGTGCACGACGAAATTTTCAAACAATATCCTGGCGGTGGTTTTCGCAGTCTGGTTGCGTGTGGGGTAAGCTTGAGCATACCGGCTGAAATGGTCTGTCAATACAAGGACGTTCTCAAAGCCTCCCTTGGACCGCTCCAATGACAAATAGTCGATGCAGATAATGTCCATCGGAGCTGTAGACGTGATTGGGCACATCTCTGCCACAGATGCGCGGGACTTCCGGCGAATACAACGTCCACAGTTCCTGACAGCATCAGCGACAAAACTGTCCATCCCAGGCCAGTAGAATCGCTCCTTGAAGAGTGCAACCGTCCGGTCGCGTCCTTGATGACCAAGGTCATCGTGAAGCGCCTTGAATATCTCGGTACGGAGGTTCTCTGGCAACAGTAACTGGAGGCGTTCTTCTGTATGGAGGTTGGACTTCCGATACAGGACACCCTGAAGCACAATAAAGTGGTTCCACTCCCTCAAATATGTAGTCATATGTCGGTCCATCGGCGTAGCCGGTCGGGTTCCGCGTGATATATGGTCTGCAATCTGTGAGAGGGTCGAGTCCTGGGCTTGTGCCTTGTGCCAATCCGTAGAGGATAGACTATGGGCACTGAGTATATCATCTGGAATATCCACATGATGACTGGGTGGTGTCGATTCCGGATTGCGTACTGTCTCTGACAGCGGTACTGTCTCTGCTGTCGCAGCATGACTGACGGCGTGAATGACATCGGTCGGAATATTTCTACTGAGGCCATCAGCATCCTGGTTATTCGCTCCCTTCCGGTAAGAGATCGTAAAATCATAGTTGGAAAGCGCAGCGAGCCATCGATGTCCAGTGGCATCCAGCTTGGCAGTGGTGTTTACGTACGTGAGCGGATTGTTATCCGTCACAACCTCAAATTTCCCGCCATAAAGATAGTCGTGAAACTTTTCAGTGACCGACCACTTTAAGGCAAGGAATTCGAGTTTGTGCGCTGGATAACTGCGCTCGCTCTGCTTTAAACTTCTGCTGGCGTATGCTATGGGCCGCTCCTTCCCATCATGACGCTGGTACAATACGGCACCAAGACCAAGTGACGAGGCATCAGTATGCACCGAAAACGGCTTGCTGTAATCAGCGTAGGCTAACACTGGAGGGTTTGTCAGCTGTGCCTTCAGCTCCTCAAATGCCTTCTGCTGTGATTCTGACCATTGGAATGGTACTTTCTTGATCTTTCTCGGGGTCTTAGAACCCGTCTTCCTGTTGGTCGGTTGACCAATCAAAAGATCATTAAGAGGCCGTGCTATAGTCGAAAATCCACGAATAAAGCGCCTATAATAGCCGGCGAAACCAAGGAACTGCCGGACTTCCTTTGTGGACTTAGGCGTGGGCCAGTTCTTGACGGCTTCCGTCTTTTTCGGATCAGCTTTGATCCCCTCAGCTGATACAACGTGACCGAGGTACGTAGTCTCCTCTTTGAAGAACTCGCACTTGCTAGGCTTGATCTTCAGGTTATAGTCGGCAAGGCGTTGGAATACGGCATCGAGTCTATCAAGGTGGCTATCGATGTCCTGACTGAAGATGATGATATCGTCCAGATAGATTAGGCAGTCTTTCAAGTTGAGGTCTCCCATGCAGCGTTCCATAAGGCGTTGGAACGTCGCTGGCGCATTACAGAGGCCGAAAGGCATACGGTTCGCCTCATAGAATCCTAGACCCCAGACTTGAAAAGCTGTCTTCTCTTTATCATCTTCTTCAAGTTCCACTTGCCAGTAACCTGACTTGAGGTCAAGTTTAGAAAAATACTTCGCTCCCGACAACATATGTAGCGTGTCTTCGACGCGTGGAAGTGCGTAGGCATCCTTCTTGGTGCGGGAGTTGAGTTTCCGGAAGTCGATGCAAAATCGGATAGTGCCATCCTTCTTCCGAACGATCACGACGTTGGACGAAAAGGGGCTGCTTGATTCTCTGATCGCACCCATATCCAACATGTCTTGCAGGTGGTGTTTCACTTCCTGGAATAGTGAAGGAGGTACTCTTCTACACGCTTCTTTGAAAGGTTCTGGATTCGTCAGGACTATACGATGTTTCACTGCTGATGTGTTTCCTAGATCGAGTGATGTTTTGGGAAATATCGACTCCCACTTGTCGAATAACTTTAATACCCTTTCCTTTTGCTCTTTAGTTAAAGGAGAATCATTCATGTCAACGCCGTATTTGACCTTTATTTCACACTTTGTTTCATTATCTATGTTTTCTTTTTCAGGTGCGGTTTGCTGATGGACAGAGGCGGAGGGAACTTCAGAGGTAAGTATCTCATTTTCTTTTTCATGTTCTTCGGCGTCTTTCTTCTTTTCAAAAATTGGTGCTGATCTAAGCACTTTCACCTCTTGTAATTGACAGATAGGCGTCTTAGCCTTGATTTTCAAAACCTTTGCTGAAAGGTTACACACACGTACAGGCACTCTTGTAGTTTTCCCTGGGTTACTAAGTGTAACAACTCTTGGACCTATAGTGGGTTTATCTGGACCTGCATTATCGAAGTTCTCTGTTACAGCAGATTCTATCTCTGATGTCTTTCGTACCAGACCTGTAACAGTTCTCACTTCCATCGGCTGTAATAAAAAATCTTTGGTAGCCTTAACTACTCCGACACTAGAACAACACGACATTTCAAAGGCCATGCTCCATTCATCAGGAATGTCGTCTACATTCTCGCATTTACACCACACGGCACATTCACGAATAACATTCATGCCAACTATTGCAGGTACTTTTCTGTTATACTCTGTGCTTTTAACAATGAGCAGAGGTATTGTTAATGGTGGCATATCAGTGTTAGGTAAACTAACGTTGGCCTCAATGTAACCACTATATGGTATCTGTTGACCATTTGCTCCTGTAACGTTCAATTCAAACTCATCTAGGCCTTTCAATTTAGGCTTTTCATTCATGGACAAATAAAACTCTTCTGAAAGTGTACTTATCATAGACCCCGTGTCTATCAACGCTTTAACTATCTGCCCTTCTATTTCAACAAAGTTCTCATTCGACTTCCCTACTAATCTTTCATGTAAGTTATTCTTTGAAGTTCTGATGGGGCTATCTACTTTTTCGCTTCCATCGTGCCCCCCGATGAAAGCTTTTTCTCGTTTAAAGACTTCTCATTCTGTTCTGGTCCCTTTTCTGTTTCCTTGATCTGCTCTTCTTTCCCATCGTCACTTCTACCTCTGAATCCTCTATTTCCACCTCTGTACCCTCCTCTAAAGGGTCTTCTGAAGTTACTGTTGTAATTATTTCCTCTATAACTAGTACTTTGCCCTTTCAACCTTTTCATTTCTATCTCCATGGATTTCAATCTTTCTAAGAGTTCTTTCATTCCACTTTCATCCCTTATCTGATTGACATATGCACTACGCGTATTTTCTTCTCTGACTTCACTATTCTCTTCCTCTTCTTCTGACCTAGCCTTTCTCCTTAAACATTCAAATGAGTCTTTACTTTCATATGCCACTCTAGTGGTCATTCGTAACTTTTCAGATCTCAATCCTCTCCAAAATCTTTCCTTCAACTTCTTATCTCGTTTCTCTTCATCAATTTCACCCTTTTCAACAGCCTGTTGAAACAATGTTTCTACTCTTACTCCCCAAGACGAACATGATTCTCCTTCTTTTTGCTTTGCTGAATAAAACTCCGTTACTACTCTATCACCTGTTTTCACATTACCATATACTTCTTTCAACTTATTCACTATCGTTTCAGCACTAGCAGTGGGTTTAAGAGTCAAGAGAACTTGTCTTACATCTCCTTGCAACGAGTTTCTAATTGCTTGTACTACAGCATGATCTGGATAAGCATTACTTTCTAGAATACTACAAACATCCACTTTCCACTGCTCAAAATGCTTTCCGTTAAAGTTTGGTATCTTTGGTGAACCAACTTTATACATAACGCTTTCAGCTTTATGTTCTCTACCTTTCAATCTTTCCTCTTTCTTTTTGTTTCGATCATTAAATTCAGTTTTTCTGTTATCAGCTTTATCCAGAAGCAACTGTTCTTTCTCTTTCAATAATATTAATCTATGATTCAATTCCTCTTCATTTTCTCTCCTCATTTCTAAATCTCTTTCAATTCTCTCATTTTCATTCCTTCTTTTATTCAGTTCCAACTCTTGTTGCTCTAATATTTTGATTCTTTCTACTAATTCATGTTCCGCTTTTCTCTTCATTTCCATTTCATAGTTCAATCTCTGTCTATTTTCCATCATAAATCGCTGCTTTCTATCCTCCTCCATTTGTAACTGTTTCAGTTTCAAACTTTCACGCTCATATCTACTAGATTGACTTTTAATTTCCTCTTGGTCCATTCTTAAACTTCTAATTTCAGTCTTTAAATCACGAGGACTTTCGTTTTGAACACTTTTGTGCTTTACATCTTTCATCACATCATACCTCATATCAAAATCTTTATAGCTACCTTTCAGTTTTGTTTCACTCAAATCGTCAAAGTGCCTGAGACGTTTAGCTTTTTCTATTTCTCCCCTCTCCCCGATGGAATTGGCCCTAATTCCATATTTACTCATAGGCTCAGTTGTAAGCTTCTGATCAAGCAAATCATCATCGTATCTAAGCTCTCGCAAAGTTTGCTCTAACCTTTCATAGTGATCATCAAGATATTTTAAGTTACTTTCATTTAAGTTTTCTTTCACTCTGGTTTTTGAATCCACACTTCTTTCCATGGCCCGTATCTCCATTGAAGTACTCTCGTGAAAATATTCATCAATCGTGTTCAAATCTGAGATGTCACTTAATCTATCCATTTCAATAGCATGTGCACCATGATCATCTGCACCAACATAGCTTTTACTTTCACTAAAACGTCTCCTTACATCACTTTCGATATTCATTCTGTCAGGCTCAGCACTTAACTCTGTATCCCTCACTATGTTCCGACGAATCAATCTCTTTTCACGTTCACTTAACCCTTCAACCATAATTCACAATTTACACAACACTAAATGCACTTCAAACACAATAACTTTATTTCGCTGGTAATGTGTCTGTAAAATGTTAAGTTCATTAAAACACTATTCGGTCACTTAAATTCCACATAAATCCATTTGAATCACAGCACACAAAACACACAATAAAGATAATCACATACACGCAAATCAATCAATAATAGTACACACAAAACATATCAATATCAACACAATAATAAAAGTACACAGTGCATACACACAAAGCATATCAATATCAACACAATAATCAAAGTACACAGTGCAAAGTCACATAAACTAATATTTGAGACAAATTAATGACTATATTAGAAACAAGGGAAACAACTCACTATTATTGGCTATGATGATAATTTCTCTGTAGAGTTATCGTTCCTACCTACACCATAGCAATTAGTACATCATAGCACTAGTATTATTTAGAAGCTATCATTACATTTATACATACAGATATCTGCAGAATATCTATCTACCAACTTTTTAATTTTCAACCTGTCTCCGGCCGGGGTCGAACTCATGAACTCAGGCTTACAAAGCTACCGTCTTAACCACTAGGCTATCGCTCCAGATGCTTTAAACAGATACAGGATACTACTAATTTACAACTATCGGCTAAATTTCCAGTATCTTTGTGTCGACAGAAATCAATAATTTAAACCTCGGATACCAAATCCTTAAAATATATGTAAATTTTCCAGATATTTAAATCTGCAAACTTTTACAATATTTCAAGAGAACGCGAACTCAAAAATACCGTATGAAGGTTTCTGCGTATTTTGTATAAGTCCACCTTGCAAGGATTTTATACGCAATGATCTACTTCCAATGTAAAATCAGATATGAAATCACATTTGAAGTAAACTCAAACTTGTGATCTATTATTTGCTTTTCCACAAAAATATCTTAATGCATGTACTTTTTACATCCAATAAGAGAAAAAAAAAATATAAAAAAAATCAGAGAAAAAAAAAATGTAGAATGACGGGATTTCGAACCAAGGACCTCTAGACTGCGAGCTCTCAACGAAACCACAGGGCTATCGGGACTGATATTCAGACCCAGGTAGATAAATGGATATGAATAGGTCAATGAGAGGACTGAGAAAATACAATGTAAGATTAATTTGCTAGTTAGTATCGTGCAAGTGAACCTACATGCCTATTTATCAAACCTTAAGAATCTGAGGCAACAATTTAATTAGCACTTAAAAAATGAAACACTTAATCTAATAGCGAGAAAAAAAATATATACTAATGCACTTGTAAATGAAAGACTAAGTCAATCAATTAACTCTAATATCAAAATCTAGCACACTTAAACTAAACAATATAAACACAAAAATCTAAAATTGCATTTTATAATTAATAAAATAAATCTTACCAGTCTAATCCTAAATCCATACACAAATAAACACATTCACAACACAAACACACTGTCAAAGTTAAGTGTCAAAGCACTCAATTTCACCGTAGGTGAAATATAAATCCAAATGTCTGTGGCACAATCCTGCGCGAAGAACCGCTGCTTCCTCACGAAGTAAATCCAACTCAACGTCTCGAGTTAACGTTTAATTCCATGGAACAATGTTTAAACGGGCCCAAAAAAAATAACGTTGCGCACACGTGACAATGTTTATATCCGTAAAGGTATATTGGATACGATATCCCAAATATGGCAAGCCGCTAGAGGCTAATCCAATAGAAGCGATCTTTTTTCACGGCGGAAAGGTCGCCGGGTTAAATGCATAATCGCGCACTGTGACCGTCCAATAAGATACAATCCTCCGGTCAACGTGATGAAGTTCACCAGGTCAAGTGCATAATGCCGCACTGCTATTAACCAATGAGAATCCTTCTTTACAACACGACACTCAATTCGTGAATACTCATTAAATCCGAGTATTGGAAATATATGTACACACTGGACTGTCCAGGTAAACACAGGTATAACACGGATACACCTGTGTAATGTACACTGATGTACAAAAATGTGGTTATATCTCAACAAATGTCCACTTCAGTCCAAGACGTTGAAGTTTCACACAAAACCAATCGTTGGGCGCCAATGTCGACGTAGCCCAGTCGGCATATATTTTTAATTAGGATCCGTTTGTGTAGAGTAACCACTGTAACAAATCAAAATATCCTAGATATTTTATTATAACAATAATGTGACTGGTCACTATAAAATCAGGAAGGCAAGTGCCGATATACAAATGCACACTACAAATACAACATGTAGATATTAATACAAACGAGATTCAGGCTATATACTGATATAGTTATATTACATCAGATGTTAATTGTTATTAAGATATATTTCAACACATATTATATGCTTATTAAATACCAAAAATGTACTAACCTGTAACAAATCAAAATATCCTAGATATTTTATTATAACAATAATGTGACTGGTCACTATAAAATCAGGAAGGCAAGTGCAAAGATTAACACACTCGACACCTGATGACCAATCACGCGTGACGGGTTAGTACGAACAATGGTAGAATAAAATGTAGAGTAAAATAATGATCACAGGACACCTTGGGCGGAGTTTAGTTGGATCAAGGTAAGGACAAAAGTAGAAATATAGGAAATAAGAATAATACGAATATCGTGGATGTAATAAATACAAAGACTCCTGACTTAATGCAAATTTAATATATTTTATTAATGTATTCAATACAATCAACACATGTCCTGTGACACCGGAAACACCTGACCCAACAGGGGGCATCTGTGGTGATCAATCAAGGTTGACACAATGCCGTAGATGTATCAGTCGTCCTAGATTCACACGAATACGTCTTGATTACCTCTATATTAGATGGCGGAAACACCTGACCCAGCAGGGGACATCTGTGATGATCAATCAAGGTTGACACAATGCCATAGATGTATCAGTCGTCCTAGATTCACACGAATACGTCTTGATTACCTCTATATTAGATGGTGGTGACACCTGACCCAGCAGGGGGCATCTGTGATGATCAATCAAGGTTGACACAATGCCATAGATGTATCAGTCGTCCTAGATTAACACGAATACGTCTTGATTACCTTTATATTAGATGCCGGAAACACCTGACCCAGCAGGGGGCATCTGTGATGATCAATCAAGGTTGACACAATGCCATAGATGTACCAATCTTAGATTCCCACGAATACGCCTTGATTACCTCTATATTAGATGGCGGTGACCCCTGACCCAACAGGGGGCATCTGTGATGATCAATCAAGGTTGACACAATGCCATAAATGTACCAATCGTCCTAGATTCACATGAATACGTCTTGAATACCTCTATATTAGATGGTGTTAACACCTGACCCAACAGGGGGCATCTGTGGTAATCAATCAAGGTTGAAACAATGCCATAGATGTATCAGTCGTCCTAGATTCACACGAATACCTATTGATTGCCTCTATATTAGATGGTGTTGACACTTGACCCAACAGGGGGCATCTGTGGTAATCAATCAAGGTTGAAACAATGCCATAGATGTATCAGTCGTCCTAGATTCACACGAATACCTCTTGATTACCTCTATATTAGATGGCGGTGACACCTGACCCAACAGGGGGCATCTGTGGTAATCAATCAAGGTTGAAACAATGCCATAGATGTATCAGTCGTCATAGATTCACACGAATACCGCTTGATTACCTCTATATTAGATGGTGTTGACACCTGACCCAACAGGGGGCATCTGTGGTAATCAATCAAGGTTGAAACAATGCCATAGATGTATCAGTCGTCCTAGATTCACACGAATACGTCTTGATTACCTCTATATTAGATGCCGGAAACACCTGACCCAACAGGGGGCATCTGTGGTGATCAATCAAGGTTGACACAATGCCGTAGATGTATCAGTCGTCCTAGATTCACACGAATACGTCTTGATTACCTCTATATTAGATGGCGGAAACACCTGACCCAACAGGGGACATCTGTGATGATCAATCAAGGTTGACACAATGCCATAGATGTATCAGTCGTCCTAGATTCACACGAATACGTCTTGATTACCTCTATATTAGATGCCGGATACACCTGACCCAACAGGGAGCATCTGTGGTAATCATTCAATGTTGACTTAATGCCATAGATGTATCAGTCATCCTAGATTCCCACGAATACGTCTTGATTACCTCTATATTAGATGCCGGAAACACCTGACCCAACAGGGGGCATCTGTGGTGATCATTCAAGGTTGACACAATGCCATAGATGTATCAGTCGTCCTAGATTCACACGAATACGCCTTGATTACCTCTCTATTAGATGCCGGAAACACCTGACCCAACAGGGGGCATCTGTGATGATCATTCAATATTGACACAATGCCATAGATGTATCAGTCGTCCTAGATTCACACAAATACGTCTTGATTACCTCTATATTAGATGCCGGAAACACCTGACCCAGCAGGGAGCATCTGTGATAATCAATCAATATTGACACAATGTCATAGATGTATCAGTCGTCATAGATTCCCACGATTACCTCTTGATTACCTCTATATTAGATGCCGGAAACACCTGACCCAACAGGGGGCATCTGTGGTAATCATTCAATATTGACACAATGCCATAGATGTATCAGTCGTCCTAGATTCACACGAATACGTCTTGATTACCTCTATATTAGATGCCGGAAACACCTGACCCAACAGGGGGCATCTGTGGTGATCATTCAAGGTTGACACAATGCCATAGATGTATCAGTCGTCCTAGATTCACACGAATACGTCTTGATTACCTCTATATTAGATGCCGGAAACACCTGACCCAACAGGGAGCATCTGTGGTGATCAATCAAGGTTGACACAATGCCATAGATGTATCAGTCGTCCTTGATTCACACGAATACGCCTTGATTACCTCTATATTAGATGGTGGTGACACCTGACCCAACAGGGGGCATCTGTGGTGATAAATCAAGGTTGACACCATGCCATAGATGTATTAGTCGTCCTAGATTCACACGAATACGTCTTGATTACCTCTATATTAGATGGCGGAAACACCTGACCCAGCAGGGGACATCTGTGATGATCAATCAAGGTTGACACAATGCCATAGATGTATCAGTCGTCCTAGATTCACACGAATACGTCTTGATTACCTCTATATTAGATGCCGGAACACCTGACCCAACAGGGAGCATCTGTGGTAATCAATCAATGTTGACACAATGCCATAGATGTATCAGTCGTCCTAGATTCACACGAATACGTCTTGATTACCTCTATATTAGATGCCGGAAACACCTGACCCAACAGGGGGCATCTGTGGTAATCATTCAATATTGAGACAATGCCATAGATGTATCAGTCGTCCTAGATTCACACGAATACGCCTTGATTACCTCTATATTAGATGGTGGTGACACCTGACCCAACAGGGGGCATCTGTGGTGATAAATCAAGGTTGACACCATGCCATAGATGTATTAGTCGTCCTAGATTCACACGAATACGTCTTGATTACCTTTATATTAGATGGCGGAAACACCTGACCCAGCAGGGGACATCTGTGATGATCAATCAAGGTTGACACAATGCCATAGATGTATCAGTCGTCCTAGATTCACACGAATACGTCTTGATTACCTCTATATTAGATGCCGGAACACCTGACACAACAGGGAGCATCTGTGGTAATCAATCAATGTTGACACAATGCCATATATGTATCAGTCGTCCTAGATTCACACGAATACGTCTTGATTACCTCTATATTAGATGCCGGAAACACCTGACCCAACAGGGGGCATCTGTGGTGATCATTCAAGGTTGACACAATGCCATAGATGTATCAGTCGTCCTAGATTCACACGAATACGCCTTGATTACCTCTATATTAGATGCCGGAAACACCTGACCCAACAGGGGGCATCTGTGATGATCATTCAATATTGACACAATGCCATAGATGTATCAGTCGTCCTAGATTCACACGAATACGTCTTGATTACCTCTATATTAGATGGCGGAAACACCTGACCCAGCAGGGAGCATCTGTGATAATCAATCAATATTGACACAATGCCATAGATGTATCAGTCGTCCTAGATTCCCACGATTACCTCTTGATTACCTCTATATTAGATGCCGGAAACACCTGACCCAACAGGGGGCATCTGTGGTAATCATTCAATATTGAGACAATGCCATAGATGTATCAGTCGTCCTAGATTCACACGAATACGTCTTGATTACCTCTATATTAGATGCCGGAAACACCTGACCCAACAGGGGGCATCTGTGGTGATCATTCAAGGTTGACACAATGCCATAGATGTATCAGTCGTCCTAGATTCACACGAATACGTCTTGATTACCTCTATATTAGATGCCTGAAACACCTGACCCAGCAGGGAGCATCTGTGGTGATCAATCAAGGTTGACACAATGCCATAGGTGTATCAGTCGTCCTAGATTCACACTAATACGCCTTGATTTCCTCTATATTAGATGGTGGTGACACCTGACCCAACAGGGGGCATCTGTGATGATCAATCAAGGTTGACACAATGTCATAGATGTATCAATCTTAGATTTCCACGATTACCTCTATATTAGATGGCGTTGACACCTATGTATCAATGAAAAGAAAATCAAACCTACAATTTTGTTTAGCTTTTGATGCAAAACGGGACAAAGGCAAAACACTTGTTTACCACCAACGTTTTGTAATTTAATGGTCCTCTAACAAAATAAGCGAACTTGTAATCAGACGTGGACCATCATTACAAATGTGGCTACATATTAAATATTTAATAACATATTATATGAAATTTTATTGAAACCCTTGCACGAGTACATGCAAACGGCCGTTTGTTCCATCAGCACATACAAAAGATATGCACGAGTACATGTACACAGCCGCTTGTTCCGTCAGCATAATCAAACCATATACACGAGTTCATGTAGACAACCGCTTGTTCCGTCAGCATAATCAAACCATATACACGAGTTCATGTAGACAACCGCTTGTTCCGTCAGCATAATCAAACCATATATAAACGAGTACATGTAGACAACCGCTTGTTCCGTCAGCATAATCAAACCATATACACGAGTACATGTAGACAACCGCTTGTACCGTCAGCATAATCAAACCATATGCACGCGTACATATCAACTGTCATATGTCCTTGCAGCACAAGCATTTATTATCCTACATACAAATCGGTCAATTGAAAGGTGCCGTGTAAATTTAGTTTATTAGGATATTTGACCATGTGATGTTTACCTTCTGTCATTTTGTCATGTGACTGCAAAAACGGACTTCTTATCTTTTCTGAAATATCAGAGAAAAAAAAATGCTCCTGAATCCTATATTTTCTGTCAGAACAACCATAGCCTATACGGGAATACATGTAGACAGCCGTATAAGTAAGTTAATTGTTTATTATTGTGACATGTGCAATTCAAACAAAGTAGTAATAACATACATACACACATTTGCACACGCCCCGTTGGGTCTATAGGTCACTATATCTAAAGTGTAATGTAAGTAACATAAGGTATATAACATAAATTGACTAGTAACATAAATAAGTTGGTATTACAGATACAATGTGAGTTCCAGGAGCGATAGAAAATGATCAGTTATCACATCGAGGGTACATAATAGTTCGTCTTTTCAGGCATTTACAATTTATTTGGATAGTTTGCTAGGGTATGAGGACATTAGAATGGATAATTTACTGTCTATATGATGGTCGACTAGTTGACGTGAAATTATTTCGTTCAAGTGTAACAAACGTAGATCACTGTAACGATTGCATTCAAAAAGAAAATGTTTCTCGTCCTCAATATGATTTTGCTGGCATAATCTGCATATTCTCAGATCCAGTGGTTCCCCAATGTTACGTCCAATATCCACTCTCAATGGCAAAATTCCAGTTCTAAATTGACAAAGTAATGATCTTTAATTCTTTTTCAGGTTAAGCTTATGTATTCATCTAATCTAAATGACGTTTTGAAGAGTCTATATGTTCGTAGTTGGGGACGTACTCGATTTCTCTCTTCCATACATCTGCATAATGGGAATGTATTAAGTCTTTTGCCTTGGATATATACTTGTATCGATCTACAGTTTCAAGAATAATATCACCAATTTTAAATACGGCATCGCTTTTTTGTGATCTGCCTTGACGAAAATGCATGAACTTTGACTTGTTGCAATTTAATAAAACACTCCAGCGCCTACAACAGCTATGTACCGTGTCCAGCATAGTTTGTACTTCTTTTGCTGTGTCACTCATGAGCGCTATATCGTCCGCGTATATCAACAAAGAGATTTTGTGATCAGCCACTTGTATACCAAGGTCAATGTCATTCACCTCCTGTTCAAGGTCGTTTGCGAACACGGCGAACAATGTTGGCGAAAACTTACACCCCTGTTTCACGCCAGTAACACAGTCGAGCCAGTCTGTTAATTTACCGTTGATGCGTATGGTTGACATTTAACTTGCGTATATATTTTTATGGTATTGTATAGTTTCCCGTCTATTTCGTTTAGTAGGAGTTTATACCATAGCATATCCCTTCCGATATAATCAAAACAACGGCGAAGGTCAATATATGCTGTAAACACCTGCTTATTGTTCTTTATGATGTTATTCAGTGTGAATACATGATCTTCACATGACCGATCACGATGGAGGCCATTTTGTTCATCAGCAAGTATGTCATTGCTTTCTTTGTGTGTGGTAAGCCTTCTGTTCACGAACGACGTATACAGCTTACTTATACACGGTAATAAGCTTATCCCGCGACAGTTTATTGGAATACGAGGGTCCGAAGCAGGGTATTTCAGGATAGGGCATATAATTGCTTTCCGCCACATATTTGGTATTATGCTAGTGTCCCGAATAAGTTGAAATAGATGTTGCAGAGTCCCAATGATCGCTGGATTTTTCAACACATCATAAGGTATTTTATCGTAACCTACAGAGGATCCATTTTTCGCTTTCTGCACAACAACTGTAACTTCGTCTATTGTTACGTTTGAATTTAGGTCGGGGTTCGATGTATACAATGGATCTTCCATGTTATTTTCAAGTAACACTTTGCATTTTTGCTCGATCGTTTACAGTATCATCAAATCCAGATGTTTCTTCGCAATTGTATAAGTTATGAAAGTCCTCTTTCCAATTTTCGAAAACTGTTTTTTTCATCCGAAACCTTAAAACCCCAGCTATTAACGATTTCAATTGGAGTATTCCTTGCATTTCTTGGACCTAATTTTTGTATTTTCCCCCAAAATTCCTTTAGGACTAGTTGTCGACATTTTTTTCAATTTCATACGCAAATGCACGTCGACACGCACGTTCACTTTTTAACAGTTTATCAAACGTATGTCTTGTATATTTTGTCAGTACAGACATCATATATGTACGAGTTCATGTTTACAGCTATATTTTCGTAAGCATAAACATAGCATATGCACGAGTACAAAGCAATATTCTTAATCAGCACAAATTAAATTAATTGTAAATTAAGTAAAATAGTTGTTGTGTCCAGTTCACTGATTTAGGTTATTTATATTGTCAAACATGTGTCACTATTTTCGTCTCGGGTCAGCCACGGTCCGCCATTCATTTACCCGTAAAGAATAAAATGCTCAAAACAAACAGGCAATCTGCACATAATACAGACGACAATACACTGTCTGAATAATTGTTCTGACCCTTTTATTGCGTGTGCAAATACTATTCATTTGACCATTTCTATTAAATGATCCATTTTCTCAGTCAGTAGTCAATTGTATAAACGTGGATTAGTCTTAATAAGCGGTTATCTTTTGGTTAAGTTAACGCTGTACAAACTGGTTAGTTTAGTCGCTACTGTCTGCGTTTATACAAGCGGATATAATATTTTGGATAAAATGACCACCGGACAAATGTAACCAATATTTATACAAATGGCTGCAGTCCACCAAATTCTAAACCGCTTTTCATTCAGCAGACATTTAACATATGGCACTACCTCTTATTTCTCATATAGACCATTAATTTTATAAACATTTCTTTTAAATCCATCAACCTTAAGCGCATTATTTAAATAAAACTCGCACTGTATTTAACATTGGAAACATGAATGTGAAGTTTCCTTTTTAATTTAGGAATTCAAACAATATTATATTCAATAAATATAATAAAATATAAAACATTTATTTCACCTTACGGATGCAAACGTCTAATGAAATTCATCGTTTAATCAAAGCTCCTTATAACAATCAAATATATTTTTAGATATATAACATTTTTTTCTTTCATTTGGCCTTTAAACTTTTATTTCCAAAATATGTTATTATGTATACGAAGATATTTTTTCCATTATTGATTCCTATTAAGGTTACACTGAAAGCAGTTCGTTGATCTACGTAAATATCACCAAGCTTATGGAACGGTGCATTTCTCTTGGCCATTAAATAAAATATAAATAAATTATTGACATTGTTATAGTAATGATATTTCCATTTACCCTTGCTAATGATAAAGCAATGTAACTTGTATGAGATATTTTGACATGATTGTAAAGCAATGTAACTGTATGACATATTTGGACATGGCCAATGTCCTCTCTAGATCATTTGATTACTGTCCGTATTAATCTTGTATTTATATTTAAAAAGTTATGATGCATGTTATGGTGATAATGAACTACTCAAACAGTCCGACTTAAATAAAATGGTTTTTGTCCGGTATATTTCTGTGTTAATAAATATGTAACGAAACATGTTTTTGTCAGGTATGACCTCCGCTACCTTGGCAAATTCTGACGGAATTTGTGTATTTGTGTATTGAGTATTCTCGTTGTAATAAGTCCACAGGCGTAACACTATTTGTACTGGCTTGTATACTATACTTAAACATGGGTTAATTATGCGATATGTGTCCGCACTATCCCTTATTGATAAATGCCCAAGCGGTTATTATCATTTATTAAGGGCGGGTATCACCTACTCCAATTTGGTTGAATCATATTATGACGTAATATAGCAATTGGAAACCTGTAAACAGACGTAATGAGACGTATATTCCTGGCGAGTATCACCTAGTAAGCATAGTTGGTAAAATGCTACGGCGCCACACTACTGTTGGAAATAAATACGTTTATTTTGCTTTTCAGTGGTTTATAGAGATTAAGTAGTGAACTAAAATTCATATTTCAATGTTTTGAAACAGAGAAGTACATTTTGAAACAGTGAAATAACATTTGATTTTTCACTGTTTTTCTTAAAAGGAACTACCTTTTCCGTATTTGTCTCTTTTATCCTGAAAACTACAATTATAGTTCCTCCCTTTGTGGTATTTAAGTAATTTCCAAGTTTTCGGCATTAGGCAAAGTTGCAACTTCATCCGTGACCCGTTTAATGAAATATTGATTTATGCATTCATACGCAACCCAATTGTTTTGTCTTTTTGAAGCTTTGTGAGTCAATGACTATATAAACTTGTTGTATAAAGATCAGTTAGTTCATTTTATGTTATTTTTTTGTTAAATGTGTGTTTATAAAATAAGATACTACGAATAACTGTGTATTGCAATTTAGCCCTTTTTTATATCGGCATGCACTTCGATTTTATCTCGGTCCCCACTCGATAAAACTGAATTTAAGATCTCACTGAAAAACAACAACAATTATCTTCTATTTATGCAAATGTGTATGAAAAAAAAGAATTCACAATATGTAACAACGTAATGTGATATTGAAGGAGCACAATAAAGGTTGATGCATTTTTCTTAAATTCTAATCCATTGTCGCGTTTTACTCATTTTAACTCGAAACAAAAAAATGTTTGGCCACGTAGCTGTTATTTGAAAACGAAACATTTATTAAGCCTTATTTGTTCTGAACCTTAATAATATGTTGTTAGTGTTATCATAGCATTTATTATATCGTCAACTAAGTTAAAAGTGATAATGCATAAAAATGAAAAAAAAAATGCGTTAACATTTTGTGTGCACCTTTTAAAAAAATATGATAAACCGTTTAAGAGTTATATTCAGCTTAGTTTCAAATTTTGAAAGCTTTTTTTGGTGCCTATTTTTTTAACTCGTTGTTTTAAAAAATACAAATTTATTATGCTCCCATTAGGTCACTTTCATAAGTCGTTTCCATGGATGCCCTTATAGCCCTTATAGCAAAATTATGCACCGAAATCATTAACAGACTTTCCAGTTTAAAGAGTGTAAGAATGTTTTTGGTGCGAATGAACTAAACATTTGGAGCTAAACTATGGAGTCAGTTAAAACCATGCACGGTAAAATTAGGCAACTGGGCTTTTCCGCTGAAACGACTGTATAAAGAGGTTACATATAAGCCATCGGTTTCCTTCAAAAAGTTCACGTATATAAGTGCAATGTTAATTGTTTGATGTGTTTCATATCAATATTGTTTAAGTCAAATTGGTTCTTCGCTCGTTTTAAGAACAGAACAGAACAGATCATTTATTTACCAGAAAACAAAAATGACGACAAGTACAAAACATGTGTAAATATTCATACATATATATGACCTTTCGTGCACTACAGACAACATATAACATACCAAAACATACAATAACCACAATTTTAACAATACAATTACTGGTATATATGTGATCATATTTTATATGCATATACATATACATAAACACCCACACATACATATACACATATAACACACACACATACTTATGTTGGATATAATGCAACATTTCTAAGTTCGAAAGCCTTGTATATAAACATACTCAGATTTTTTTAAAAAGTTTCATTTTCTGTATTGATCATCGCAATTAATTTATAAATACTAGGATGTTTTCTATAATAACTAGGTATAAATATCATTCTTAGTTCATTAAATAATGTGCACTCTAGAAGAAAATGGTATTCATCTCCTAATAAGGAACAAATCTTCTTATAAGGTAAAGTTCGTTGTACCAGTTCAATTTCTTAGACATCATTATATGAAATCAAGCATTTGTCACTTTCGTTTGCGAAACCGGATGACAACGGAACCTCGCCTGACGCTTAATTCATAGAAGCGGGTTTCCATAAAACAAGGACTATAGAGATATTTTGTTAACTTGTTGGTATTGGTATATTGGCGTAAGAAGTCTACGTGGCGAAATCCTTAAAATAAAACGCAGTTAATACTCGGAAGAAAATTGCTTAAAATTCTACGATAAAAGTTTTTATATGTCTTGAAGAGACATAAGAACTTAAATTTCTGTACAATTATGTAGCTGTGGTATTCATTACATATTGTTAAGACTAACCCGATCAAGTGAGAAAATAGGCAATTGTACGTCACGTGGTACAATGATAGTATTTACACTATTGAACTAGCTTTTTATAAACAAAATAACTCACCTAGTCTATAATTCAATGGAAACTCGGTAGGTTCAAGCTTTAACGAGGACCACGTTAAGAGGCACAAGGGTTACATACAACGATTTAAAGAAACACATCTTCAAAAGTCACCAAATACAGACTACTCATACATGAGTATATACTTGCTACTGTTGGGGTCATCAGCTAAAAAGACGTTCACTTTGGTTTCAAACAATTTGTCACTGCCTCTGGATTAAAAGCTATTGTCTCACAAAATATGAACGACTGCTAGTTTTATCCAACGAATAAATAAATTTCACAATTAACAACATTTATCAATGAAGTTTGATATTTTGGCAATGTGCATTAAACTGTAGCATCGTGTCTCTTGTTCTGTATTTGTTGCATTATAGGCTACCTGGCTTGCCCCTGCAGTGTCCATTGTTTAAATATATATGTTGGTTTTAACATAAGGAATGGGTAATTATGAAATAACCTGTTATGCATCAGAAGTGAAAATACGTGGTTTGAGAGGTGCAAAATATGCTTGTTTTGATCCCGATGATGAAGAATAACAATGGATGATGTAGTGTTACATGTGTAAGGATTAACTAGTCGACACGTATGTTGAGTTGCTAGGAAACCGAGCTAATGTTTCAGAGGTCCTTCTCGACATACGCCTTAGGTCCATACCAGGAGCATATATACCTTGGTGGATAACAGTTACACTAAACTTATATAATGTTATTATATCATATGAGCTTTGACAATAGCTTCCCAAAGCACACATTCTGAAAGGTGTATTGTTCCTTCTATGTTGCCTTTTTTTCCTCAGATTAAAAAGAATATGTACATTATAGGGACAAGCCCTGTTGTGTAGAAAAACATACCGCGAGGAGCTAGCTACTGAAGACGAGAACTCATACCAACACAACACATCCAAACATACTTGTTTTACTTCAACTGTCGTAATAAAGCGTAGTGATCGTGCTGTGAATATGTGATTGACAAGCACGCTACACAAAGGTTGTTTGCAAACAGTACTATTAGTTTTACTCTCAGTGCTCGCGTTATCCAGTTAATCCAGCGGTGAATTAACGTTTGGAATACAGAGTACAAGGCAGTTACTATAAGGGTATGCTAATATATGTTGTGTAGAAAAACATACCGCGTGGAACTAACTACGGAAGACGAGAACTCATACCAACACAACACATCCAAACATGTACATTGCATGCTTGTCTTACTTCAACTGTCGTAATAAAGCGTAGTGATGGCATCGCGATCGTGCTGTGAATATGTGATTGACAAACACGCTACACAAAGGTTGTTTGCAAACAGTAGTAATAGTTTTACTCTCAGTACTCGCAAACTCCAGTTACGTCAGAGGTAAATTAACGTTTGGTATACAGAGTACAGAGCAGT
This sequence comes from Mya arenaria, assembly GCF_026914265.1. NCBI lineage: Eukaryota > Metazoa > Mollusca > Bivalvia > Myida > Myidae > Mya > Mya arenaria. Next base: position 46,433,710 of record NC_069122.1, read on the forward strand.
TACTATAAGGGTATGGTAATAAATTCACACCATGATGGTTTTAAGCGTTTTATTTATTTTCTTTCATTTTTGATCGATTCCGTTGATTTATTCATTAATATACCTTTCACATTATGTGGGTTCAACTTTATTTCATCCGAAGAAGCAATAACACATATTAGTCGACTTAACTTAAAATTTGGAAGTAAAATCATCCGTGAAACGAAAACGTGCATCTCTCAGCAATTTCGACACCATTTAAGCTGCGGAGTACCTTCGTCATTATCTGCAACAACGATGTGCACTCGTATTCATTGAGGACATCGTATAGTTTCGAGCTGTTTTCAAATAATCTGCAGTCAAATTTACTAAACCAGGACAGGCATGTTACAACGTCAATTATGAGCATGGCACAATTTATAGTTATAAACAATATACGTCACTTTTTACTAAAACTTTGTGCTTCTCCCGTTTATTCCGTACATTTCTTTAACATCGTAAACCGATAACTTACATATGTGTAACCAAGCGCTCTGATTGTATCTTATATAATATATGCAGTCACGGTGAAACTGCAATACCGATTTGACCAATAGGAATCAATCCAGTTGAAACTTTCCTTATGTGAAAAACACGCATTTTGTTGACAACTGTGCCATTTAAAAACAAGATACTAACTTAATAAGTGTTTTATTATAGCAGATCGCTAAAGTTATTCCAAATATATTGAAACTTCTGTTGATATATGAGATTTTTTAAAATTGTGTTTATATTCTTACAGTCGGGTATATTTCCACAAAGATTCACGTGGACACTAAGTTACCCTATCACTCGCATACAAATCGGTCCAATTCAAAAGGTGCCGTGTATTTTGTTGTTCGTTAGGACAGTGGACCATGTGATATTTATCTACAGTCAGTTGGTCACGTGACCGCAAAAAACAGACTTCTTTTCTATGCTAAATTGTAAGATGAAAAGCGCAACTAATCCCCGCAGAATCTTATTAATAGTCCGCCCAAAACAACTTCAGCATTAACTTTCCCTGTATATTAAATCACTTTGCATGATAATGATATTGGCAACAACAATTGTTCAGAAAATCGTCATGTCCGCTTACCCCACTCGCCGATGCTGAACACTGTGCAGCATTCAATGATATTTAGTTCCATTTCTGTGATGAATGACATAATCACACTTACAACAGAAATGAATTATCTCTTTACTCGTGAAGTTCTGAACATCCACCACTTTATCCTTTAATATCAACATAAAATATTTCCCTTTAACATGTGGCGATTGTAAACAATCGTGATCTTGAACCATTGACCTCTGTAGTCTGTGACGGGAGTATTTGAGAACTATTTTTTGACACATTTAAATACGGGTACCTTGCGTGACGATGTCACAATGGGAAAAAAACAGTTGTCCCACTTTTATCAAAAGGTACTTGATAATTGTAAGGTTATTTATCGTATTTAATTAACAAAGTAACAGGACAAATAGACTACTACTAGGTTAGTGCCGTGGATGGAGAATGTTTATCTGGATAGGCTGCGGAGTTATCGGGTGAGCCTTCCAGATAAACTTACTCTATCCACGGGACTTACCTATTATTTTCTACTACTAGTTTTACGTTCAAGTATAAGCACAGGAAAGTCTTTCCGAAGCATTATTGTACATAGTGTTCTAAGGGGGAAAACTGGAGCAACTCTATGAATAGTTTCAAAGAGGCACCCTCAATTATTCCCCCTGTGTCGGATGCTGATGTTTGTTATGTGCACTTCACTGTCAAATAATATCATTCAGCGTTTTGTAAAAACGAAAGCTTGACTGAATATTCTTTGTTTCTCCTTAGCATTTTCTCGTTCTAGACTTCAAGCGTGGGATTACATATTGTTAAATGCATGTGGTTTATGTACGTAGCATGTGCAAATAATACTAAGACACCTGATTTATCAGTCAGAATAAATCTTGACTATCCCAATATTACATGTCCGGAACCCAGTCTTTGATTATTTATTTGTTGTTTCACAACGCCTTCGTTACATGTTCACATATTAATGTTACACAACATGTCAAAACTGATGAACAGAAAATCATAGGGTAATTATTCAATTTTAGGTTCAGTCCTCCACAACAGGCTTTGCTTGGGTTACCGTTCAGCAGGTGCATTTTACACCATTAATATGACTAAGAATTAAGACTACACATGTATATTAACACACTGACCGAGGGACACACAACGTCACAATAGAATAATGAAATACTACACATGTATATGAACACACACTGACCGAGAGACACACAACGTCACAATAGAATAATGAAATACTACACATGTATATGAACACACACTGACCGAGAGACACACAACGTCACAATACAATAATGAAATACTACACATGTATATGAACACACACTGACCGAGGGACACACAGCATCATAAAAGAATAATGAAAGACTACACATGTATTTGAACACACACTGACTGAGGGACACACAACATTACACGATAATAATGAAAGACTACACAAGTATATGAACACACAATGACCGAGGGACACACAACATCACAAAAGAAAAATGAAAGACTACTGCACATATATATATGAACACACACTGACCGAGGGACACACAACATCACAAAAGAATTATGAAAGACTACATGTGTACATGTGTATGTTAGTGTTACCACGTGGGGACAGTCAGTGAAAGAGGACGCTACTGGGGGTGATGGAGCATTCAACCCTTCAGTTCTCCCATTATTCATCAACAGGATAGAAAAGTAGTCGTATTCAAGAACGACGTAAGCATTTATTGTCTATTAGTAAATATTAGCGAATCGCCTTCGAAACGATCATTTAAATATACACGCACGCAAAATACTGCCACGTTAAGAATACTAAAGTTAGCATATACATATTAAGGTTCTTTGTTGTATTTTTGTCTTAATCCTGACTGTTATTTCAGGGGGTGCGGGGGGTGCTAACAACTCACAGCTAAGTTTATTCAAAGCAACTTTTTTATTTCTCCCCTTATTTAGACGATTTTAAATCGGTAATAGGTAAACGTAAACAAGATCGGCGAGTAACGAATGCAAATGCAAGTTATATATTGTTGTTGTTTTTTGCAGACGAAATAGAGCATAGCTCAACATTTATAAAAGGCGTAGTTAAAGACGTTTCGGTGCATGTGCGTTTTGTCTCTGGTAAGATATCTGCCATGTTAAGGCTGAATATCTTGATATTTCTATGAGTTATGGCTATGGCTTTTGAAGACACGAACGCCCCAATATCGACATCGACACGGAGGCTCACGATACGACACCTCAACGCTTATTTCCCTAAAATAAAATGAGCAAAATTAAATTTCATTTGTTTAATTTCTGTAAAGAAGCTGCTCTCTGTACGGGCCAGCTAAAGAGTGGAAGAATCAATTCAGTTTGCCTATTTTTGAATCTGTTTGGTTGTTGAAATGATGATCTTGAAATATAGTTAAAGGTACATACCAATTAGTCCTTCTTATACCGTTGTTCTTAATTAATATACTGTACCTTGTAAGTCAAGTATCAGGCTTCATAGATATGTTGGTTGGTCTGTGATAGAAACCGTTCGTTGTGCTTTTATGGAATCGAATTTTGTGACTTTAGACTAGGAAAGCTGACTAACTTAGAACCTCGCCTGACGCTTAATTCTTTGAAACGGATCCCTTTTAATTGACGTCACTCGTTTCAAACTATAGAAGAGGATATTTTAAATGGTCGGTGTTTGGATTATATTGGCGTTATACATAAACTGTAAAAACACAATAAACAAACTGAAGACAATTGCTTAAAATCCTTGGTTAAAACGTGTGTGTGCAAGTAATAAAACAATATTGTTGCGTTGAATAGCTGGTAAGACCTAAGAAATCCATTTCGTTTATTAAGAATGTGGTTTCCGTTAAAATGTTAACCTTAATTCGATGTAAGAAAGAAACCGGTTAATATAGGTCGCCTTGTCATATGATAAAACTCGGATGCATATCTAACTGGTCAATCAACACTTTTAATTATAAACGAATATGCATACTTGACGGAGCCTTTGAGCAGTATTGGTCATCAGATATATTTATGCATAGGTGGTCGACCAAGAAAGCTATATTGACAACAAATGGCGATGCATATATAGCTGACCAGTTAAGCCGAAAATTGAGATGCACATGTCGCATGCCCATTCATCTTTATTGGTAACAGATGGCGATGCATATGTGGCTGCCCCGCTCAGCCAAAACACGGAGATGCATACAGGCGGAAATGAATACGTGTCTGACCCGCTCAGCAAAAAACGAAGATGCATATGTCACAAGCCCATTAAGCACTATTGGTCACAGGCGGAGATAAATACGTGGCTGACCCGCTCAGCAACAAACGGTTTTGCATATGTCCCAGGCCCATTCAGTTCTATTGGTTACAGGCGGTGACAAAAAACGTGGCTGCCCCGCTTAGCCACACACGGAGTTAAATATGTCGCAAGCCCATACAGGTCTATTGGTAATGGGTTGAGATGCATAATGTGGCTGACCTGCTCAACCTAAAACAAAGATTCACATGTCACAACCCCATTCAGCTCTATTGGTGACATGCGGAGATGCATTATGTGGCTGACTCGTTAAAACCACAAACAGAGATGCACATGTCACGGGCCCATTGAGCTATATTGGTTACAGGCGGAGATAAATACGTGTCTTACCCGCTCAACCACAAACGGAGTTGCATTTGTCGCAGGTCAATTCAGCTCTATTGGTAACAGGCGAAGATGCATATGTGGCTGCTCGATTCCACTATTATGATTACACAATATATCGTTAAAGACCATGACGGTATTGACTACAGACTCTTTTAGTAGCTAGGGATGAAAGTGTGTTAAGTTATTGTCTTCTCTAAGAAGTCTAGGTAAATTTGGAATGTGGCTTATGTCCGGTAGAACAGGAGGTCAATTTCTTAAACGTCTCTATCACAAAAATATCAGACTATACTGGTTCAATGTTCTTCACGTTTGGAAGAATTGTCTGACGTATGAATTTAGAATTCACGTTCGATGGTCGGCCATTTCTGGCCTAGGACTAGGCCATATGGATGATATTCGCGAATAGTTGTTTAGATATAAAAAGTTTAAGTGTACCTGAATCTCCAGCGGAATGTTTCAATTTAATATTTAGGTCGAGTAAGATTCGGGGTCAAGTCGTAGGTCACTTTATCATATATCAATGTAAGTTGTTTTTTAACACTCTTACTATTTCACAGGCCTACTTCTAAGTTCCCGTAAACAACAATACCTCTTGGTAAACTGTTTGAACATCTGTAAAATGACAATTGAAATACCAAAACAATCGAGTTGTATCTCAACTTCTTAAAGTATGTTATCACAAGTAGGTGAGCCAAACTCTCTGGCGGACGTTGGACGGGGGTCATGTGTGACAGTGCTTTACAATGGTGCAGGTTCTAGAACCAGTGTTTTTCTAACATGGGTTACATCTTGTTAGTACACTTTGTATAAAGACTAAAAACCAAACTCTCTATCATACCTTTATTTCATAAATAAAACATTCGAAAATATTGTTAGTTAGCTTTCAATAATAACCTGTATACCCTCATTGACATTTATTCAAACCAAAAATAGATAACACCATAATAATTGTATTTAATAAACTTAAAATATTGTCTTATGCTATTTTCCGAAGGTATCTTCTGTCAATAACTGTAATATAAATTTTAGTGTATTATACGAGTATGAATTATCGATATCCATTTCAAAATATATCATTTACAAGAAATTGTTCTGACATAAATTATTACAATATTTAAAGTTACAATGTAACGAGCAGGTCATTAACAACAAACTTATCATTTCAAGCATTGCCTGTATTTTATGTATCCTCTGTATAATTATACGAATTGTGAGTGCCAGGCCCTAAAATAACGAACATACTTAAGTCAAATCTCAATCTCTCAGTTTGAACTCCTTATATCACATAGCGCCATACATTATCAAATATGATTTAAAATATTATTTTTTTATACCATTTAAAAATGCATTATTTCATAAAATATGTTGATTACTGCACCAGTCAATTGTAACCACGCCCCCCCCCCCCCCCAGGTCCAGGGGTATGCCGGGGGATAGCCGGGGAAATGTGTCGCGTTTTTACATTTCAGGTGGCCCCGCAGTGCCGGGTGAATGCAGTGGTTTTGTCTTCGCGCAAAATATAGCGGGGAATTTGCCTTACCTAGGCTCCCTGGGGTGCGGGGGCATTTGGCGGGGATTTGACTATTAGTCCGACCCCGCAGGGTGGAGAATTTACCCGGGGTTAGCTGGACCAAAAGTCAAAGTCCAGGCTATTTCCCGGACCTGGACGGCCGTGGTTACAATTGACTGGTGCATAACGTCTTTAGCCGTGATTCCAAAGAAAGAATATTCGGGCAAATATGCATTTGAGAAAACTTCATTGTTTTAACCAATTATTCAAGTATACCTTTTTGCTCTAAAAATAGTTTTCTTTGAATGTTTGACACATTTCTTATCAATGTATTCTAATAGAAAAAAACGTTTCCAAGAATATTAAAAAAAACAATTTTTTGAATAATACTTAAGTTTGCCTTTATGTGGAAGATTATGTTGAGATTAAGATTTGACTTGAGTATTTTTGTAATATTGGATCCTGGTGATCCTGGTGACCCCATTATTGTGAGTCAATAAAAAAAATCAGATTCCTTAAGGTGTTTAAAGAGTTATATATTGAAAAACAAAAAATGATAACCAACATAAATTATTATAACAAAGATCTGTAATCAACCTATATTCTATTTTGGTTAATTAATTCAGATTTCCTTTTCTCCATTAATATATATCAGTATCAATTCTAATGTTTTTGAAATAGTTTTTAAGTATGGCAAATCCTCAAATTTATCTTTAGGATATTTCACCAAAATCTCTCTTGTTTGAAATAGGTACGAAAGTTTGAAGTAGGAAATGATATTTAAAACAATATATTTCAATTATCAAAAGTAAAGCCTTCTTTAAAAATGAGCCTCATTATTTCAAAAAAAAATGAATAATAATAAAACACCAAAACATTCCTCATCTATGAACAAGGTGCATGCATACTTATGGAAAATACGTGCATTAATATAAATACAGTCGAAATTCGCTATGTCAATATCTGGTTACTAGATTTGCTGTAATTATCATCGAAAACAGAATTAAGACTATGTGTTGGGTTCGGTGCTACATGTGTTCAATTTTCGGATATATCGAAAGTATTTTCCGAGGTCCTGTCGACTTCGACATAACCGATTTCGACTCTCAATGGAAATTCATGCAATATCAAGGTAAATTAATGCATTTTGAAGATAAAAACAAAATGAGTAAGCCAATTAAATAACAAGATTCAAGTATTGTAAACATGAAACAAAATGAAACACCTAAAATAAACAATTTAATCCAATCATAATTTTGCTAATTCAGTGAAGGTTCTCTACATATATCATTATTACATAGTATATACCATGTAAAGTACTTGAATATGAGGTGAAATACCGAAAAAAATATAACATGCATCTTTACGTCACAAACTATAAATCATAATCAAAGTGTACATATACGCATTTATGTGAACTATAAATAGCTTTCAGAAATGTAAATATTCGTATATTTGTAGTGTTTACATCATACTAAAAATTAAAAAAACTATCGATATGGTGGTCACTTACAACAAATGTACAACATTCAACAAATGTACAACATTCAACAAATGTACAAACATCTACGATATACCAATGTTCACCGTAAAATATCCATAAAAATCAATGCTAACCATCAGTTGGCCACGAACATAATTACAATTTGTGACAAATGCAGAGTGTTGCAATATCCAATTGATTAACTGAAAAAAGCGAACAAAATACGCGTCATTCACAGCATAGATAACCTAATTAACATGCACGATATTCCACGACCTTGTTAACAAACAACATACGCGTTATTCATAATATAGATAAACTACATAACATCCACGATAATCCACGATTATGCCTTCATACAACATACGCGTTATTCATAACATAGATAAATTACTTAACATCTACGATAATCCACGACCATGCCTAAAACAGCATGTGCGTCATTCACAACATAGATAAACTACTTAACACCTACGATAATCTACGCCCATGCCTACATATGACATAGGCGTCATTCACAACATATATAAACTACAAGTTTAACATCCACGATAATCTACGACCATGCAAACATACGACATACGCGTCATTCATAACATCGCTAAACTCTGTAGCATCCACGGTAATCCACGTCAATGTGGAAATTACAACATGCGCACCATTTACAACCTAATATAATCTTTGAAACATCCATGAAGACATTCGTCACGGTCACAACATTTGTATCGATCATTTAGCCCAACAGTTACCATTTCTTTAAAAATAAGCAAAGGTATTTAAATGTTTCGTTCAATATTCGTAACTTATTCAATAAACTGTAAATAAACAACATATACAAATCATATTTGCGAAAAACATAACGATTTTTTGCAAACATGAGGATATCTCAATATTCAACAAGAGCGGTCACAGACAGCTATATCCCCCGCCTCATGGGGCAGTTTTTGTAACGAAAGCCAATCAATGGTAAGGGTAGTTTCTCAGGAACATAAGAAATGCGTAAATTTAAGAAAGGGCAATAACTCTTTCAAAAAAGGTCATATTGCAAAAGCCTGACAATATGCGCTGCATCACTCTATAGTCATAAACGTAAGAGGAGTTGCGAAGAAATGTAAATGTAAAATAAGCAAAGGGCAATAACTCTTTCAAAAATGGTTAAATCAGGAAAGCCCGACAATATGCGCTGCTTCACTTTATGATCATCAATCTGTGAAAGTTTGGTAGAAATCGCATGGGAAATGTAACAGGAGATGCAAAGAAATGAATGTGGGCCGGACGGACGCACACACGCACACACACACACGCACGGAATCGTGCCTACAATTACTATATCCCCTCGCCTTTTCAAGGCGGGGGATAACAACAGGCTAAATACAAATGTGTTTTTTCGAAGTATTACCGTTTAGATAATTCATCACATGTTTATACAATCGTTTAACATCAAAACTAAAAAAGTGAAAATGACATAAAACAAAAAAACATACATATATTCAAACATTTCGAAAATGTTCATGATAAAAACACCAAATTTCAAAAACTAGAATAACAATTAGTTAGTGTAGATCGTTGTAGATCGCGTCCTTTTATTAATAATATAAAGTTCTTAGTCATACAATCGTTTTACTGGCGACAAGATTATGGCTTTCATTGCAGTATATGATAAATTCTAAAGTACATTTTCTTCGATTCTTGTCTTTGTTAGCGATCTGTTTAATGTTTTGAAAATGAAAACAGCTTAAGTTGGAAGCGTTCACACCACTGGTACAAATATGTACTGTTCCTTAATGCAATTTAAATACTGACACAAACATTTATTTTTTCCTGATGCCAGTTAACCGATGACACAAACATATATTGTTCACTGATGCCAGTTAACAACTGACACAAACATCTGCTGTCGATGATGCCAGTTAACCACTGACACAAACATAAATTGTTCACTGATGCCAGTTAACCATTGACACAAAGATATATTGTTTACTAATGCAAGTTTACCACTGACACAAACATCTATTGTTCACTGGTGCCTGTTAACCACTGACACAAACATCTATTGTTCACTGGTGCCTGTTAACCACTGACACAAACATCTATTGATCACTGATGCCAGTTAACCACTGACACAAACATCTATTGATCACTGATGCCTGTTAACCACTGACACAAACATCTATTGTTCACTGGTGCCTGTTAACCACTGACACAAACATCTATTGATCACTGATGCCAGTTAACCACGGACACAAACATCTATTGTTCACTGATGACAGTTAACCACTGACACAAACATCTATTGATCACTGATGCCTGTTAACTACTGACACAAATATCTACTGTATACTGATGTCAGTTGACCACTGACACAACTATATATTGTTCGCTGACGCCTATTAGCCACTATGAGATGATCTATATATTACTATAATATGCATATAGATCGATGCATATTCGTATCAAAACACAATGTCGCGGCGCCGGCTGATGACCTTAAACAGACAATAATCACATTTTATCTCCTGAATTTCAACTATATTATTTATTATACTGAGCTAATTGATGTAATTACAGAAATTTGAAAGTCACAATAAATGCATTTAGGATAAATTTTCTCAACACTTCAAACACATTTAATGTATGATGTAAAATCATGTAATTGTATATTCCAATAATGATATATTTTATTATGTACACTCATATGAGCTGTATTAAAACAATGTTATATTTATCATGTAAAATCTTTTTACTTTATATTAATAATATTATGTATTGAGAGACATTAATCTAACGTGTCAGTTTACCTTTAAACGTTGTTTTTGTACGTAATGTTCCAGCAATATCCGTGCCCGCTGAACCTGTTTACTTGGATGGCGGGCTGGTTCTCCATCTCCGCCTGCAACTGACTCACCTCCTCTTCCGGTTTTATAGTACAGTAAAGAAATGAGCATTCCACAATATGACCCGACTGTATGACCACACTTAAGAGATGCCTGAACACTTCTGCTGACATTTTCATATTTATTAATGTAATGTATTTTTTATAGTCAGTTGATGCGGCCTTTGGAGCCATCACCTGGAGGGCGGACTGGTTTCCCATATCATCTTGCACTAGCGTTATGTCCTCTATTTTACAATGATCTAACCTAAAGGTTACAGAATGTCCCGACTGAAACACCACACTAACAAGTGTCCATATCGTTCACTGGTGATCACCCCTTACTATAGGTGGCCATATCTGTCAGTGATCATCTCCCCTTACTGTAGGTGGCCATATCGTTCAGTGGTGATCACCCCTTACTGTTGGTGGCCATATCTGTCAGTGATCATCACCCCTTACTATAGGTGGCCATATCTGTCAGTGATCATCACCCCTTACTATAGGTGGCCATATCTGTCAGTGATCATCTCCCCTTACTGTAGGTGGCCATATCGTTCAGTGGTGATCACCCCTTACTGTAGGTGGCCATATCGTTCAGTGGTGATCACCCCTTACTGTAGGTGGCCATATCTGTCAGTGATCATCAACCCTTACTGTAGGTGGCCATATCGTTCACTGGTGATCACCCCTTACTATAGGTGGCCATATCTGTCAGTGATCATCTCCCCTTACTGTAGGTGGCCATATCGTTCACTGGTGATAACCCCTTACTATAGGTGGCCATATCTGTCAGTGATCATCTCCCTTTACTGTAGGTGGCCATATCGTTCACTGGTGATCACCCCTTACTGTAGGTGGCCATATCGTTCAGTGGTGATCACCCCTTACTGTAGGTGGCAATATCTGTCAGTGATCATCACCCCTTACTGTAGGTGGCCCTATCGTTCACTGGTGATCACCCCTTACTATAGGTGGCCATATCTGTCAGTGATCATCTCCCCTTACTGTAGGTGGCCATATCTGTCAGTGATCATCTCCCCTTACTTTAGGTGGCCATATCTGTCAGTGATCATCTCCCCTTACTGTAGGTGGCCATATCGTTCACTGGTGATCACCCCTGACTGTATGTGGCAATATCTGTCAGTGATCATCACCCCTTACTGTAGGTGGCCATATCGTTCACTGGTGATCACCCCTTACTATAGGTGGCCATATCTGTCAGTGATCATCTCCCCTTACTGTAAGTGGCCATATCGTTCAGTGGTGATCATCCCTTACTGTAGGTGTCCATATCGTTCAGTGATCATCACCCCTTACTGTAGGTGGCCATATTGTTCAGTGATCATCACCCCTTACTGTAGGTGATCATATCGTTCACTGGTGATCACCCCTTACTGTAAGTGGCCATATCTGTCAGTGATCATCTCCCCTTACTGTAGGTGGCCATATGGTTCAGTGATCATCACCCCTTACCGTAGGTGGCCATATCGTTCAGTGATCATCACCCCTTACTGTAGGTGGCCATATCGTTCAGTTGTGATCATTACCCCTTACTAAAGGTGGCCATATCGTTCAGTGATCATCACCCCTTACTGTAGGTGGCCATATCGTTCACTGGTGATCATCCCTTACTGAAGGTTGCCATATCGTTCAGTGATGATCACACCTTACTGAAGGTGGCCATATCGTTCAGTGATGATCACACTTTACTGATCGTGGCCATATCGTTCAGTGATGATCACACCTTACTGAAGGTGGCCATATCGTACAGTGGTGATCACACCTTATTGAAGGTGGCCATATCGTTCAGTGATGATCACCCCTTACTGTTGGTGGCCATGTCTGTCAGTAATGATCACACCATACTGAAGGTGGCCATATCGTTCAGTGGTGATCAACCCTTACTGTAGGTGGCCATATCGTTCACTGGTGATCACACCTTACTGAAAGTGGCCATATCGTTCAGTGGTGATCAACCCTTACTGTAGGTGGCCATATCGTTCAGTGGTGATCACCCCTTACTGTAGGTGGCCATATCGTTCAGTGATCATCATCCCTTACTGTATGTGGCCATATCGTTCAGTGGTGATCACCCCTTACTGTAGGTGGCCATATCGTTCAGTGATCATCATCCCTTACTGTATGTGGCCATATCGTTCGGTGGTGATCACCCCTTACTATAGGTGGCCATATCGTTCAGTGATCATCACCCCTTACTGTAGATGGCCATATTGTTTAGTGATCATCACCCCTTACTGTATGTGGCCATATCGTTCAGTGATCATCACCCCTTACTGTATGTGGCCATATCGTTCAGTGGTGATCACCCCTTACTGTAGATGGCCATATTGTTTAGTGATCATCACCCCTTACTGTTTGTGGCCATATCGTTCAGTGATCATCACCCCTTACTGTAGGTGTCCATATCATTCAGTGATTATCACCCCTTACTGTAGGTGGCAATATCGTTCAGTGGTAATCACCCCTTAATATAGGTGGCCATATCGTTCAGTGATCATCACCCCTTACCGATGGTGGCCATATTGTTCACGGGTGATCATCCCTTACTGTAGGTGGCCATATCTGTCAGTGATCATCTCCCCTTACTGTAGGTGTCCATATCGTTCAGTGGTGATCACCCCTTACTGTAGGTGGCCATATCTGTCAGTGATCATCTCCCCTTACTGTAAGTGGCCATATCGTTCACTGGTGATCTCCCCTTACTGTAGGTGGCCATATCTGTCAGTGATCATCACCCCTTACTGTAGGTGGCCATATCGTTCACTGGTGATCACCCCTTACTGTAGGTGGCCATATCGTTCACTGGTGATCACCCCTTACTATAGGTGGCCATATCTGTCAGTGATCATCTCCCCTTACTGTAGGTGGCCATATCGTTTAGTGATCATCACCCCTTACTGTAGGTGGCCATATCGTTCAGTGGTCATCACCCCTTACTGTAGGTGGCCATATCGTTCAGTGGTGATCATCCCTTACTGTAGGTGGCAATATCGTTCAGTGATCACCCCTTACTGAAGATGCCCATATCGTTCAGTGGTGATCACTTCTTACTGTTGGTGGAAATATCTGTCAGTGGTGATTACCATATTACTGAAGGTACCCATATTGTTCAATGGTGATCACACCTTACTGCAGGTGGCCATATCGTTCAGTGGTGATCACCCTTTACTGTTGGTGGCCGTATCTTTCAGTGGTGATCAATCTTTACTGTAGGTGGCCATATCTGTCAGTGTTGGTCAACTCTTTCTGCAGGTGGCCATGTCGGTCAGTGATGATCACCCCTTACTGTAGGTGGCCATTACTGTTAGTGATGATCACCCTTTACTGTAGGTGGACATATCTGTCAGTAATAGACACCCCTAACTGTAAGTGGCCATATCGGTCAGTGATGACCATCCCTTACTGTAGGTGGCCATATCTGTCAGTGATGATCACCCCTTATTGTAGGAGGCCATGTCGGTCAGTTATGATCACCCATTACTCTAGGTGGTAATATCAGTCAGTAATGATCTACCCTTACTCTAGGTGCTACTATCAGTCAGTGTCGATCCCCCCTTACTGTTGGTGGCCAGTGATGATCAACCCTTACTATTGATGGCCATATCGGTCAGTGATGATCAACCCTTACTGTTGGTGGCCATATCAGTCAGTGATGATCAACCCTTACTATTGATGGCCATATCGGTCAGTGATGATCAACCCTTACTGTTGGTGGCCATATCGGTCAGTGATGATCAACCCTTACTGTTGGTGGCCATATCGGTCAGTGTTGATCATCCCTTACTGTAGGTGGCCATATCGTTCAGTGGTGATCATACCTTACTGTAGGTGGCCATATCTGTCAGTGATCATCACCCCTTACTGTAGGTGGCCATATCGTTCAGTGGTGATCATCCCTTACTGTAGGTGGCCATATCGGTCAGTGTTGATCATCCCTTACTGTAGGTGGCCATATCGTTCAGTGGTGATCATCCCTTACTGTTGGTGGCCATATCGTTCAGTGGTGATCACCTCTTACTGTTGGTGGCCATATCGTTCAGTGGTGATCATCCCTTACTATAGGTGGCCATATTGGCTGTGATGATCACCCCTTACTGCAGGTGGCCATATTGGTCAGTGTCGATCCCCCTTACTGTAGGTGGCCATATTGGTCAGTGATGATCAACCCTTACTGTTGGTGGCCATATCGGTCAGTGTTGATCATCCCTTACTGTAGGTGGCCATATCAGTCAGTGGTGATCACCTCTTACTGTTGGTGGCCATATCGTTCAGTGGTGATCATCCCTTACTATAGGTGGCCATATTGGCTGTGATGATCACCCTTTACTGCAGGTGGCCATATTGGTCAGTGTCGATCCCCCTTACTGTAGGTGGCCATATTGGTCAGTGTCGGTCAATGTCCATCTCCCCTTACTGTAGGTGGCCATATCGGTCAGTGTCGACCCTCCCCCCACTTACTGTAGGTGACCATATCGATCAGTGATGATCAACCGTAACTGTAGTTGGCCATATCTGTCAGTGACGATCATCCCTTACTGTAGGTGGTCATATCAGTCGGTGGTGATCACGCCTTACAGCAGGTGGTAATATCAGTCAATGATGATTTAGTCGTCAACCAATTTGATCATATTTGTCCAATGAATTATATACCATTTTTGAAACACGAGGGCCATGATGGCCCTAAACGCTCACCTTAGAAAAGAGCCACAACTCTCTGATAAAGCATTAATAACAAGAGGCACATCAGTGCCTGTGCTCCACTGGCCAAAAGGTTCAAGCAAAGACCACCTAACGAACATTTTCGTCAAGTTTCATAGAAATACAATCATCAATTTTTGAGGAGAAGTTATTTAATTATTTTTTTTACTTTAATAGCTCTGGCTGCCATGTTGTGCAGTGGACCGAAATGATTTGGGCAATTTGAGTAAAGGAGCACCAAACAAACATTTCTGTCAAGTTTTATCGAAAAAAGGTCATCGGTTTCGACGACAAGTCGTATAAAGTTTTTTTATTTTTTAGCTCTGGCAGCCATGGTGTGCAGTGGACTGGAACCATTTAACAAATTTTGGTTAATGACCACCCAAGGAACATTTCTGTCAAGTTTCATCAAAATCTGATCATCGGTTAACATTTAATCTGAATAGATTATGAAGCAAATATCTAACCTGAACAAGAACTGACGAGATAGAATCGACTTGGTGTTTCACTTACACTTTTCGGCCATTTAAGTTACTAAAAATAGCTGTTTCATAAACTTACAGAATGTCACTTAAACGAAAATTAATGTTCAGTCTATATATACTTTCCTATGTATAAATGTAAGGTTTTTAAATTGATCTTTTTGTGAGAACTTTGTGCTTATATGTTTACTCATAAATTATTATTGTTTAAAAATTATTTAAAGATGCTATACGTGAAAAATTAAGACATTATTTTTTTTCTATTAAAGGGAGGTAATTCAGTAGTAAAATGTAATCAAAGCTATTAAAGCATGGCATTTCTTTTCTAACCATGTTGATATTATTACAGTCTATTCAAGCAAGATGCCTTTTGTTTTTACATAGTACCCATAGGTTCTGAAAAACAAGGAGCACTATTCCCAACAGAAGGATGTCACTCCCTATCACTGCATGAGCATCATAATAAAGAAATGTTTACTCAAACTGCAAGCTGCTTAATTGAAATAGGTATTTACCTCAAGCATACAGTTTTATAATGTGGCAAAATAGTCGGACTACTAGATTGTCATTCGGACTAGTAAAATATGCCATTATGCTAGTCCAACTGGCTAGTAGGTTAAAATGTTTTTCGTGAAGACTGCGGACGAGAAGTCCTTAAAGGTTTTTCTATTTTTAACTCTCGCAGCCATGTTGTGCAGCGGACCGGAACCATTTGGGCAATTTTGGTTAAAGGGCATCTCGATGAACATTTATGTAAAGTTTCATCAAAATCTGATAATCGGTTTCTGAGAAGATGTAGTTTAACGTTTTTTTCTATTCTTAGCTCTGGTGCCCAAGTTGTGCAGCAGACCAGAACTGTTTGGGCTATTTTGGTTAAGGACTACCCAAGTAACATTTCTGTCAAGTTTCATTGCAATACGATCATCGGTTTCTGAGGAGAAGTCGTTTAAAGGTTTTTCTATTTTTACCTCTGGGGGCCATCTTGTGCAGTGGACCGAAACCATTGAAGCAAATTTGATAAAGGACCATCCAAGGAACATTTCTGTTAAGTTTCATCAAAATCTGATCATCGGTTTCTGAGAAGATGTTCTTTAAAGGTTTTTCTATTTTTTTGCCCTGGCAGCCATGTTGTGCAGCGGACCGGAACCATTTGAGCAATTTTGGTTAAGGACCACCCAAGGAACAATTCTGTCAAGTTTCATCAAAATCTGCCTATCCGTTTCAGAGGAGATGTCGTTTAAAGATTTTGCTATTTTTAGCTGTGGCGGCCATATTGTGCAATGGACCAGAACCATTTGAGCAATTTTAATAAAGGACCACCCAAGGAACATTACTGTCAAGTTTCATCAAAATCTGCCGAACCGTTTCAGAGGAGATGTCGTTTAAAGATTTTGCTATTTTTAGCTCTGGCGGCCATTTTGTGCAATGGACCGGAACCATTTGAGCAATTTTGATAAAGGACCACCAAAGGAACATTCCTGTGAAGTTTTGTCAAAATCCGCTTATCAGTTTCAGAGGAGATGTCGTTTAAAGTAAAAGTTTACGCACGCACGCACGCACGCACTCACGACGGACAATCTGTGACGACATAAGCTCCATGGCCTTTGGCCAGTGGAGCTAAAAATGTTGCAATTTAAACATATCTTAACTGATGGCAATGCTTTGTTTTAAATTTGTAAAGGATGATGCAATGAAGCTACCTGTAAAGTTTCATTGAATTTGGCCTGGTAGTTTCAGAGGAGATGTTTTTTTAAAGCAAAACAGGAAGTTGGCCATTTTGTTGTTGTTGTTGTTGTTGTTGTTGATCAATCTAAATGCCTTGTTTTATTTTTGTAGAGGGTCATGCAATGAAGATTCCTGTAAAGTTTCATTGAATTTGGCTTGGTAGTTTTAGAGGAGATGATTTTATAAAGCAAAACAGGAAGTTGGCCATTTTGTTGTTGTTAATCAATCGTGACCCATTGTTGTATTTTTGTAGGGGATCACCCAAGGAAGCTTCCTGTAAAGTTTTATTGAATTCGGACTAGTAGTTTCAGAAGGGATGTTTTTTAAAGCAAAACAGGAAGTCGGCCATTTTGTTGTTGTTGTTTTTGATCAATCGTGCGCTTGTTGTATTTGTGTAGAGTGACACCCAAGAAAGCTTCCTGTGAAGTTTCATTGAATTTGGCCAGGTTGTTTCAGAGGAGATGTTTTTTAAGCAATTGTTGAGAGACGGACCGACTGACGGCCGGCCGGACGTTCTCATTACTCCCATTATAAAAAAATATACCCACTAATGCCCTACTAACCCTTACCAACAAGCGCTACCTAACAAGTTTATCCTCTAGAAGGAATGAAGGAATTAGTACTCTATATTGACCGATTCGTGTGTGCGGACTGACAGACGGACACAATTGCTCACCTTGAGCACTTTTTGCTCTGGTGAGCTAAAAATGGTATGCAATGTGAAGAAAGAATATGCATCTATGCTGTGATAAAATGCTAGATTGATAGAGGAACTTTTAATTCATTTTATTCAAACTTCAAACTTCAATTTTAAAGCTGCACTCTCACAGATTTTTACCGTTTTGACAACTTTTTTATTTTTTGTCTTGGAATGAGCCAATTTTTGCATAAATGTCTGCAAACCAGAGATATAAAAATGCTGAAAAATGATCAGATCAAAGTTATTCATATTTCCATTAAAAAATTAATGATTTATGGCTTAAAGCTTTATTAACCGTTTAAGAAAAATACATAAAAGATCAACTTTTCAACTTCAAAATTATGAAAATTTGCAGCTGATTTTTTGTCAGCAATCTTATATCACTGGTTTGCTTGCATTTTCGCATAAATTAAGTTTGTTTCAAGACAAAAAATAAAAAAAGGTGGCCATACGTTCAATCTGTGAGTGTGCAGCTTTAACACTATATGAGCAAGAATGATGTGCATGTGCAGCTTAACACTAAAGAATTCTCATCCATGAATGAAATACTCACATTTGGTGGTCAGAGGTGAGATATATTGCAATTTTACATTGAAACAAACGATTTTTCTTTTTAATGATATGCCTTAAAAGGATATAAAAAGACAATTGATTGTAACTTTTTAAAACAAGAGGCCCAAAAGGGCCTATGCTCTACTGGCATGGCTTTTGTGGTCATATCAATCCACAGCATGTATGTATGGGTAAAAGGCAACAGACATATAGTTTATGTTTTGTGTTTGGGTTACCTGAAAACGTAGCACATTCAACATCTGAGCACAGAAAGTATTGAAAGCAGATTAGTTGCATGAAATATTTTAATATGTGCCAAGTAAGTCATCTGACAAAAAAAAAAAATGCTTTCAAAACTGTACTCATAGTAAAAATTTCTGTAGTTTTAAAAGTTAAAAAAAGTTGGTCAAAAGGTCAAAGTCAAGGGCATTATAGGACAACATTGATCAATTTGAACAAACATTCATAATCAATTGTGCTGAGATGGATGCATGAACACACAAAAAGATTTTCAAATCTTTCCAGATTTATGTTTACCAAACCTGTGAACCCTGGGTGTGGCCAGTAATGACACCAGGTGCATAACTTAAAACATTCACAACCAATTTTGTTAAGATGAATGCACAAACTACAGAACTTAAAGCTAAAAAATGGCCTTTGGGCTTTCAACAAGAACAAGGCAGAGTAATTCACAAAATCAACTGCAAAAGCAAAAAGCAAATTGTCTCACAAAATCCTAGACTTGCAAATTGTCTCCCTTAACTCTAGACTTGAATTTACATGTACGTGTAAACTTGGCTAAAAATGGAATTCACTCATGCAGACCTGGCTAAAAATAGAAAGCATTTCTTTAAAACTTTTCCTGGCCCATAATCTAGGCATTCATGGGCGGATCTGGCTGGTTTTCGAAAGGAACCGAGCTCTAATGGATATCTAGATACTGTACAAGTTTCATTGAGATACAATCAAAACTGAAGACTGTATCGTGTTCACAACCAATTGTTTACACAATAACATTTTTTTTATACTATCAAGGGCCATAATCTAGGCATGCATGGGCAGATATGGCTGGTTTTCGAAAGGAACCCATCTCTAATGGATATCTAGATACTGTACAAGTTTCATCGAGATACAATCAAAACTGAAGACTGTATCGTGTTCACAAGCAATTGTTTACAGACGCACGAACACACGGCCGCACATACTACGTACACATTACCATCGCATAAGCTCTTCTGGCCTTTGGCCAGTAGAGCTAAAAAACAACGTCTCAATTGTACAGAACTTAATGATATTGTTAAAATCATGTCCCATTCATGTGTGTGCTGACATCCAATTTGGAAGTGACAGTGGGCTATAATTTGAAAATAGAGAAAAAAATCAAATTGTTATTTCACTGTTAAAATGAAACAGTGAAATATGTTTTTTTATTTCATTGATTAATCTCTAGAATCCACCAGAAAGCATACACTTAAACACTGAACACTGAAAATTACACACACAAAAAATCTAAAGATGTTTTAGGTATTTAAAACAAATCAATTTATAATGTTTCAACAAATACTTTATTTATCATGTTAATAATAGTAATGATTTTATACTCTCACATATAATATTTGGCTATGAAAAGATGAGATATTCATGTATTTGTGTCATAACAAGAAACAAAATGTACAAACAGTAATAACAATATAACACATTGTAGTAAGTGGTGTCAAAATATAGAAAAAATAATACAGCATGATAATTCAGTTACTGTAACAAATTATAACAAGAATACAGAAATACTTCTCTATACTATTATAACGACAACATCATATTGGGCAATTTGACGAAGTTTGCATCATTTTTCTATGCAAATGAATTGACAATATATTGGCCATATTTCTAAGAAAAGAACCATGGTTCAATGTACAAAATCCATTAACTGTGCATGTACACTGTACACAATTCATTAACTGTCCATGGACACTGTACACAATCCATTAACTGTCCATGGACACTGTACACAATCCATTAGCTGTACATGGACACTGTACACAATCCATTAGCTGTACATGGACACTGTACACAATCCATTAACTGTATATGGACACTCTACATATGTATATGGACCATGTACACAATCCATAAACTGTTCACGGGCACTTTTAACAATCCATAAACTGTACAAAGTGCATACAAGTACATTGACACTGTACTCCATGCATACACAATACATACTGTACACGTTTCATTCAATGTACATGGACACTGTACACATTCCATTCACTTTAGAAGGACACTGTACACAATCCATACACTTTACATGGACACAATACACAAGGAATATAATGTTCATGGACAGTGAACACAGTTCATACATTATACAGATACTGCACAAAATTCATACTCATCCTTTATTTTTTTTTACAAATTTAAAGACACCCAACAATTTTCTGGAATAAATAAACTTGGAGGTATAATCCATTGAAATATCTTGGGTAGAAGCATTGCAGTTGGCAAGAAATCATGGATAATATTATAATCTAAGCATCATCAATACAATGCACTCTTTTCCAACAAGTGATGTTATATACAGGCAAACACTTAATCATGTGTGTCTTCACGGCAGTTGTTGATATAAATTCATCCATAAAACCTTATTAAGGTATATTGTACATTGGAGATAATGTTAATTATTTTATGCTATGTGACTCACTAAGAGTTTGTTATCATTTGCAAGGGTTACTGTAAACTGATTATTAATTGTCGAAAATAAATTATGGAAATTACTTCGATGTTTAAGTTATGACAGTTTGTATATTAATTCTTTATTTCAACTGACATTTGATATGTAATGATCAAGCTTTCAATGCCCAAAAATGTGTATGTAATATTTTTGCGTATTTGTTTAACATGATATTTCGCTACACAAATAACCCAGTGTAATGATACCAATATATTATGGAATAACAATTCATTCAAACTTTACGTCACTGTAAATAGCACAGACTTAGAGTAACCAAATCAGCACTGTTGTAACATAAGCATTCATACTCATGAAAGGAATCAAATTTGGCTAATTTATAAAAATAAATTTTATTTTAATGATAATTTATCAAAGCACTCATGTTATTTATCCTTGCATCTAACGGTCTGTTTTTAAAATTAATAGTCTCCATGGTCACAAAATAAATTGATTAAATAGATTATAATAATGATAGAAGAATTTCTCAGTAGTTGAGTTACAGTACATAATTACATTAAAATATTAAAACGTGTTTAACACAAAAAAACAAAAGGTAATTTTAGCCATTTCTTAACAATTTTATTTAAATCTATCATCAAATTAATTGATTTGAATACTTTGTTCTTGATTTACTATAAAAGTGTGTATTTGAAAAAGTAAATGAAAACATAGTACCGGTATCTGAACAAAAATACCATGAAATTATGTGACATGACAACCAAAGAAAATATTACAATAATGACTTCAGTCAGAAACTGACCTCTGATGTTTTATGAAGCTCTGATCTGGGATACGAAAAGGAAAGTACATTGCATTTGAGTGATATGTGCAAAATGAGTTTAGTGATTAAAGATGTACGGTTTACAAAAATAGTATTTTAAAGAGATATCTAGATAATTTGGAATGTTTAATTTCTCATGATATGTGCAAGTTGTGTTTCTTTTCTTTTTTAAAAAGACCACAGCGAAAAGAATGCCTACACAAGTCTTGTTGTCGAAATAGAGTCATAAGTCGACAATAATTCAAGTTGGATATATGTGCCTTACTATATGTATATATATATATATATATATATATATATGTGTGTGTATTTTCTCTCTAGCAACAATTTTTAAAATTACCATCGAGTCCTTTTTGAATACATTGTGCCAAAGACAATCAATGCTAACATTATCGCAATTATCTTTCCAAAAACCAGACAAGCTGAAAATGTGGAATAATTATGTTGAAAATTGTCTTGAAGTTTGTGTGAAACGTCCACAAATTTGAAAAATGCATACAGTTGTCTTATTTTCAATGTTTAATAAAACAGAAACAGATATAAGACTGAAATACATAAAAACATTGTATCACAACTGCAAAACAATTGCATGGTACTTCACCCTATTAAAAGGACTCGATCATGTTTTTAGACCAAAAATAAGTTTTCCTCGTAATGCATCTGAAAACACTTATTGTATCGTTAATTCATTCTATGACATCAAAATTGTGGGAAAAAATACACTAAAGGTATACAATATATGTTTTGGTTTAAGTGCAGTGCGAACCTGTGCCCATCAAGTCAGGAAAAAATAGAAAACTGGCCCCATAAACACTAGGCCATAAGGACTTATACAAGAAGGACGGATATTTTGAACTTTTATCAATACATTGGTAATATCACATGATAGTGTCAATCAACCAATCAAGCTACAATAAATTTCTGAAGTCCATTATTAATGGTATTGAAAATTGTGGCCTTCAAAGACGATATTTGAGCAATTTTATTTTCTGAAAGGTTCCAGCTGTCAGTATCTTAGTCTGACACTCCTAATGATTTGCAAAACTTTATTTCGTAATTAGAATAATGCATTTTACAAACCACGAGCGAGTCCCTTTAAGCATAATCGAATAATATTCCATGCTCTTAGTTGCTCTAATATCATGTAATTGTGAAGTTGTATAACAATCTGTGCTCTTAGTTGCTCTTAATATCATGTACCTGTGTAGTGTTAACAGCTGAATTGTATAACAGTCCGTGCTCTTAGTTGCTCTTATATCATGTAATTGTGTAATGTTAACAGCTGTATTGTATAACAGTCCGTGCTCTTAGTTGCTCTAATATCATGTAATTGTGTAATGTTAACAGCTGTATTGTATAACAGTCCGTGCTCTTAGTTGCTCTTATATCATGTAATTGTGTAGTGTTAACAGCTGTATTGTATAACAGTCCGTGCTCTTAGTTGCTCTTATATCATGTAATTGTGTAATGTTAACAGCTGTATTGTATAACAGTCTGTGCTCTTAGTTGCTCTAATATCATGTAATTGTGTAATGTTAACAGCTGTATTGTATAACAGTCCGTGCTCTTAGTTGCTCTTATATCATGTAATTGTGTAATGTTAACAGCTGTATTGTATAACAGTCCGTGCTCTTAGTTGCTCTAATATCATGTAATTGTGTAATGTTAACAGCTGTATTGTATAACAGTCCGTGCTCTTAGTTGCTCTTATATCATGTAATTGTGTAATGTTAACAGCTGTATTGTATAACAGTCCGTGCTCTTAGTTGCTCTTGTATCATGTACTTGTGTAATGTTAACAGCTGTATTGTATAACAGTCCGTGCTCTTAGTTGCTCTTGTATCATGTAATTGTGTAATGTTAACAGCTGTATTGTATAACAGTCCGTGCTCTTAGTTGCTCTTGCATCATGTAATTGTGTAATGTTAACAGCTGTATTGTATAACAGTCCGTGCTCTTAGTTGCTCTTATATCATGTAATTGTGTAATGTTAACAGCTGTATTGTATAACAGTCCGTGCTCTTAGTTGCTCTTATATCATGTAATTGTGTAATGTTAACAGCTGTATTGTATAACAGTCCGTGCTCTTAGTTGCTCTTGATATCATGTACTTGTGCAGTGTTAACAGAAATTGCATGTGGATGCTGACAATGACAAACAAAAAGACACCTTGCAGCACAGGTTATTTCACACAATCACACAATCATACACATGCTCACAATTTGCAATTCTGATTGGCTTTATACTTAAGTTTTTAACTACAGTCGAACCCTGTAGACTCAAACTCCCAGGGACCGACGAAAATACATCAAGCCTCGGAAAATTCGAGCCAAGCGGTAATGCTAACAATGAGTAAAGCAGTCAGTCCTTTACAAACAATTTGAGCCAATGAGGAAATTGAGCCAAGCAAGTTTGAGCCAATGGGGTTTGACTGTATTTATTTAAATTGAGCTAGAATTTTCGTTAAAGATAATTTTTCAAAACTTTGCCGAAAATATGCATTAATTACCAGTCCATAATTTGAATATTCTGAGTTATATCAAATAATACTTTTAAAAAGACATCAAAAAAGTGGCCCCAAGAACCTTTTGACTCATACATGGAACAGACATTTAATATTTTTAGCACTAAGTTATCAAAAATCCATGGTCTTGTAAACAATAATTAAGTATATGTCTATACATATATAAACAATAGTATGTTCAATTAGCAGTACAACTGCAATGTTTGCTCAGCTCATATTTGACACCAACATCGATTTCTACAGTAAAGATTAAACTATATGAAGCACAGAATTTGTGATGAACACTTAGAAAGATAAGCACAAATTAAAGGAACAATACTCTAGTGTCAGAGTGAATACTGAATGCGTGATTAATAGGGTATATTCAATTATATGTAACATACATGTGTCAAAATGTGAAGGTGTGCTGGTTCAAGACAATTATTCATAAAAAATAAACGACATCACATGGGTTTTATCCTATTTGATTTGCCCTTGAATGCCCATGTGAGGTTGTATATTTTTTTGTGTTTATATATATAAATGGATAGGAAAAGGTCTTATACTTCTTTTTGTACAAAGAAATGCCACTTCTCAGAAAATCATTGTATAGATAATATAAACGTGTCCGATGTAGAATAAGGCGAATATTGAATCATCGATAATTAGAAAGTGTTTTATGCGTATATGATAATATTATACCAAACAAATATTAAAACACGCACGCTTTTTGGGACTTGAAATATTGCTGTATAAGTCACAGTTGACTTCCGTTGTATTAAAGACCAATAATAAAAACTGCAACACTTAACAGTACCTTTAAATTATTTTTAGCCATTGAAAGCTATTACTGTTCAAAGCATACCACCATTATCATTATCAAGTACTGATCAAGCGATGTGAATCAGTAAGTACAATTCAATGCGTTGTACACAACAATATTAATTTTACGTTTTTGACTATTTTCTTCTTTTCTTGCAATTGTATCATCTGGTGTCCAGTCCCTTTAATCCGCTTCAATATATTATGTATATAATAGTATGACATACAATGTTGCAATGATTGATATTCATGTTAAAATATATATCTTAAAACTAGCAATTGCTAAAATGGTATTATAATTTGTTTAATGGAATGTACAAATTTGTAAGGAATTCTATCAAGGCAGCCTAAACCACTCACATTACAAAGTATGTTGATGTAAATAATAGGATTGAAAACATCGACTTAAATACATTATAAGATTAACAAAATAACAAAATGGCTGAAATCATGACGATAGTATAACAATGATATTATGAAAACAAAACAAACACTTGCAGTATATATTTATGCACCAGTCAATTGTAACCACGGCCCCAGGTCCGGGGGTATACTGGGGGGTAGCCGGGGAAATGGGCCGTGCTTTTACCTTCCAGTTCGCCCTGCAGTGTCTAGATACTGTGGTGGTTTTGTTTTCACACCAAAAACAGCGGGGAATGAGCCTAACATAGGATGCCCCTCGGGTGCAGGGGCTTTTGACTCGCTACTGACCCCGGACTTGGGAAGCTGTGTTTACAATTGACTGGTGCATTACTTTGAACATATTCCTATTTCTGTATAAATAATGAAGCTTGAATGAACATAATTTCTGCAGGGGTACAAGTAACTCCATATTTATCATATGTTTGTATTTCTTTGTTTTAGCACCACGTTTACTGGAAGTATCTGATTTGCACTATCAATAAATACAAAGTTACTGCTATGTGTTATTCCAATTGTTATACAGAGATTATACCAATACAGTTCAGTTAATAAAACATATTGTGAGGAAAACTGATAACTGATATGGACCATGAGTGTTCATGTCTGTTATCATGTCTGTTACCATTACAAGAGACAAAGAAAAAAGGGCTATATTCAGCGACCCTCATAGATAGGCAAATTGCAGCTTTGTCTAGGAAATATTATCTATGCTTACTCGAAAGCATGCTTAGCAAATCATAAGAGGATGAAAACAGGAAAAAATCTGAACATAATCTCAATCTAATTTAACAAGACCAGGTAATAATGTTTTAAGATTGAAGGTTACCACTAACAATAGATCATTGAAATTGCCAATCATCTTATATTAGATAGTAAAATAACAAATACTTCTTTTACTAGGATAATGCGTCCATCAATGTTTTTCCCCCCATCAGGGCTGGCAGGCAAATAAAGTACTTCAGACAAGCCAAGCAAAAATGCCACTCAGTATATAGATTTAGCCAAAGCTTTTTCAAAGGATTTCGATGTGTGAAACATCCCTGACCCCAAATTTCAACAAATTTCCCCACTCAAGGTGGGGGATTTGAACAACAAAATTTTCACGTTGGTGCAAGAAGACCATAAGTGCAGTGCATTTGAGTGGCAATTATTGACTTCTTGCAACAAGGTGACAAAATACAGCGTAACGGCAGCTATGCCACTGGGTTGTATATATACATCCCCTGTACTAAGCCCCTTCGCCTAGAGGGGCAAACATTGATAGGTGAATAATGCTCACATCTGAAGGAGGTACATACAAATATCCTTTTAACTAGACAAACAGCTATTAATGCTAGGAATGCCAAGTTCTCTGAATGTAAGCCATCATTGAACTTCATTGTACAGAATTATCAATATTTGATAAAATGATATAACTCTTAAAACAGCACTCTCATCTGAAGATGTTCTTATACTCCAGCAAGACAAATTCCACGATCTGGCTCTGGTAAACCATGCTTGTGGCTAGGTTCATTGTCGATGTCTCGGGCCAGATCAACGTTGGACCAAAGACGATCGCCAACTGATGTGCAGCCATCTTGTTTTCACGTTGTAGATCCATGACACTGAAATACGATGACCAGGATATATAAGTTATTAAGTATACAATATATTTTTATATTATTTTGAAAAGTTGGATCCATTCGTGGATGCAAATTGAAATCTAGAATTTCTCTTTCGTCTAGCTTTCTAATTTTGCAATCTACTATAGATAATAATACAATAACTTAAGTTGTTGTTAAATTAATATGATGCAAATTGAAATCTAGAGTTGTCTTTCATCCAGCTTTCTAGGATTTGCACTCTATAGTTATAAAATCCTTTTTTGTTTTTCTTTTTATACAAAGTCTTTCTCCTTACTTTGGGGTGATTTTCATATATATTCTGCCCAAGTATGTAATATAAACAGGCGTATATGGTTATATATGTCCTTCACTGCATTTGTACAATATAATATATAATATATTTTTGATGGTCAAATTTATGTATATAAGTGTATTCATGTATCTGTTTTATATGCATCATTGAATTTGTTCATTTTCTTGTACATTTGTTATACTTTTCACATATGGAGGAAATAAAAGATTTATCTATCTATCTAAAAGTTTTTC
Source organism: Mya arenaria (assembly GCF_026914265.1). Taxonomy (NCBI): domain Eukaryota; kingdom Metazoa; phylum Mollusca; class Bivalvia; order Myida; family Myidae; genus Mya; species Mya arenaria. Next base: position 46,461,872 of record NC_069122.1, read on the forward strand.
TCATATTAAACTTACTTATCTTACTGTGATTGTGAAACAAGTTACACAAATTTCCCACAAGAGACATTAATATGAAGTTGATTTGTATCACATTGGAGAGTTTTTTTCTTTCTTTTAGTGTATGCAATAATTCTTATTTTAGAATGATAGCCATTCAGCAAATCTTTTACGTGAGGATTAATCTCAATAGTATCCTTATATATGCATGCTTCTTTTTGCATGGTATTGACAATATGGCACGAAACAGTTACTCCACCTAATTCCCCTGTGAATGAAATTATTAATTCTGGTAAAACACTTGTTGTGTATAAAATTTAATAATGCAAAATATTGGTCTTATTATGTACAAGAAAATGTTCAAGAGGAGATCTATGAAATTGTAATCACTGAACTTACTAAAGGCATCTCATAAAACTATGTGACTTCTCGACTAATAGAAAAAAGAAGAAAAAAATGGTGTAAAATTCAACAAGAGCTGTCACAGAGACAGCGCGCTCGACTATTCTGCCGCTTTTCAGTGTAAGGATTGAAAGGTTTTGGCGAAACATGGATCACTGTAAAATGAGATTAGATTTTAATGCAATACATGATGTATTTGCTGAGATATTACATACACTCAACGAGTTAGACCCACTTTCCTCGCTCACTCCGAGGGATAAAGTCAATGATCGTGGGTTTCCTCCGAGGGTAAAACTGTTGCCCTCGCTAAAATCCCCCCTGATTTCCTCTGAGTGGCTGGCTTACCCCCGAGTTTAATATGAACGATAGCGTTGAGAATCGTCCGATTTTATGATCCCGCTGCGGAACTCCGAGTATAATCAGATAAGCATCATTCTTGTTTAGAAGTTATTTATTTTTATGCTTATGCACATTGTTAAGCATAAAAGATTCTTACATGTACCAACGTTTAATTTGTATTTATGTCCGTAAACGCCAATTGAATATTGTCTTGAATTATAAACATTGAATCATTAAAGTATATCCACTAAGTTATTGCATCATAAAGCAGCCGACTATTTACACGATTCTGAACCATGACCTCTGGCGTCAAGCACGTGATCAATACAATGTAGAATATACTATTTATTATTGGTGGTTAAAAATAGCTATGATGTTTCATTGAATTTTCCACAGAAAACGAGGCAAGAAGGTCTTCAAAACCATGCGCTGTGAACTTTGAACGCATGTTTGACCTCCTGATTTTCTGAAAATGTGTAACCTAGAATTTCTCGGAAGAAATGTGTTTATCAGTCATTAGCAAAAACACGTATATAAGATGCATGTGCAACTAGTGAAATGCGACTGCATTCTTGTGGTAAGCTAACTTCATGCAAAACGGGCGGAGGAAAAAGAATAATAGCAATTTATTGGAGCCGTTGGAAATCGGTTGAAAATTTTAATAAAATAAATATAACTTTAGCGTAGATTCTTGTCTAGTGTCCGCAGAGTTTCGCGGAGTTAACCCCTCCAAGGAACGCCGAGTTAGTTATTCTTCGGTCGACTGATCACCCTCCGAGGGCCTTAAATTCAAACTCTAAGGAACGCGGACAGTCGATAAAATCATTGTGTTGGCCGCGATAGCAAAAATCCGCAGAGGGAAACAAAAATTGGGTCTAACTCGTTGAGTGTACTGTATTGGGTCACCTAATAACTCCATAACTTATAATATTGAATATCATTAATCAACTATTACGTATTTTATGGAATATGGGGACAATCGACGACAATATGCGCCAAGTCGGCGAATACGAGTTTCTGCTATTTTGATTGGCTACTTAACTCGCCAAATACGACATTAGAGGAACGGACCATTTTCATTGGCAATTTCACAATGTAACATAAATGATGTTACATGCAAAATTTTACCCATAATTTCTTAATCCAAAAATAAGCGGCTAATACTTGCAGAATACAGTTATCTAACTTGGTTATTCAAGTAAGATGGGTAGTTGAGTACCATTTCATAAAGTCTCCATGCAATACATGAAATAGTTGCTGAGATATTAACCTATTAGTGCATACATGCAAAACCTTAATCAGAATGCTTTAAGTTGCATAATAAAGGGGCAAAAATTATATAATATGCAAGATAGAGTTATCTTTCCTGATTAATTGAGAAAGGTTGAATGGTTGGGAGCCTGTGTATAAAGTTTCAATGCAATACATGGTTTTCAAATTTGTATGATGAATAAAAAAGGGCCATTATTTGAATTTAATGCAAACTAGAGTTATCCTACTTGGTTATTTAAGTAGATTGAATGGTTGTAGCTGCAATTAGTTGCTGATATATTAACCTATGTTTGTTTACATGCAAAACCTTAACCAAAATTTCCAAGTCAAATAATAAAGGCTCATATTTTGCATTATATTCAAAAAAGTAATATCTAACTAACTTCATTAATTTAGTAGGTTAGATAGTTGGGAATACATATCTAAAGTTTCAATGCAATACATGATGTATTTTCTGAGATATTGACTAAAAAATTTTTAGTATTTCTTTTTAAGATTTTTTAAGTTGAATAATAAAGGGTATTTATTTTGCCTACAATATATCACGTAGTTGCTGAGATATATTAACCTATATGTGCTTACATGCAAAACCTTAACCAGAATTTCTAAGTCAAATTATAAAGGCCCATTATTTGCATAAAATTCAAAGAAGTGTTATCTAACTTCATTAATTCAGTAGGTTAGATAGTTGGGAATACATATCAAAAGTTTCAATGCAATACATGATGAATTTACTGAGATAATAACTAAAGGTGCTTACATGCAAAACCTTAACCAAGGTGTGACCAAGATGTGAGGCCTACGCCGACGCAACCGCCACCGCTGATGCTTGGGGGAGTAGTAAAGCTCTCCTTATTCTTCGAATAGTCGAGCTAAAATTCTATTCCATTAAATTTCACTTACTTGCAGAGGTGTTTAAAGAGAACTTTGACCGTCTCATAGTGTTTGGAATGCATTTCTTCCATGGTGGATTTAATGAGCTTCAATCTATCACTCGCTTTCTCTGTCACTAGGGAATAAGAAGGGAAAATTCCATTCATAGCAAATGTTAAAACAATTTCAGTATGGGTATGGCAAATGAAACAAGTTTCAATCTGTCCTGGCTTTTGTCACTAGGGAAAAGAAGGGAAAATTCCATTCATAGCAACTGTTAGAACAATTTCAGTATGGGTATGGCAAAAGAAACAAGATATAATCTATCACTAGCTTCTGTCACTGGGGAAAAAGATGAGAACAAATCACTTATGGCAACTGTTGAAAGAAACTGAAGGCAGTGGGTAAAGGGAGGTTACTCAATTACAACATTAAGGCTATGACATTCACAATCCTTCAGCCAAATGAGTATTACTTACAGAAACTTTTCAAGAACTTTTCGAAAAGTGCATATGTGAACAGTGGGTCCTTGAGTTCCCTGAAGAAGAGTTTAAGGGTTCCACACAGCATGTGAACGTCCCACTTCTCATCTTCAAGGTCGTATCGTTCTCCTGGAATAGAATAAGTTAAACAATAACGAAGATATAAGCCTTTAGATGTATAAGAATTCATGAAAACCATCTGACCGACAAGAGCCTGCCCTAGTATGGTTTGAGTAGTCTGGAAATAAGAAACAAATGTTCAAACTGAATTTAACAATGGACAAAGACCAAAGATGGTGGAAAATCTATTATGGTCTAGTACAAGCAAAACTATGCAATATCTGAAAATAAGCATGCCACAATATACAAGAGCATCATAAGAAAATGCCAAATATCACTCCTACAAAAGAAAGATTTTTACAGTGAACATTCACTATATGTTACATAATGACTACCGTAAATGACTGGATATTAGACATACTAATCCTTCAGAATTAATGTAAAAAAATGCCTGCGTATCATACCCAGTAACAATTTTTTGAACTTTTTTTCTGAGGTCGATTTCAAGCCGAGGGTTTGTTTAGTTTTATGTAGAAAGGGATGTTACTCGCATCATATTGATCGAGTATATACGGGTTAAAATGGCAGTTGAAGATCGGGATACGGTATATCATAAGACGTTAATAATTTAAACAAAAATATTTTTCAATTAAAGTTATTCAATATTATTTTGAATGATAAATTGAATTGAACAATAATTAAACATGCATATATATAAAAAGCAAAGTTTTGCACTGTCAAAATATTTTTTGTCAGTTGTCTGATAAGGTGTGAAAAACATTGCCTTTTGTTCTGTTTAACATACCAATACTACAAATTGATGCGATAATGGTCTTGTTTTTTTCACACATTTATGCGATCATTATTCTTTTCTGTAGGTGTTGACATTTTGAGAACAAACCTGTACAATATAAGGTTTATGCATACCTTAACTTCATTCTCGACAGGTTATCGTTTACGATATACTGTCAAAAAGAAATCTTACATATTTTCATAAAAGGCACCTTTCAGTGCTATTCAGAAACAAATGGTCACAATCAGTTCTTTTAAGTGCCTTTCCTAACATAAAACGAATTAAAATGAAATGACATTTTGCATTATCATTGTATGGTTTTAAAGATAACCATCGCCATTTTCACGAAAAAAAATAATTTCGTCACGGTCAGCAAACATGGTGGCCGAAATTGACAGATATTTTTGACATATTTTCTATGCGTCCTTTAACCCAAAACATAGATTAAACGTTTTTTTCTCAGATTTTTTTACAGATTTTTTTGCCTGTGTCTAACCCCCTATCGTCTTATACCCAGTCATTTACGGTAACTTTAAATGATGTATTAACAATTATTTCATAATTATAGTCTCGATTTTAAATGCTTACCTTGATCGACCATACACCGCAATTTCTGGATCTGCGACATGCTGCCTGCTATCCGGTAAATACCTTCATGGTTCAGGCCTGAAATGAATTGGGCTCAAATTGTATCAGGGTTCTGCTTTGCTCTAAAACTTTGACCTCAAGCTCTGGGCTCTTGGTCTGTCATTGAAGGAACGCATTAACTCCAGCTTGGTGAGGGGCATTGAAATGCAGTTTGTTCATCATAATCAATATTAGCAGCACATGTCTGTCTAGATTTGTTGTGCTGGTGAAGGTGAAGAATATCAACAATTGATTTCTTCATTCAACTTTCACAAATGTCTCTTACATGAATTTGGTACTGATATTGTCATCAATCAGTTTAATAATTAACTGGGATAGATTGGTGAAGAATAATTCACGATATTTCCATTAGACGACTATAAATTAATTGCTAAATTTCATCCCCGCCCACCCTCGCTTTTTTCTGCTGCCCGTTAAATTTTATTGACTCGTCTGTATTTGCGTGTCAGGGAACTATCTGGGAACGTCATTTATTCATACTAGCTGGTGTCAATGTAAAAAATCTCATGTAAAAAAAGGAGAACTGTTACGATGGTATTCATGGTTTGTCGAGAATCACATGTATATGGTGCAATGTAAGACATTCTAATACCATGTGAAAACCTGGTTAAAAAATAAAATGTAACCCCCAGCCATAAGTAAAAAAAAGGATGAAAACTTGCAATTAATTTATACTGGCCTAGCATATAGCAATATAGCATTTAAAAAAAAAACTAAGAACTTTCAATTATTTATTAAATGAATGTTTGTTTTCACCATTTGTTATCACTTGGACACCTTCTTTCACATTCTGAATTAAAACAATATTTCAACGCTTAATTAATAAACAAAATGTATTAGCACACTCCATATGCTACTTGTGATAAAAGGATTAATTGTTCCAGATTTCATTGCACATTGATTAATCTGTTTATCAAGAGTTACTAAAAGACATATAAATTTGGGTAAAAAATTAAATATTGATATTCGGTCGATGAGTATCAATACTAATTGCTTTTGCTCCATATTGCAATGTATCCACTTATCAATAATATCATATATCGTCATTTCCTCACCTTTGAAAGATTTGTCTACTGATAATGAAATCTTAATGACACCTATATTTCTCTACAAATTTTCTGGGTTGTTTTCAATCTTTCTTAATTGGTTTACATCACATACCTCTTTTTTCTATTGCATCGATACATTTGACAACAAATATTGGCACTTTGGACTTTTCCTTGGAACAGATCTGCTTGATATCACCTCCAAATATGGCATCTGAGGTAAAAAGGTATTGGCATTATTATATGCTGTGTATCATAACAAAATTACATATCATATCATCCAACCAAAATTTTCTTGACAGCTTGCTGAAGACCATGTTATATATCTGTTTGTACATACTCATTAAACATACCTCATTGTACATAACTCATATACCTCATTTAACACACCTCATTGTGCATACCTTATTGTACATACCTCATAATTGTACATATCTCATTGTACATACCTCATTGAACATATCTTACTCTACATACCTCATTGTACATATCTCATTGTACATATCCCATTGCACATATCTTATTATAAATTACCTCACTGTACACACCTCATTGTAGATTCCTCATTGTACAACCCTTACTGTACATACCTCATTGTACATACCTCATAGTAGATACCTTACTATACATACCTCATAGTAGATACCTCATTGTACATACCTCATAGTACCTACCTTATTGTACATACCTTATTGTACATACCTCATTGTACATACCTTATTGTACATACCTCGCTGTACATACCTCGCTGTACATACCTCACTGTACATACCTCATTGTACATACCTCATTGTACATACCTCATTGTACATACCTCACTGTACATACCTCACTGTACATACCTCACTGTACATACCTCATTGTACATACCTCATTGTACATACCTCATTGTACATACCTCACTGTACATTCCTCACAGTACATACCTCACTGTACATACCTCACTGTACATACCTCACTGTACATACCTCATTGTACATACCTTTTATAATACCCTTTGTTTCTAATGTCCTCTTATCTGAGCGGTTATTCAAGAAACGGTCCAAGGCATTCTTGATCTTTCCTTTACGGTCCATCGAACTTGAATCTAAACACAAAAAAAACGCACATATTATAATATATTTTACTGATAACATTCAAAATAACAAACAGGCCTTGTATTTCATTTTGTAATTCCTTTAACTGTCTGAATGGGCCACCTATGTTTTGAGCTATGTCAGCATTTTTATTCTCGATTGTGGTACCGGTAATCAAAAATTAATTATCATTAAATTAAACATACAACAACGATCCTGTCTTGAATGTAAGATAATTTGTAAATGCTTAATTTTTACTGCAGTCAATAAAAGACACTCATGACCAATGCAATAAATAAAAAAGAAACATGGCAATGCAACAAATCCAGGTTTTCAATGAATGACTGAAGAACGTTTAGCCTTTGTTGTAAAATACAATTTCAACTCTTTCCTATTTTTAGTAACAGTGACTTCGACCTTGACCCGAGGTGTCTGAAACGCAATCCCATGAAATGTCTCCATAAACTCATCCTATATACCAAGTTTTGTCACTTTATGTCAAACTTAACTAAATAAAATTATACCATAGATCACTGTGTGAAAACCTGGTAAATAGTCAGGGATGTGATTGCCCTAGCTGAACAGCTGAAACCATTTTGGCGATGGCTTAAGGCTCCCAACAGTTCAGAAGCAAAACTGGTATTTTAGACTTCAAATTTGCAAACTGGAGTGTCAGTACTAACAACAAATAGAGTAACAACCAATAGCAACCAATTTGGTTTTATAAATGTTGCTTTTGTGTTCCTTGAGCTCACAGTCACGGTAGTGACGAATACTTAAGTTATTTTAACTATCCACCAACATCAAAATTTCATCTTCAAAAGTTAAGTTCGCTATTGAATATAGCACCATGCAATAGTCTTGGGTTACAAAACCAGCATGCAAGTTTTCAGGCAAAATGGAAAGAAAAATAATAGCATTTTCAAATTTAATATTCTTCCCCCTCATGCAAGTTTATAAAATATTATATGTGGATTGAATTAGCTATTCAATTAATATATGTAGTTTCATTGAGGTATATAAAATTCATTATATTGTTTTGTAGCTCTAAATTTGGAGACATCTAGATATTAAGTGAGATTTTTTTTTGACCACTGCTTAATTGAAAATATTTATGGAAAAAAGTAAAATAAGTAAGTTAGTGGCCTGTGATATAAAAAATATACCATGCATGTTAGTAGTAACTCAAAATCTATGATCTATTAGTGATGCATTTTCCAATTATATGTTGGTAAAGTAGGATTGCACGACACATCAAACTGTTAACATAATTCATTCTGGAGTATTAATGCGGAGTTTGGAATGGATACTAAAAGCATAAATATGGATTGAATAACAACCATGATTTTGTCCATCTCTGAAATTTCTTTTTAAAGGAAACTTTATAGTTTCACATATAACCTTTAACAATGACAACTATAACTGTTCTGATAAAAGGATATATCTAGCCTGGCTTTTTTTCAAAATACATTTTGAAAATGTTAAGGTGTTCTTTTATAGTTAAATGGTGACTGTCCCTGCTCATTGGCAGCATTATGGCTTAAACCCTGCATAATATTCATGCAATTTAAAGTAGAATTTAGAAACCTTACGGGGGGGGGGGAGGTTGGACATTAGAACTTGCTCCTCATTGTAAAAAACATCATCGGATCTGTTATTAAAATGCACATTATGGTATAAATAAAACAAGATAAATATTGATACTCTGCTGAAGGTTATCAATATAACTCTTCTGCTTCATATCACGGTATATAAATATTATTGACTTTTCGATATCAATGCACATCCCAACAACTTACAATTACCCTACTCAGTGAATTTTCTTGCATCAAACATTTAAAAGAAAAAAAAAACGGCATTATGCGTAAAAGTTTAAATAGAAACATTGGCATTATCATGGATACATCATATTTCTGCAGTGACAAGATGTATTGTTGTAAGATTTGCAAAAGAGACATACATAAATAATGTCATGCAGACAAAGGGAAATAATCACTATATATTCATAACTAGAACTCCGCGAGTCGGATGTGTTGCCTGAAAAATTATTTACTGTCGACATTATAGCTGTTAGATTGGCATTTTATTCATTTATAGACAATGATGTTGCCATTTACGTTTCAAGTGTAGGTGGCATTTGATAGTTTACGAGATATGCCATGGACAAAACCTAAGCAAGAAAATTAACAAAGGGCAATAACTCTAAAAATATGGCAGCAAGAGCAACGGTTCTTGTGCACTGCACTAGTCCTCAATGAGATCTATCTAGCTATGAAGTTTCAAGTTGATACCTCTTATATTCTTCAAGATATGCCCCGGACAAAACTTTAATCATGAAAATTAACAAAGGGCAATAACTCTTAACATATAGATGCAAGAGTTACGTTTTTTTGTGCACTGCACTTTCCCTCAATCAGATATACCTACGGAATAAGTTTCAGGTTGATACCTCCTATAGTTTACGAGATATGCCACGGACAAAACCTAAGCAAGAAAATTAACAAAGGGCAATCACTCTAAAAATATGGCAGCAAGAGTAACGGTTCTTGTGCACTGCACTTGCCCTCAATGAGATCTATCTAGCTATGAAGTTTCAAGTTGATACCTCTTATATTCTTCAAGATATGCCCCGGACAAAACTTTAATCATGAAAATTAACAAAGGGCAATAACTTTAAAACTAAGAAAGCAAGAGTTACTGTTATTGTGCACTGCACTTGCCCTCCATGAGATCTATCAACATATGAAGTTTCAAGTTGATAACTCTTATATTCTACAAGATATGCCCCGGACAAAACTTTAAGCATGAAAAATAACAAAGGGCAATAACTCTAAAAATATGGAAGCAAGAGTAACAGTTCTTGTGCACTGCACTTGCCCTCAATTAGATCTATCTACATATGAAATTTCAACCACTAATAGTTCAGGAGATATACCCCGGACAAGCGAAAATGGGATGCGGACGCCGCCGACAAAAGTAACCCCTATATGTCGTCTTTTCAGGTGACACAAAAAATGTAGAATGAAAAGAGATTGAATCTTCTCGTATAAAACCTTAATTTCTCTACCATTCAATGGCCAATACACAATAAATTTAGACTCTTTAATTCAATTTTTGCAAACATGTTTTAAACTATAGAATTACTCTTCATAATAAGGCCAACATGGCCTAATTCCCAAGTAATTCACATGAGACAATTACACTTTATAGTAGACTGAAGCCATGCCTTCTTGTTTGACTAAGATTAATTGTGGAAGGACTTAGAGCCAATGGATGGCTTATTCAACCATGTGCTTTTGTTTACAGGATTTATGCTGATTCACTGAGGCAGAGCAGAGCTGGAGATGGATCGGAGGGAGTGGGGGGGGGGGGGGGTAGGTGCATGTTAGTGTGCTTACTGAGAGAAGGGGTTGAAATAGAATGTTTGAGAGTGGGTTTAGCTTTCATGCTTTCAGCCTGATCAGCAAACGTCTGACCTGTACTAGGCATGTCCGGCGTTCCTCCCTGGAAAATATCAAACAGACAGGTTATGTAATACAACTTTGCGTTGTTGTTTTTTGGTATGCCTTGTTTCTTTCATTAAATGTTTTAAAACCAGTGAGCATAAGATACATCTGATCAGCAGATTCCTGAATTCGAAAGTTTCATGTTCAAATTCCTCCCTGGAAAAAAGACAAAAAGAGTGAATATTACATCACATTTAAATTAATATATGCACTTGTTATGGCTTTTGATATACAGTAAAATCCCATTGGCTCGATTTCCTTGTTGGCTCAGACTGGATGAAAATGACCGATTGTTTTACTTAATGATAGCATAACCGCTTGGCTCGATTTTCCCGAGGCTCGATGTGTTTTCGCCGGTCCCTGGGAGTTCGTGCCAACGTGGTTCAACTGTATAAGTATGATACATGACAGTAATTTTTAAGAAACAATTAAATCATATATAATCTATCTTTAATGGGAATAGTTCAGGTTTTTAAGGTTCACAAATCAATCATTTTTATTTTGTGTGAAATGTGACAAAATGCATAAAACAATGATGAAATATCCATTATCCAATATTATGTTTTCAATTCTTGAAAAAGTTGACATGAGATGCTCTATTTTGTCCGAAAAGCGTTATTAACATTACTGATGATTTAATCATTTAACGATTGGATTTAATTATTTCCATTCATTTGAGCACCTGCCTGTTGCTATTTGGTCATTGTTCATTAAAGTAAGTAAATAACTCAATTTCAACAACACAGTTAAAATTTGTATCTGCCAAAATATCTGCGAACGAGACCCTTTAACTCCTATCCCAATAACTTTATCATTCTCAAATACAGCTCTGAGCTTGTGTGAGTGTAATTGTGTATGTGTTTCAGAATTCTATAATTTAACACATTCAAGTTCTATGACAAATCATCAATCCCCACCCTGAAGACATCCCCCCTCTTCTGTCCCCTAAATATGACAAACTAACCAGTTCTGCTATCCGTGTGTGTATCTTCAGGAACCATTCCTGCATAACTGTCTCATTGTCAGCCTGAAGTAGCAGCATCGAGTCTGATGTTGTCAGCTGAAATACATGTGCAGGAAAATGCAACAATTAAAAACTTAAAATTATTTCTTTTAGTATTTTGAGAGGTTGAAGTGGAAAGAATTATAAATAACCTAAACTAAAAAAGCATTTACAGTTCTTTCGCTTTCATCCAAAAATGCTTTTTTGAATCTGGTATAACTTGAAAACAAGTTACCGGGGGTAAGGTCTGATTTGATGCTTATCACAAAGAGGACTATTAATTTGGTTGTTTCAATCAATAGAATATCAATTTTATTTCATTGAGAGAGTACTAGTGTAAAAAAATGGATGCCTTTGAGGCAATTTTAAGATTATGACCATTCAAAGTGTGAGGATAGTAAGTACAGTACCTTTGACTCTATGAACTCAAGATAAATATCAAGTTATCACTCTGACAACCTTTAAGCATTCAATGTCACTATGACCTTGACCTTTGACCCATAAAATCAATAGGGTCATCTACTGGTCAGACCCAGCCTAAATGTCAAGTTTGATGACCATAGGCCCAGGCATTGTTGATTTATCACTCTGACAAGCTTTGTCAACTTTTTCCTGTTAAAGGTCACTGTGACCTTGACCTTTGACTGGATGACCCCTTAACTGAATAGGGCTCATATACTGGTTAGGTCCAACCTTCATGTCAAGTTTGATGACAATATGTTCAGGAATCGTCAAGTTATCACTCAGACAAGCTTTGGTGTACTGACAAACCGACCGACTGACATGTGCATAGCATTATACCCCCTCTTCTTCGAAGGCGGTCATAATAATAAAACATCGGTATTCACTTTTACTAGCCCATTAAATTTATGGAGCTTTTAGGGGTGACAAAGTGAAACCTTGACTGAAAATATTACAGAGATGGATGAGACCAATGATTAACCTACCACAAACGTATTTTTCTTGCTGGTATAGTCTGTTGATTCCTTCGTTATTTGGCACTCTATCAAAGGTACTATCGTCTCAGGTTTTCCGTGCGGGGAGTCCTTTGTTGGCTGAGCATCTTTCTTCCGCACGTAGAACACAAGATTCGAACCATCGAGTTTGGCAAAGTTCATGGACCATTTTTTTCTATTTTTGAGAAAAAAACAATTACTATGGAGTCTGTTACATTTCAAGAGCATTGCAAGCAGGTAGAAATACTCATTTTTTTTGCAAATCTTTAAGAAATAACTCTTCATCCCCATGGATAAATCACATAAGGTAAGTACCAAGGATAAATAAGACTTACAGGACGTAAGTACCAAGGGTAAGTCTGACAACAGGTAAGTACCAAGGATAAATTATACTTTAAAACAGGGTAAGTACCAAGGATAAATAAGACTTACAGGACGTAAGTACCAAGGGTAAAATTATACTTTAAAACAGGGTAAGTACCAAGGATAAATCTGAATAACATGAGGTAAGTACCAAGGATAAATCTGAATAACATGAGGTTAGCACCAAGGATAAATTATACTTTAAAACAGGGCAAGTACCAAGGATAAATCTGAATAACATGAGGTAAGTACCAAGGAAAAATCTGAATAACATGAGGTAAGTACCAAGGATAAATTATACTTTAAAACAGGGTAAGTACCAAGGATAAATCTGAATAACATGAGGTAAGTACCAAGGATAAATTATACTTTAAAACAGGGTAAGTACCAAGGATTAATCTGAATAACATGAGGTAAGTACCAAGGATAAATTATACTTTAAAACAGGGTAAGTACCAAGGATAAATCTGAATAACATGAGGTAAGTACCAAGGATAAAATTATACTTTAAAACAGGGTAAGTACCAAGGATAAATCTGAATAACATGAGGTAAGTACCAAGGATAAATTATACTTTAAAACAGGGTAAGTACCAAGGATAACTCTGAATAACATGAGGTAAGTACCAAGGATAAAATTATACTTTAAAACAGGGTAAGTACCAAGGATAAATCTGAATAACATGAGGTAAGTACCAAGGATAAATCTGAATAACATGAGGTAAGTACCAAGGATAAATCTGAATAACATGAGGTAAGTACCAAGGATAAAATTATACTTTAAAACAGGGTAAGTACCAAGGATAAATCTGAATAACATGAGGTAAGTACCAAGGATAAAATTATACTTTAAAACAGGGTAAGTACCAAGGATAAATCTGAATAACATGAGGTAAGTACCAAGGATAAATTATACTTTAAAACAGGGTAAGTACCAAGGATAAATATGAATAACATGAGGTAAGTACCAAGGATAAAATTATACTTTAAAACAGGGTAAGTACCAAGGATAAATATGAATAACATGAGGTAAGTACCAAGGATAAATTATACTTTAAAACAGGGTAAGTACCAAGGATAAATATGAATAACATGAGGTAAGTACCAAGGATAAAATTATACTTTAAAACAGGGTAAGTACCAAGGATAAATCTGAATAACATGAGGTAAGTACCAAGGATTAATCTGAATAACATGAGGTAAGTACCAAGGATAAATTATACTTCAAAACAGGGTAAGTACCAAGGATAAATCTGAATAACATGAGGTAAGTACCAAGGATAAAATTATACTTTAAAACAGGGTAAGTACCAAGGATAAATCTGACACACACGAGTTAAGTATCAAGGATATATCAGACTTACATGAGGTAAGTACCAAGGATTTATCAGACTTACACAAGGTAAGTACCAAGGATAATTACCAATAAGGTAATACAAAGAATCTTGCTATACTTACGAGTTTTTTTTTCCACCGTTTAGAAGTCTACATTTGTTGAGATTTCCTTCAATGGGTTCCTGAGGATGTAAACAATACATGGAAATACATACTAGTTGAAAGTTATAAGATATAAACTAGAATTTTGCAAATAATATGTTTCAACTGTAGTAAATGAACTGACAGTTGAGATATGCAAATAAGCAATATTGCTGCCAAGTTTTATCAAGATTTGAGAAAAACTGTCTTTTAATATGGCTGACATGAAAGTGTGATGCCGCGGACAACGGTTTTACAATGCAGACGAAGGAGACAGCGTGCAAGATAAACCTAGTTAGTGCCTACCATGCTTATTGAAGACAGTTCTAACTTGCAAATACAGTTTATGCTTTGATTCAACAAAGTATTAATGACAAAAACAGGATCAACTCTGGTTATCACAACATTTCATCATTTTGTTATGGTCTAACTGGGCTGTCTTTCAAGTGAATTTGCAACTGAAACTCATCTTCATTCCTCTGCCTTATTCTTTTCTTGAAATCACAATCTTTATGTCAAATCCTCCTGAAAATTGTGCTGTTTTATTATTTTTCAATACGCTGTAATCAGAATCCAGTTATAAGAATCTGACTTCCTATATTCATATGACACAAGAATATAGATTTAATACTTGAAAAAGTTCATATAAATCAAGAATAAAACATCATTCGCTTTTTTTTAAATTTTCTTTTGCCAGCTAATTTCCCCTTTTGATAAGTCTCAGCCAGATTCCTGTTAAAGCTTCAGTCACACCATAGCAATACCCAAAAGTGACCACACCAGATAAAGACCACATACTCCAGATCAAGAGAGATATCTTAATCTGTGGTGTTCCTCGGTGGAATCGAATCCGTGGTCCCTCGACAGTCTTATAACAACGGACCCGGACCCAACAGAGCACCATTAAATCGATGAACACAGGTGAACATGCAGCCAACACAGATAGCCTTGGTGCCACCACTGCAGCGCCATGGACTGTCCCAGAATGAGCCGGACCATAACGGAACAAGATAGTGTCAACATGGATGACATCCATGATTGTCCCAGATCATCCAGGATCAGCTACAGACTGTTCCTGACCCAACAGGAACCGGCCCAGGTTATCTGTGTCCAACACAACATGCCGGATCAACAATGACAACAACGGCATTTCGGACCTTCCTGGAGCCAACACGGTCACTACATGGACCTTCCCGGACTACCCTGGATTGGAAAAACCTCCCGGATGGTCCCTCAGATCACCATGGCAGTTTTAACAATTCAAGATTGCCAGGGTGGTAGCCAGGACCACCCCAATCTGTCCCAGATCAGCCAACACCCAACACAGATCTCATCCAGGATCAGCTTTATGTCAGTTTGGGATGATCCGGGACAGTCCGTGAGGTCGGTGGGACTGAGGCTTTAGCAGAAAGAGAGCCCTGGTTGGATGCATACAATTAAGGCTATTATGTACAACCTGATTTTGACAAGTAAAATTGCTGTTATGTCATTCTTAATATGTGTACCATGTTTGATGTTGATATATCTAATTATATCTAAGCTTTATATGGTCAACAACAAAGTGTTTCCACTCAAGGAATCACTCAAACAATAACAATGTCTCAAAGGTTATCTCAATAAGCCTTTTTTACCCAGCTAAATCTGACTTTCATAATATAATAGTGATGTTATACATGCAATAAATTAACCAAATGTGAAGTTGCCAGATGTTTAACATGCATATCTGATTTACGTAATATATATATATATATGTATATATATATGAGTTTCAAAAGAGTATGTACAATTTGCATTTATACAATTGTAATGTGCAAGATTACATGTTCATTCAAGTAAATTTTAAATACCATATTCATTCTTATCGACATGCAGGGCACATATCAAGTATCATTTATTTCCTCTGCTCTAATTAAGAACCATATTTTTTTTTCATATATTAGTTTTGTGTAACCGACTACAGTGCTTTAGGGAAGTGGATTTTATAAGGCATCAGCAGTTTGGAAACAAAATGGCATGCATAGGCCATATTACATCAATTCTAAATTGACTCTTCAATGTTACCTCACATGACTGTAAATCAATGCATGCTAAGAATATGCCATAATCAGACAATTGCCTACTATTCATCTTAATATATAGGTCTTGCAGATTCAATATTCTTAAATGAACATATTTTGTTTTCTAACAAAATTATTGTTTAATGTTAAGTATTTCAAGTGACTATTACTCCCATGGTTGGTGTTAGTGGTAATACATCAGTAATCAGTGTTATTTCCCATGTTCATCTGTCAATTCACTAAAGAATATATAGAAAATATATTTTAAGTGGTCTCTAACCTAAACCGCCAGACAAAGAGCAATATAACAAGTTTTCAGTCAGGAAAAAATATTCTTCCATGTTCATAAATCATACAAAATTCGCCCCCATCACCCCCCCTCCCCCCCAAAAAAAAACAACAAAAAAACAACAACAAAACAACCCACAAAACCACCCTGCACTTATATTTAGGGCATGTGAAATCTACTGGGACAAATATGGTATTAAAAGAAGGCAATGAATGCAACCCAACCATAATGCTTGCTTTCAATCAAACACTTTCCTGAAAGTATATAATACTATCAGACAGGGCATTATTTTGTCTATTTCAAAAACATACTATTTTTATCAGCTGTGGCATGAATTGAAATTGATTATTACTTTATTTACATTTTGATCTAAGCTTTAACTATCTAAATATTCTCAGAAGTCCACTTTTAAATACTGTGAAAAAAAAAAAAAAAAAAAAACATACTCGCATGCATTAAGCTTTCAAGCAAATACAACTTCTATGAAGCAACTAGACTTCCGAGCTATATATCACTTTTAATATCAATAATGTTTTTATTGTTGTCAATGTGATACCACTATATAGCAGTATTAATTAACTCCATTTGGCCCATCACCAAAGTCATTGTTCCTTAATGCTTTCATGAAGCCTAAATCTATTTTATGAGTAATATATATGAATAATAAAGGATAAATACATAAATTGATATAATAATATTTTTAGTTGTCAAACAATAATTCTTATTCTAATGAAAAATGTTAATAGTATTTAAAATGAATCAGTTTTTGAATTTTTATGCAAACCATTTTTTTTTAATTTAAAATCCTACAAATTAATTACCTTTGCTAAGTAAAATGATGGTGCAGATTTCTGCAATATGGTGTTTTTGCATAAAACTTCACCGATTCAAAAGATGAAAACAAAACGTAATGGCTATTTCGGCAAGATTTGGGTATTTTCCCATAATAATAAGTGAAAAAAGGTGTCAAAGGTTTTTTAATTTAATGTTAAGTTTTTCGCTTTCAACCATAATTACATATAAAGTCGAAATTCCTTATGTCGACTTCATCGGGACTTAGGAAAAAAGTTTCGAAAAAATTCAACCATAGGGACTGAAATATAACTTCGCTATAGAAAAAAATCGAGATAGAAAAATCGACATAAGCAGAATTATTTAATATAGAATTGGAAGGAATAAACACAGGACTGAGGAAAATGTTTGACACAACCAGAAAATTGAGATATCAGAAGTCGACATAGCGGGTTTGGACTGTTTATATTGTCATGAGATTGAAAATGCGAGGAAAAATTTACAAGAGACATTAAGCGAAAGGTTGCCAAATACCTATTTGGCAATTTTAAACCTTCGTAAGCCTAAAAACTGGAAACAAAACAATGCTTAAAACTCCACGAAATAGCAATTACTTTGTGTGAATTCACCCTTTCGTTGTTGAATAATGTCATGAAATCTATATATAGATTGCCAGCCTCGACCACATGATTGCTTTAAATAACAACTATACAAACATTTCAAAGACCGTTTTGAACAATGAAACAAAAACCAATGCTGTGAGAATGACTTACATTAATATTTACAGATAGGTGGCAGTTAGAGTTGAGGGATTCGTTGGAGGCGCTTCCACCTTCCGATTGTAATCGCTACAAGACGTGGGTAAGAAATAATATGGTGAGACAAGTTTGTTTACAGGGAGTGACTACACAGAGATTTGGTAATATGTGTGTTATACGGCCAAGGGCTTATAATGCAGGGGGCCATTTCAATAAAGGATTTTACTCATAATTTCAATAATCTTTAATCTGTAGAAACACTACAAATGGAAATACAATGATCTTTTTATTTCCTTTGTGTGTTCAATTTTGATATTGGTGAAAGTTCAATTCATTCAAATTTGTAGCAAAAAAATGGAGTTATGACACTAAGATAAACAACTAACATCAACTAGTATATTATTGAAATGGCCCCCAGGTTAATAACAAAAGCACTGCTAGCATATACTTAAATGCGTGTCTGCATGTTTTTCTCTCTCTCATCTTTTTTTCAGCTGAGCAAATTTTAGCAGCACAACCCAACCAGTATTTAAGCTATAATGCACCATTTAATGTTTGGACCCACCAAGGGGCTGGGAAGCACACAGGGGACTTTAGACAGAAGGCAACGCCTATACAGGTGTCTTTAAACATTGGGAGATGCCTTAACAGGGGACTAAAAAATTTAGACATTGGGTAATGCCTTTACAGGGGACTTTGGACAGAAGGTGATGCCTTTACAGGGGACTTTAGACAGAAGGTGATGCCTTTACATGGGACTTTAGACAGAAGGTGATGCCTTTACATGGGACTTTAGACAGAAGGTGATGCCTTTACATGGGACTTTAGACAGAAGGTGATGCCTTTACAGGGGACTTTAGACAGAAGGTGATGCCTTTACATGGGACTTTAGACAGAGGGTGATGCCTTAACAGGGGTCTTAAGACAGAGGGAGATGCCTTAACATGGGACTTTAAACAGAAGGTGATGCCTTTACAGGGGACTTTAGACAAAGCGTGACACCTATAACGGACGTTAGACAGAATGTGATGCCTTTACAGGGGACTTTAGACATTGGGTGATGCCTTAACAGAGGACTTTAGACAGAGGGTGATGCCTTAACAGGGGATTTTAGACAGAGGGTGATGCCTTTACAGGGGACTTTAGGCAGAGGGTGATGCCTATACAGAGGACTATAGACAGAGGGTGTTGCCTAAACAGGGGACTTAAGACAGAGGGTGATGCCTTTACATTGGACTTTAGGCAGAATGTGATGCCTATACAGAGGACTTTAGACAGAGGGTGCTGCCTTAACAGGGGACTTAAGACAGATGGTGATGCCTTTACAGGGGACTTGAGAGAGAGGGTGGTGCCTTTACAGGGACCTTAGACATTTGGTGATGCCTTTACAAGGCTTTTGACAGAGGGTGATGCCTTTACAGGGGATTTTAAACAGAGGGTGATGCCTTTACAGGGGACTTTACACAGAGGGTGATGCCTTTACAGGGCTTTTGACAGAGGGTGACACCTTTACAGGGAATTTTAAACAGAGGGTGATGCCTTTACAGGGGACTTTACACAGAGGGTGATGCCTTTACAGGGCACTTTAGATAGAGGGTGATGCCTTAACAGGGGTGTTTAGACAGAGGGTGATGCCTTAACAGGGGTGTTTAGACAGAGGGTGATGCCTTTACAGGGGACTTAAAACAGAGGGTGATGCCTTTACAGGGGACTTAAGACAAAGCGTGACACCTATAACAGACTTTAGGCAGAGGGTGATGCCTTTACAGGGGACTGTAGACATTGGGTGATGCCTTAACAGGGGACTTTAGATAGAGGGTGATGCCTTAACAGGGGATTTTAAACAGAGTGTGATGCCTTTACAGGGGACTTGAAACAGAGGGTGATGCCTTTACATAGGACTTTAGGCAGAAGGTGATGCCTATACAGAAGACTTTAGACAGAGCGTGTTGCCTTAACAGGGGACTTAAGACAAATGGTGATGCCTTAACAGGGGACTTCAGACAGAGGGTGATGCCTTAACAGGGGATTTTAAACAGAGGGTGATGCCTTTATAGGGGACTTTAAACAGAGGGTGATGCCTTTATAGGGGACTTTAAATAGAGGGTGATGCCTATACCGAGGACTATAGACAGGGGGTGTTGCCTTAACAGGGGACTAAAGACATAGGGTGATGCCTTTACAGGGGAATTAGGACAGAGGGTGATGCCTTTACAGGGGACTCTAGACATTGGGTGATGCCTTAACAGGGGACTTTAGACAGAGGGTGATACCTTAACAGGGGATTTTAAACAGAGGGTGATGCCTAAATTACAGGGGACTCTTGACATTGGGTGATGCCTTAACATGAGACTTTAGACAGAGGGTGATACCTTAACAGGGGATTTTAAACAGAGGGTGATGCCTTTACAGGGGACTTTAGACAAAGGCTGATGCCTTTACAGGGGAATTTAGGCAGAGTGTGTGAAATGGTAATGCCTTTAAAGGGGACTTTAGACAGAGGGTAATGCCTTTACAGGGGACTTTAGACTTGGCCAGATTTTTTTAAAGGATTTTTGATGACTCAAATACCCAGCCCCTAGGATTTTGTAGGAATTTGGTTCGCAGAATGTCTTAACCTTGGTATATGCTCAACTCCACCTTGCAGAGAATTTAATGTTAAATCCAAATATGGCAAACATTAAGCTTTTGCACAATGCTTTTATAAGTGTCACAAGCTGACATAAAGGCTATGACACAATCTAAATGATTTATCTTCTTAAATCTTGAAAGCTGAAGTTTTACAAGCTTCTTTGGTGCTTTTTTTAAATTTTCAAACAAAACAAAGAATAAAACTTTCACCAATGATTACAAGCCCTTAGTGAATGAGTGTGTTACTTAACATGCCAAACCACTCACAGAATAACTTAGCAAACTGCAGTTTATTACCACAAAAGTGCCCAAATATCTGCCGAAATCTCATTATTTCTTGCAAACGAAAGTTAAATATAGAAGTGACTGGCTTATATTTTAATTGCAAACAGTAAGTTGTTGTATATAATTATATCTTAGTGCAATTTGAATTTGTCTACAGTAATTTTGGAACTGAGTTACTGGGGTAAAAACTGCAGAAGGCCACACATTCAACATTGTCATTAAAATAATATAAGAAATAATATGTCATGCAATGCATAATGCTAACTAATCAATGCAATATAATCAGAGTTAATTTTGTCATTGAACAATTTACAGAGAGGAGCAAACATACATAAGCAGCAAATAATAATGGTGACATAAATGTCCAATTAGTTTAATCATACTAAAATATTAAGTGAATATAGTCACTTTTCTTTGTATTATACTTAAATTATAATACTGAATATATACATATACATTATTTTATGTATGTTTAAGTATTACTGGTATACTTAAATTATAATACTGAAAAAAGACACTCTTCTTAGTACTATACTAAAATTTTAATACTGAAAAAAGTCACTCTTCTTAGTACTATACTAAAATTTTAATACTGAAAAAAGTCACTCTTCTTAGTACTATACTAAAATTTTAATACTGAAAAAAGTCACTCTTCTTAGTACTATACTAAAATTTTAATACTGAAAAAGTCACTCTTCTTAGTACTATACTAAAATTTTAATACTGAAAAAAGTCACTCTTCTTAGTACTATACTAAAATTTTAATACTGAAAATAGTTACTTTTCTTAGTACTATACTAAAATTTTAATACTGAAAATAGTCACTCTTCTTAGTACTATACTAAAATTTTAATACTGAAAAAAGTCACTCTTCTTAGTACTATACTAAAATTTTAATACTGAAATAGTTACTTTTCTTAGTATTATACTAAAATTTTAATACTGAAAAAAGTCACTCTTCTTAGAATTATACTAAAATTTCAAAACTAAAAATAGTTACTTTTCTTAGTATTATACTAACATTTTAATACTGAAAATAGTTACTCTTCTAAGTATCAGTGATTTCGTCTCTACATCCTGAACAAAGAAAGATTTTTAATAGAATCCTTCGCCCTTTTTTCCTACTAAAGAGGCACAATAAAGGTTGAGGAAGAAATGTTGGTTTTTAACTATAATGCATTTATTATGTTTTACTTTTATGATCAAAACTAAGGAAGGATATGATTTGTGTGAAGATAAAAAATATTAGCCTTCATATTTGTGTTTTTTGTACTTGGCCACGGCCACAATATATCCACTTAAAAACAGTACCCGATACAAATCATGTTACTTAAACCCAGTGACTCGAGACACCATGTTTTTTAACAGGATTATCAGAATCAAACGGCTTGGGAATCAGACGGGTTCCCATGATAAAATGCCTTTGTTTCGACTTACATTCCAAAAACAATGAATAAAAACAGATTTGCACCATAAAAATTCTTTCTTTAAACATTAATTCCAAAACAATCAATAACAAGAGATGTTTGTCAAACATTATGCCCCCCCTGAGCGCCATGTTGTCAGGATTATTTGACAATTGAATGAAATATGCATGGACCGAAATGACTGATTTGTCGCTGACATTGTATGCCGTTGAGGCAGTTTTAAGATTATGACCATTCAAAGTTTCCATATCAAGTTTGATGACCATAGGTCTAGGAATTGTTGAGTTATCACTCGGACAAGCTTTAAATTTATTTTACCATTAAAGGTCACTGTGACCTTGACCTTTGACCCGATGAGCCCTAAAATCAATAGGGGTCATCTACTTGTCAGGCCCAACCTTCATGTCAAGTTTGATGACCATACGTCCAGTAAATGTTGAGTTATCACTCGGACAAGCTTTGGTCTACCGACGGACCGACCGACCGACCGACCGACATACCGACATGCCTGTGCAAAGCAATATATCCCTCTTCTTCGAAGGGGGCATAAAAACAGTTTTGTGCTGTCTACAGACTCGCATTGAGGTTAGAATGAGGCACACGTAATCCGTCATCCATTGTACATATCGCAGTTGCTTCCCTTTGTAATATTGGGTTTACTAAAAACCGGTCTACAGGCTCCATTAGCACAGGGAAGCTGCATACATTGATACATCTGTGGTGAGTTATAGGGTAACTGTGGAGAAAGCAGATTGTAACAGTTTAATTTTGTGAGCGATTTAAAAGATCAAAAAGAAATTACATTGTTTTTATTCTTTAAAATGAAAAAAAAGTAAAAACAATGAAATAAAGGTCTCTGAACTCTGTCACACTGGCCCCAGAAGCTTTGACAACGACAATGACGATGACGAATCAGAATATGACAGAAAGGATATCATTTCCATACAGCATAAAGCATATAGAGTGCTTTTAAATTTATTGTAAACAGAAATGAATAAAATGATAAGATGAATTAGACATTCTTTTGTGATTTTTGAGGACACCCAGTTTTTTACAGTTCACCAAAAAATTTCTAGGCAGGTAATCCTGTGGGGAAATATTCACCATATATATTAATCTGTACACAAATCATACTTTGATCATTCAAGTTAAATTGGCCTCAACCTGTATTGTGTCCTTTTTATCGAGAAAGACTACATTATGAGACGTTTACCAAAGAAAAAAGATTGAATTTATTTTTCTTAAGGTATTAACATAGAAGACTGAGAGTAATTAAAAATTGTATACTTTATTTCTCGACAGAAATTGAAACTGATTGTATACTTTATCAAATTATTAATATTGCAGAAATTTTTTAATTGGTTGTATAATTTATTTCTTTTATTTTCAAAAATGGAATGTGATTGTAAACTTTATTTTATTATTGGAGAACATTTAAAGGAATGTACATGTGAATGGCATCCTAGCTGTCCTAAATTTTTGGTTGCAGTCCCTTCTTGGCCTTGAAGGGTACCCTACATAGAATTAAATGCTAAAGATGATATTGAATGATGTGTTTATTATATGAAATATTTATTTTGTTTGTATTAAAACTTGTACTATAAATGTAAGAATATACAAATTTTACATTTTTGGCACCTGACACCTTAATTAAATATGAGTAGATGTTTTGAACTGTTTATGCCTTCTAATGATAAAATCCATTGATTATTGAACTCATTTCTATGTACGACACCAATGTCAGATACCCCCCGATACACTACTATGCTATGCTTCGCTTTATACCATGGGCAATTTGGCTTAGATAATCTCATAAATCATGAATAATTAATGAGGAAGTTTCATTGGTTCCGCAAGGTACAAGATGTAATCTTGCAGAAAAATGTTCTGGCGAAAGCCTGGATTGAATTGTGTTTATTTTTTCAGCAGTCAAGACCATCTTGACAATTGATGCTATTGACACTAGAAGGTTATTGAAGAATATTTAATTATATTTATATATATATATATTTAAACATGCAAATTCATTGGAAGAAGAATTGTCTCCCCTGCCTCATGTATATTCATTAAAATTAGATTTTGTCAGGCAAGTGTCCCACGATATTAATAAAGTATAACAGAATTAAGTGCTGTGGTTGCTGACGATGGTGCGACATATACTTGACATTTATTTTTCCTTTGAAAAACAAAAAGAATATTATACTGAAAAAACAACAAAGTTAGAACATTATTGTACATGTGCAGATCAGTGCGACTTTTTAAATTATCATGAAATAAAGGACAGAAATGCATGTTAAAAGGATTGCCAGATTGACAGTTTTCCTGATGTCCTAATAAAGCTTCTTTAATTATGTACATGTACTTGAAATAACTGCGTATAGTATGTAAGAAGTCTAAGCTCAAAATTTACAGCTGCATATGTATATATGTATATATATATATATATATATATAATTTTAATGGTATGCTGTGATAGATGTTAAACAGTGAACAGTTACCTGGCATGGACGTGCTAACAGTTTATAATACATACCAACATATAAATGAGTCCCGCTGTGACTGGGATATTATGAGACTCGAATAATATATAAATACAAAGCAAGCAGCCCCATGCAGTGGCAAAGGAATACATATTGCCAAACTTACAATCGATTGAACGTCTTGTGAAGATGCAAAACTTTTTGGCAAAGTTGCCGATTTAGGCGGAGGCGGGCCGGGATATATTACCGTTGCCGGTCCGTTTACATCTATGTACATGGATTGAGCCCGCGAGTCTATCTTTCTCGATCCTGAGCTACCGGGTCGCTGCACTACTTGCTGATTTGGGCGGGGTAATGACTGTTGTAATTGAGCAGATTGGTTTTCTGGTGTCGGTGCCAGAAAAAAACCTGTCGAGCCATTCGGGGAATCTGGCGACGTGCTGGTCGACGGGCTTTGTCCTTCACGCTGAAAGATAAGGTGAAGGTCATTAGAAAAACAATGAAATTTAAAATGGTATTCATTGTTAGGTAAAGAATGTAATCTATAGAGTAATCATACATATAATTGTTAAAGGAGTGTTAAATTTGATCTGCTTAATATGATATAATGATTACAATATTAAATAGCCTGAGAACTAGAATATATAACATTTGTTAAAATATACCTTAAATAATTCAGAAACACTATGATTGACATTAGCCTTAATGAAATATGTAAATAAATGCAAGATATATAAGATCATTTAGGCCTTTTTTTTAATTATACTTTTTACGAAAAAAAGGCCTTATGTACCTTATACATTTTTTTTTTATTTTTTTCTTATTAATGAACAATAATTATCTTGTATAGAAATGAGAATAAAATATATGTACTAACAGAGTCTGGATAATAACTTGAGGTATATTCCCGCATGCAAGAATGTTTTTACTCAGTAGCATGTTTTCAATGAAGTAACTACAGCAACGTTATATATCGTCACCTTAGTGCAAGAACTCAATATCTGCTTCTATTTCTATATGCAGTTATTGAGTTATTGCACTAAGGTGACGATATATGCTAACGCACATTCTCATCTATTTTTGCTTGAAGGTTTTTTTTCAGTTAATCAAGGGGCATAACTTGATGAATATTAAAGCCATAGTTACACAACTTGCTTAACATGTGTGTAAATTGTCTCTGTCAACAAGTGTACCAAGTTTGGTTAAGAATTATGGTCATGGATGAAGTCTTTGCACAACAACAAAACTGGAGTAAGCTCAGAAAATGCTTTAACTTCTTTCTTAAAACTTTAACTGACCAGCTATAAATTACTTGAAGCATCGGCTATCTTTAAAAACTAGAATTATGTCAGTTGCTTGGAGGGCCCTTTTTTTCAAAGGCAAAATGCTCTAATTTGAAGCGATGAATCAGAAATTGATTTATTGCTTACTAATGAGTTAATTAAAAAGGTGATAAGCTTTGTGGTAGGCGTATTAATTGCACTGATAAGTGACAAATTGGAAAACCAACAGGAAAAATGTTCAAACCGCAAAAAACTGGTTATAATATATGACCACAAAGAACAACAAATACTGACTATGTAATCTACGCAGTAATTTTTAAGCGCTTTATACCAATAACATTGAAACATAACATTGAAATACTTTACATACATGTATTAAAACAAACTAAGGTTAATGCAAACTAAAAGGGTGAAAAGTAACTGTTAAAGATGCACTGACTTACTCCCAAATAAGATTTAACACGATTAATAAAAATGTTTAAAAATAACAAAAAGGATGAATAAATGTCGAAAAACAATGGTTCTTATGAAGGATACCAAATTTAATTTGGAAGAAAGGTGCAGAAAACATAGTATTTCAGCACCAAAATATAAAAAAAACAAAACTGATGATGCGCGAACTATTAAAGCTCAATTTAAAGCAACATTCACACATTTGGTTCAAGAAGAGCATTATACTTATGGTGTTAGCCTAATATATTTCAGCAATCGCTTCACTACCGATACTAATGTTACTATTTATAGATTTTACTTTAATTACAAAATGCTAGTGTCAATTTCCTGTGAAGTAATCAGTAAATTAAAACCTCAATTCTCTGTAATTAGTGATGTTTATTTAATAGCATTAAATGTTGAGCATATGGTACACTTGTTGTGATATTATTGGCTTGGAAATCTTGCACTAATTATAACCAAATACATGAATGTCACTATAAGCAGAAAAAAATATTGTTATTAGTGTTTCTTCAAGGATTAAAACAGGGCATGGGACTTATTTTTTTCTAAACAGGGCAGTCAAAAGACCTAGGGCAGCATGGCGCATCGCCATGGTAAAAAGCCCTATTTAGAAGAAACACTAGTTGTACATTGTAACAATAAGTTTGAATACCAAATGTTTGAACATCACCCTGGACATTTCTGTTTCAGTCAAAGGAACCTACAAATCAAAACTGATACTGTCATTATTGTACTTAACTTGTGAACATTCAGAGCTCAGCCTGAACAAGTTCCTCTAAAACAATAAGACTTCTTTGAACTCCTGTAATGCAAGTACTTATATAGAATTAACTTTACCTAATGTTATGATTGTTTCCTCAAGTTTGTTGTAAAGAATTTAAGAACTTGATGACGCTTCAAATTATATTATATAGGATTAGAGAAATTTTAATCTTAAAAATAACAGCTTTATATGTATATACTGTGAAATCATTAATGTTCGTGGGCATGAAATTTCGTGGTTTGCCGAAAAAAAACAATTTCGTGGGTACTTAAATTCGTGGATTTTCATTTTTGAAAAAAAAATCGAAGATGCGATCGTCCTAGATCGTCTGCATAATTTCCACGCGCTGGCCCGTGATTTCCGTCTTCTACGTCACTCGGTTTATGACACTCGCTAATGTGGTACGACATGCCAATTAGTGCATATACCCATGTCACTTATCGATTTAATTGGGAATAAAGGTAATAAAAGAAGATGTACCCTGATCATAAATACAGATAGCGGAAGCCATTTAATGCCAATTAAGAATTTTGCAAACTGTGAAAACACCGAAAAGGTGCGTATATTGTCACGTTCGGTGCTTAGTAACCTTCAATGTACTAGTAATCGATTAATTATTTCATTAAATAAAAAAATCGAGTACAGACACTCATCACGCACATCTTGTAAACTTGGAGATTTTCATTAACAGCACACGTTTAAACACGTGCTTATAACTGTCATTTGCTGCATAAAACACATTTAATTGATTTGGTTCATTATTTGTTAAAGGCAGTTATAATATATTAACAGAATAATGATCGTAAGTTATACAGTGAGACAGGTTTTAACACTGTATACTGCGACCTCTGTAAATAATATACTAGAGTATGTACGTAACAAGGCAATTGAAAAAGTGAATAAATGGGTTTATATTTCGTGGGATCTTGAATTCGTGGATCACCTAACCCACGAAAACCACGAACATTAATGCCCCACGAACATTAATGATTTCACAGTAACACATTATTTTAAAAAGTATCATTACATACGCATGTTAAAGACTGGTCATACTTTCAGCTTCCAAACCTTTATCATTGATCTTTTTATCATTTGACCATACCTTCAAAAACTGTTGCAATACTAAGTGACTATAAATTCATTGCAACAAATATCTTGAAATATGGTTTCAAACCATTGACCTGCTTTGACTATATACGCTGCAGAACGCTAATGATGCCTTATTGTTTTGTATAAACTTGTTAATGCTTGTATGAGACTTATTTTAGCATCATTGAGGAATAATACATGATATAAATTTGTAAAAATATCATATTTCTACCTCTTCTTCTGAAGAGTTACTTTGTGTTTCATGTTCAAACAAACTCTCCTTGCTTTCGGAAACTGACGGAAATTCTCCGACAGACACTGAATGCATTAATTCCCTGGACCTGATTTCCGGAGCACTAGTCCTTCTTGGTGTTTCCCGTGTTATTGTTGGTATGGCATCTCTTTCGCTCGACAATTGTTGTCGAGTTCCCCTTTCACTTTTATGTCTAGTTTCTCTCCCACTACCTGTAGACAGATTTTGTCGCGCTTCCAACAACTGGTTAGCGTCCACCCGAAACCAACCCTTATTTGCTCTTGGTAGCGTTGCCACACCCATTCTGTTCACTGCCATTACAAATTATGAATATTTCGAAAAGTTCCGAAATATTAAACAAAACTATATAATCAATTCCTCAATGTCTTTTCCTGAACAAATTCCTTTTTCACATAAGTTCCCTGCTTATCCAAAGCTTAAATGTATCTTGAAAATGAGCACTCATAAGCCAGGTTCTTATTTAGTTTTGTAAATGTTTTCTCAAGAAATGCTTACAATCTTCAACACTGGCTTGCCTAAAAGCACATATATATGCATGCATTTCTGATTTACATGTGACGAAAAATTCATGTGATGAAGATCTATAAGCACATGGGATTTTCACCCTGAATTTTGTAATTATCGCAGTGGAATTACTCAATATCATAAATAAATCTATATCACTCAAAATTTATCCAGCGAAAAATGACCATGATAACAGGCAAGAAACACAGTATACTTTACACTGAGGAATATGTTTTAGGATATTTTCACACACATCTTATGAACATCAACATCCTTTCTCCAACCTCATTTTGGCCAGAGTGTCAACTTCCTTCCGATTTACAAGTATTAATTGAATCCATTGCAGTTATCATCACAACACTTGTATCATAAGTTGTCTTTTCCATAATACAAAAAAATATATAATATTATAAACAGTTATCATCCTATAATGAGTAAAGAAAGAATTTAAGATAAAAAATACACTTAAACAGAACATGTATCAGTAATTGATAATATGATACCATTTCTCTTCATGGTTGTGTTATGTAAATTTATTGCTGTGGTAATTTGTTGTTTTTATTTGTACGAACAAAGTTGAAGTTATTTAAAGTAGTGTAAATATATAATGTAACATGTAAGATTCAGGTTTTATTACAAACAAATTTGAATGTGCGTTAAAACAATCCATGCAAAGAAATTGGGGTATTATTTATGTTATAAAAAAAAAAAAAATCCATAATTTTATCCTTTACGTCTTCATAAAAGCACATTTTTATACTATTTTCACTTATAAACTCAACAAATCAGGAAGTTGATATCTACAGAACTTGACAATCATGTATTTACAAGAAATACAATATGCCATATTTTAAAAATACAACACTGTAATAATAATCATCTCGTATTCCGTCATGAAGTTTCTTGAAACAAAATTGCACTTCAAAATTAAAATCACATCCTTTATATTCATATATAAACCAGCTGACTCCTTAATCAAGGCCACAACATTTTCAAGTCAAATAAATAATATCCCATAGTTATGATCTGGTCTATAATCAGTAAAATACTATGACAATCTTTTAGTAATCAGAATAGCAAATTATGCATAAATGGTACAAATTGACCAGGGGTCAATTCGACAATCTGGCCATTAGCATTTTAAATTAACGGGTGAAGCGTGTATAGTCATACAGGGACAGATAATAGAGGCTGTAATTAAGTGAAATTAAGTTGAGTGCAGTCACAGATATATTCTGCATTGTTTGATATACATTCTGTAAGGGTAGTGTAAGTGTTATGGTAACTTATACAACGCTATTGAGTGCAATAGTTTTATTTAAGTAGATATTAAATGTAGTGTTTAAAATCTATGTATAGTGTAATGTGTTTCTGTATTATACAGGGTCATTCACTAACAGCGTAACAGTCTCTTAAGATATATTGTCAACATCAGCCCAATTGGTTTATAATAACATAGATATTTGATTAACAGCTAAATTAAATTTAGTCATCAATTACTTAAATCAATATGATTCTGAATAATTTTACAATGTCTAGCTATGCCTATCTATACTCTTATCTAACCAATTATATAACATAAAAATACACAATGAATTAAATGGTTTACTTTAACGATACCTTAAAACAATAGCGCACAGCAAGAGACTTCCGTTTATCTTCCTTATAAGATAACAAAAAGGCAGATATCAAAGTAACACATATGTAATGGAGGTACACAATGAAGGCTTTGAAGATGTCTCAGATTATAATAAAAAGAACATCTTTAACTACGTTATCATTATATCTCGTTATCATTATATCTATCATATGTGTCCAGTCCAGATAGAACAAACAGACCCAAGGGCAACCAGGGAAGAAGGAATTTAACAAGGCTTGCCGTGTTATTGGCCGCACATTGTGCCAGAGGGTCAGATTTTTTTCACTCGACTGGAAATTATATATATATACATGAAGGATTATTTTTTTTGCATACCTTAAATTGTCCATTAGTAATAAAATGGCCTAAGAAAATGCTCTTTTGTACATTTCACCAAAAAGGGCGTGCAACTTTGTTTACTGTCAGATCATGACGAGTACCGTAGTAATTTTAGGTAAATGTTGATGTGAAATAGTTCTTCTAAAAATTTCCTTTTTGTTGATTATTTGGGTTCAATTTAATTATTATTTTTTTAATATATAATTATATTTTTAGTAATGCACTTAAGTTACATGCAATAATGTTATTTTCCAATAGACTTAATAAAATAAGAAGTGGCAGGATGTTGCATGTGTCTCATCTGGCATTCAGGGTGTGCCCAACGGAATTACCCAGCATGGCTAAATTCACCCGAAATGCCTCACGGTCCAGCATGCAAGAAAAACACTTGTTATAATAAAAATCAAAATTAACAGCGAAACGTTATTTGTATACATAAGCACTGTCCACATCAATTATATCACTAAAATCCCAATATCAACACAAAAACACTGTAAGATATTTTTTCTCCAAAATACATATTTTCTTCCTATCACTTTATAGCGACGCATGAGTCACATAAACAAATCAAATAATTCTTGCATCTGCTAATCAAGCCTAATGGCTTCTAAAACAGAATCCCCACAGAAACCAATCCATTACGTACACTATGTTTTATTGATATTCTGCAACATCTTGCATCCCAAACTTCCCGATATTGGAGTTTTAGTTTTCATGTTGACATTCCAGCTTTCAGTGTAAATATTATATGACATTTACATAACTGAGTCTAAAATACTTAAAGAAATAATATTAAAGCTGCACTCTCACAGTTTGAACGTTTTGACAACTTTCTTTTATTTTTGTCTTGGAACGAGCCGATTTTGCGAAAATCCATGGAAACCAGTGATATAAGACTGCTGACAAAAAATGAGATCTCTGATTTTTATATTTAAGTTCAAAAATTCATGTTTTATGCATTTTTCATAAACCGTTAGTAACGGTTTGATCAGCCATAAAACATTAATTTTCTAACAGAAATATGCAAATCTGCACTCTGATCTTTTGTCAGCAATCTTCTATCATTGGTTTGCAGATATTTACGCCAAACATTGTTCTTTCCAAGACAAAAAATAAAAAAGTTGTAAAAATGGTAAATCTGTGAGAGTGCAGCTCCAAGAGTTAATATAACAGAAACTATACAAGAAACGTTCTTCAATTTTAAATGGTACATTTATTCTTGCATTTTTTACCAATATTATTAACTATTTATAAGCCTATACAGAATTAATTATAATGTTAATCTTAAATTCAGGGAAAGCATATAGATTCCAATGCTTATTTTATTTTCCATCAATCTAGGGGAAATAACTCCACAATGATTTTAACCAGGGTTATGGAATTTGAAAGTCTAAGACATAGTTCATGTTTATACAAGATCAAACTATCATATCTCCACAATGATTTTAGCCAAGGTTATGGAGTTTGAAAGTCTAAGACATAGTTCATGTTTATACAAGATCAAACTATCATATCTCCACAATGATTTTAGCCAAGGTTATGGAGTTTGAAAGTCTAAGACATGGATTATGTTTATACAACTTATCAAACAATCAGCAGAGCTTCATTATCTCCACTAAAAGGACAAGACGTAGAACTAGTTTCCATGCTCAGATGAAATAATATGTCTTTTTTAAATATTCTCTATGATAGTTGCATAGAGCATACATAAGAGTTGAATACCATTGTCGGACACCCCCTGACAGGGGCTGAGCTACCTGTAGGCCATGCAGGCCGCGCCCTATACATTTTTCCCATTTTTTTTTTAAAAAGATGATAAAATTGCTTTATTTTAAAAGACATATCCAGATAGAGTGTGTGACCCCCAAAATGGCAGAACCCCCAGGAACTCGGCCTTCACAGGGCTTTCAGGTTAGCCACACCCCTTCCTGGTTCAATAACATTTTGCATTTAATTATCTACATGATGTACCATGGGACAAATGACTGACAAAATCTTGTTTTCTCTGTATATTCTCAAATATAAAACTAGTACAGAGATTTCACTCCAGAAACTTATCCAAAAGTTTCAAGTAATCTGTATTTTTTATCCTCCACATTGGTCCATACTGTGTATTGTAAGGAAATGACTGTGTTGAAGGTTCAAACCTTACTAAATCTACAAACTTCCTAATCAGATATACTAAAAAAATCATTAAAGCAAATTCTGTCAGTCAATTAATCCATGGTACTTATAACATTGAGTTAACGTAATTTCTACCATGGGGGTCGACAATGGTGAAATACCACAAAATACTAACCATTGGAAGTTGCCAAGAAGTATGGGCAATATCTGCTGAGACTCGGTAGAAATAGTTTCTACCAAGTGTATCTTTAGTTCTAAACCACTGACAAAAGTCAACACAAAATAATTATAAATCCAAATAATTTTAATATGAACTTAAAGACCAATATCAGGACAAAAATATTCCCATCAGATAGTAAAACTCTTTAAACTGCCAGATAAAAAATATTCTAATCAAGGATTATGCTTGGGTTTTTTATTTTAACTTCCTGATCTCAATGACTTTCATATTGAAGAGCAAATCATGTTTGGTTAAAATACAAAAATATCATTAAACAATCATAACAATTAACTGCCGTATTCACTTTTACACGAAGTAGGAAAATGATTTCATCATCGTAGTGTAAGAGCATTCATAAATATCATACATAAGAAATACAAATATTGTGAAACTTAGGGACATTTGATTTATAAAGAAATGAAACTTGGTGTTTATATTGTATTGTAACATGCAAAGAGTTATGATGTCTTTGTTTAAAACAATATTGTGCTTCGATTGGATTAGTGCGACATCATTTAACCAATGATATACGATTTTATAAATATTCTTTACTACAGACGTATGCTGTCCTTTTTAAGTAACATAACTTTAAAAAACATATGCTCTTGAGATACTGCTGCTTTTAAATCTGATGAATGATTACTCAAAATGTAAATATAAGTATTGATTGCATTTGTTATTGAGTTTATGCTTTATGAAGTAGGGCAAGCGAGAAACTGACCAAGAATAGCTTATTGTGTTTATACAGCATATACACAAGGAAAAAAGTTATTGATCCTTAAATGGCCAGTCAGGAAGCAAAACAAATCTTATCTTATCATATACATGTATCAATGGCTTCACTTCACAAAATGTCGAAGCTGCATTTTTTCTGTTTAGGAATTTTTTGTATCACTAAAATCATCAAGGCGAGTGGCACCTAACTGCAAAATCCCGAGTAAATAGTCCAATGAGAAAATGGTGTTATATCATGTGATCAAAATGTTGAGCAATGATTGGACATTTCACAGAGAAGCAAAAATGCCAAACTTTTCTGAAATTGTAACTACAAAAATTATAACTTTGGCATTTTGCAAAAAAAATGTGTTATCAATTTGCCAAGATCAAATACTAAAAATGTTGCTTACTGAAAACATTAAAATTTGTAACATTTGACATTACAAAGTGAGGTCATCGATATGATACAGCTTCAAAGAATAGTTTTTGAGTTCTGCTCAGGGGACACCATGATATTCAAAACAGACCAATGAACAAACAATAATTTCAGGGGAAGTATGACCTTTTTATGAAACAATCTCTTACCAAGTAGTATGTATCATTATATGTAAAAGAGTAGTTTCAACTCAGTCTTAGCATTATATGTAAAATAATACCATTTTTTAACAAAATACAGTTTCCTAAAATGGATACATATACTGGTAGAGATTAATACATAATTGTCATGCAAATTTTAGGCCAGAATTATGCACCAGTCAATTGTAACCATGGCCCCCCTGGTCTGGGGGTATATTGGGGATAGTCGGGGATATGGGCCTTATTTTTACCTTCCAGGTGGTCCCCCAGTGCTGTGTGAATGCGATGGTTTTGTCTTCACACCAAAAGTTGTGGGGAATGGGCCTTACCTAGGGTCCCTGGGGTCAGGGCATTTGGCAGGGATTTAACTAGCAGTTCGTCCCCGCAGGACGGGAATTCATCGCTAGTGTATACATGAATTGACTGGTGCATTACTGATACCAGTAATCATTATGATGTCATCATTCAAGAAGTTCGTGACCAGAGGCCCTACTATTTTTATCTGATTTGTTGGTCAGTACTTTTAATAACTGCATGATAATGAATTAACACTGTAAACAAGAGAACACTAACAAAGTGCTTGACAACTTGTTTGGGCCACTGAAAAAAACTTTTTTAATGTTGGCCTGATTGTGAATATTTAAACGGTTATATATGTATACAATAATGACAAACAAAACTTCAAAGAAAAAGAGCTATATGTGTACATTATATAGAATCACACATTTTTCTAAGTAAGACATACAATTATTGCAGTATATGTTACATACAGTTCAAAGTACTGTAATTATTCTATTGAATTAGCCATCCTCTTATAATCGTCCAACCACCCCACCACCCCCACACCCCACAGTTTTCGTCCTGAAAACGACCATTTTTTTGACAAAATCGTGCAGAAACCCTACCCTCAATTTTTGGAAAGAAACATATACGTTTCAAACAATGAGTTTCCTGATTTCCTGCTTCATATACGATCTTAATTCACTTTTTTACAGTCTTTACATCCAAATATTATAATGATAATCGATTTTCATCTCAGATAAAAGCAAATTTCTCTAATTAATGCCCATCCCCTACTTTGAACTCAGGTACGATCTAATAAACGCCTGGGCGTAAGAATAATTACGGTTTTCTAAATTCTGCAGAAAAAAAATAATTTTGAAACACTATTGTCATAACATTATATAAGTGCCTTGTTGTTGTAAAAAGATATAATCTGTTTACAATTTTTTTAAACAGTCATTTTGCAAATAGGTATTTTTCCATCTAAAAAAATCTTGATAAAATATTTAAACTGTATACAACCTCAATCAAATACATACAGTTCAGAAGAAAATTCTGTGGAAAAATGATCTGTATAGAATTATATGATATAAATACAAATAGAACCATTCTCAGAATATTTCATGAGACTCCCATGCTGACAAACCTCATGATTGGTCTCCGTATCGACAAACACTTCCTGACCACTTGTGTTAATCTCGTACGTATAACCAGGTGGGATATCTCCATCAATTATAAACTGGGGTCGACCGAAATCGAGTGATCGACTTTTCCGATTTGCTATGTTGTAGGTTATCCTTGGCTGTCTCTCCATGAACATGACCTCTTCATATTCCCCAGATGACGCATTACGCTATATTTATCAGCAAATGATGAATTTTGGTACCAAGATAAACCATTGATATCAAAAGGAATTGCAGTTGAAGTAAGAATTCATTCAAACTGTACCTCACTTGTCAAGCAGAACAATAGATGTAACAAAAATAATTGTGTGTTTCTTATTCCGACTTATTTTACTTTTGGGTATTTCTTTTTGGTAGTTTCTTGTGACAACAAGATGCTTTAATGTACAGTTGTTTTAGAGTTCCAAAATTTAGTAAACATTGGCTCGATTCTTCAGAACTTTGTTAAAGTTAACAACATGATAAAGGACAGCGTTGTTAACTTTTAAAGGTGAAATATTTGACCATGTGTTCATGTTTACCATTTTAATAAACCAAGTACAGTTGAAACTGTTATCTCAACTCTTGCTAGGACTACTGCAGGTCATGGTTAACAACGATAGACTTTTTCAAAGTTCTAAACAATCGGCCCATGGACTCACACAAAATGGAAGTGGTTTTAAGCGTGAAATTTGACATTTTGTCAATTCTGAATCGATCACCTGTAACTAACAATGTTAAAGGGGGCAGAGAAATTGAAACATTTTTTTGGCCTTATCTGTTAAAAGTGTGCCTAACCATCTATTGCATCACCCCAGAGTTTTATCAAAATATCCTTGCAGTAAAATAATCTATTCAGATCAAGAATCTAGAATTGGTAAAAAAAATGTAATTTTCAACTTAAGATAAGTAACTCTGCATTTACGACATGCACCACATTCTTTGATTATTCCCCTTAAACTATAACTAATATTCTTATACTAAACTAAAGAGCTGTACATTCTCTAATTAATCAATCAACATCATGTCATGTATTTAGAATTATAAACCATGCTAGCTTTAATACTGATTCAGATACATCCATGATCCAACATAATCTGATCAATTGAAAGAAAATCATAAACTTCCCCGTTCCATAGTTTAAATGTAACAAACGGTGAGCTAAGGAGCAAAGGTCATTTAATTCTATTGTACATTGTTTATAAATCATATTCTTATGATATTAAGAATTCTGTAGTGTTTAAGTAATTCTCCTGGAAAAAGTCATCAAATAGGTTTCACTTGCTGTGTTGCACAGGACTTATATACATGTACTGCTATTGAGTTTTATTGAAATAGTATTAATAATATTGACAAAAGAAATAAATACATTTACATATAAATATATACATTATCCACCGATCGCTAGACTAGCTACCTATTTCTAAACATATTGAACAATAATATGTGTTACAATAGTTAGTGGTCAACATATTATTTTGTCCAATGAGAAAGCAATATTTCTCAACTTTTTCAATACATTTATTGCAGTAAATCAGAAGTCAGCCGTAATCAGGTGAAGTGGCAGATATAAACAGGGACTGGCCCAGTAAGTGGGTAGTTTACTAAATAGCATGAAGACCACTAAAAATTGCAATGACAATG
Organism: Mya arenaria; assembly: GCF_026914265.1. Classification (NCBI taxonomy): domain Eukaryota; kingdom Metazoa; phylum Mollusca; class Bivalvia; order Myida; family Myidae; genus Mya; species Mya arenaria. Next base: position 46,499,955 of record NC_069122.1, read on the forward strand.
GCATTGCATCAAACCATTTATTTTGTATTTTCCTCAACCATTACTAAAGTGTTAGTAATTGTTTTTGAAATTAGTTAGCGTAAAGAAGAAGAATCTAATCTCTGTTTTTGTTATTTGTGTATTCATTTCAAGAGCTCAGCTTATGACAGAAACTCTGTATAAATTTTTTAATACATTCATTTGTCACGAGCTGCGGCCTCAATCTGAACATTTTAGGGCTAGTATTCATAAAACATCTTACCCGGTAAGTAATTTCTTATCTTAGATTTCCTAAATTTTTAAAGTCAAATTTTACCTGGTATTTAACTGGTATGATATTAGGAAGTGATTATATCGTATGATATTGAGTGTGTTACTTAACTTAAGAAAATCACTTAAGTTTGAGAATGACTTAAGATGTTATATGAATTCCATCCCTCAGGTGTCCCAATGACCAAAAGCCCTAAATATCAGGGGGCCCAATGCAACACCAAGTAAATTATTTATTATAAATACAATAATAAATAATTGCTGTAATAAAATTCCAAACATAAACCTTTTAATAACATTATAAATGATAATGTATAACAACATATAATTGTAATCCATTTTAAACAAAGATGCCAAACCAACATTGCATTTTTAATACTCATGATTTAATTGTAAATCCTGCACTAAATCCCGGAGGTACCCTTGCTTGACAAACATGTACATGTAAAGCAAGTACATGTGCTGATATCAGGTTAAAGCTGCACTTTCACAGAATTACGGTTTTGACATTTTATTATTTTTTGTCTTGGAATGAGCCAATTTTTGCGTAAATATCTGCAAACAGTACCAGCGATATAAGACCTCTGACAAAGGATCAGATCAAAAACTTTCATATTTATGTTAGAAAATAAATGGGTTTCTAACGATTTAAGAAAAATGCATAAAACATGAAAATCTGCAATCTGTTTTTTGTCAGCAGTCTTGTATCACTGGTTTCCTTTTTTGCATAAATTGGCTCGTTCCAAGACAAAAAAGTTGTCCCAACGTTAAATCTGTAAGAGTGCAGCTCAGTGAAGTTTTTGTTAATGTGTTGCACTGAGTCTCCTGAAATTCTAATTTTAATACTAATATCCCATTACCTTTTTCCTTTCCTCAGCATGCAATTTTCCTGGTGGTGGATGCAACTGGCATACCTTAGTCTCTGTATTATAATAAAATGGGCGGCCTGTCCAGTTTTCAGTGTACATTTCCCACGGTTTGCGCAATTTTTTCTTAAATTGACCATGTTCAATGGTTGGGGAGCTTGGCCTAGTCTGCTGCCTTTCCCTGATTTCTTTCTGCATCTCTTCAAGGTTAGCATAATCTCCGTCAGATGGAGTCTACAAGTTGGAAATTTGTTTTGTGAGATGAATAACCATTGTAATTCTCAGATTAATCCAGTATATGTTATTTCATGAATGATAAATACTTCATAAATAAGTTTTTTCGGAACATGTTATACCAAGCCATTAATGATTTAGGGGCACACTTCTTGATACTGGAAATTCCTGACCTATACTTCATGTTTTTTACAGAGAAATGACTGATTAACTTCTTTTAAACCTTGCTTTAATATGCAGTACATTAATATCAGTAGGTGAAATTAACACAAGCCCGCAAGCTTGTTAAATATCTTCCAGGCTTGACCAAATTGTTAATTTTATTTAACAGCTAGACCTAGGGCTTGTTAAAAATGTTGATGCCACGTAATAGTATAACAATATGGGCTTGTTCATCCAAAAGTCTAATTTTGAACTTTCTTGCCTCTTTTGGAAGTTCTTCTTCCAACATGGAATTTCATGAACCACAATCAACTAAGGATTTCTCCATTATTGTACAACATTAGTGATATAAATAAGGAGATAATTTGCTTCTAAAACATGCCTACTCGACAGACTAAATTGTATTCAGAGACAATTAATTTAATTAGAAACTTATTGAAATTGTGGCCTTTAATGTAACATTGACACCAGGTTCTGATATCTTCCAACCTATCATCTTTAGAAATATGATCTCAAGTATTGGAAGTTTTTGAACATCCAAGGATTCAATTTTGGACATTTAAGCCCAATTATACATAGTTATATAACCAACAGAAGCCCTTAAGTAAAGTCATGTAAAATAACTAGCATCAGTATGTTGATGGAGCTGGATTTAAGCAATAATAAATCATGATCCAGAGATTGTCAATTCTAAGTTTTCCATGTGGAATTGTTAGAGAGGGGGGATTTGATTACCGCTAACTATGCTACTACACTTTAAACAACATTCAAAATGACCATGCAGCAAAATAAACTCTTGGTTGTGACCATCCACCAACTGTCATGCAAAAGGAAACTAAATATATTTAGAAATATAAACCAAAAGCAACGAGGGCATTAAAATCTGAGGTACCTTTCTGTGAAAGAATAATTTAACCCATTTCATCTGTAAACAAAAAATCATTGGATTGAAATTGACAAATTTTTCAAAAGGCAATAAAACTTCTTTTTATAATTACATACATATTAAACCAGTCCATAATATAAGATGATCAACTTCATTCATATAGATAATATATTGTTTCAATTATTGTTATTATGTATTGAAACTGGTTTAACATAATAAATACATTATGTCACGGACCTATAAACCATGGATTGGCAACTCTCATCTGTGTAAATGCGATAATCTCAAACTCACACGCGCAGCAGGATTTCATTCCGAGATTTTACCGTGTGGTCATTTTCGAGACGTCCGCCATCGGCCGAATATATACATGTAGGTAAACATTAATTAAATTTGACTGAAATGCGCAGTTCTTTCATTTGAGTTGATAATAGTCCAATGGAATCTGATTAAAATCACAATTATTAATTATAATAAAATCTATAACAAACAAGGCATTATAAGCAGAGTTGGCAGAAATAACCGAAGATCGACATTAATCACGATCAGAGATTCGGTGGAATTTTCTGATATTTGCCGAGCGCGCGCTAAGGATTGTGGGTAAATTATTAATTCTTAACGTTTCACCGATATCGAGCAGTTGCCAGTCCATGGTTTATAGTTATGTGATTATGTGAACAAACTCTTATACATATAAAAACAAAATGCAAGCACATATAATATGACATATATAATCAGTTTCACGAAAAGAATGATGTATCTAGCTTACCAACATCTTGAAAAAAAACTTACAATAGAATACAAATACATGAAAATGAAATACCTGATTCTTTGATGGATCAGCTTGTGTGACCAAACCTTCTGAGGGAGTTATTCCGGCCTGTTCTCTATAATCAGCCAGGTTCACATAAGTGTCTTCTTCAACCATGTTTAAATTTGTTGGTCTATTTGCTGTATTTGTATTACCTACATCGTTCACTTTAAATGAAGAGGGATTATCATTTTCCTGACCATACAAACTAGGATCTACTTTCTTAACAACATTTTCATAATCCTCACTATCAGATTCCATGTTTTTTGATGATTTTTCTAAAGTAGCAGCACTGACACCACTAGCATTACTTAACCTTTTGCTATCTACATCGCCATTATTTTCCTTACAAGCTATTCTGGAAACTGGTGAGTAACCATCTCTGGCTGAAGTACTCACTTCCCCTAATACCTCCACATAAGTTGACGGCACATAGAAAGGACTCTCGGGTGAATCTGGTCGACAAACATGCCACCATTCTTTACCTTCAGTATTAAGGAGGTAATAGGTTTCACCAGCCCTCATATGAACTTCATCATTAAAGTCATCAGTGTAATCATAGTCATACAAGACTGTTACTCTCCGAAATTGGTCTTCAGTGAAACACGGTTTACTGGCCACTGTTTTTGACATTTTTTACAAATGTAGGTTTGCCCAATCATAAAAAATAAATGTAAAATATTTCATTGTGTATAGCAATGCTTCTAAGTAGCAGCTAGAAACGTGTTTATATCAAATATAGTATTTCTTTTCAACTTCCTGTATGCTGTCAAAACTGGGTGAAATGTCCTAATTTTGGGAACAACTTTACCCCCAATATGCACGTTCTTTCATATAAATTATATGCTAAATGACAGAGCCGGTGAGAAAATAGACGGTGTGGTTATAGTCTAAGCTGGTTTATTGTTGTATGTTGCTATCAATGGGGGGTTAATCGGTCGCTTAAAAACACTTAGAATACGGAAGTTTCATCTTCACTGCCCTGTTTACAACGGAAGTACCGAAAGGTTGATCAGTTATTTGACGGGACCCGGGACTGCCGGGACCCGGGACCCAAATTGACGTCTATCTCGAAGCTTGCCGGAGATGGCCGAGTTGTTACGCTTGGGGACCTTATATAGCTTGTTACTGCCGGGGTCGATTTTTTTTTTAAAAAAACGGGACTTTTGAGGCCGGGAGTTTATAGCCCGTTATTGCCGGGATTGCTGATTCAGAAAAGCCGGGACCGCTATAGCCGGGGCCTAGATGCTTAGCTGATGACTACCGTAATATTCATTAAGCATATTTAGTCATATCCTACTTCAAATCACATTATTTATGCAAAAAACTACCGAAACAAGCTCAGTAGTTAAAGGTTAAAACATTAACCCGGTTTAAAGGCACTGGGTAAAAACCAAAGACATAGAACATAAAAACAAAAAATCACAAACAAGAAACATAGAAAAACAGCACATAAATCCACAAACAGCACATTGCATACATACTATATACATGTATACTAAAATTCTAGGTATGTTTATCAAGGATTGTCAGGTACCGCCTTGGAACGGTCAGTAAAATATAAATTGACTGGGGGTTTTAGCCAGTTTAAGTGCACAATCCTAAATAAAGAAAAACGCACAAGGTAAATCTTATTAAAGTATGCATTAATTTGAGGAAACTTAACAATTTAACAAATAATAATAAAATTTTAGGTAAACCACAAGTATGATTAGAGATCCCAACTCTATCTGCAGACGGAGGAATACAATTCAAAGCACCTAATGCAAAAACTTTTCAAAGATACGATGCAGTCATTGTTTGACACTATGAGCATCACACACAATCTGCCTTACAAATTAAAAGGTTTTAAATTGTGTGATCATAGAATTTCATAATAAAAAGCATCATTGTACTCAAACTGGGAACAAATAAAGAAAACATTAAAAATAAAACCAATAAATGGTTTCAAGAGTCATGTGATATGAAACGTTAATAATTTCTAAAATGCATTTTTTTCCTTTGACGATTTTGACTTTTTTTTTCAATCATTTAATACTGGTCAAACTAACCACATTAAAAGAGAATTCTATGACACTGAAAACGAATTGAACTATAAGTAGAAACTAAAAATATTATGTGTGAGGCGCTCTACCAATCGCGAAGCTCTTTATGGTGATCTTGATCGAACAGTCAAGTCAATACACATATTTTTTTTACAAATTATCAAGTACTGGATAAGATATCCTAAAAATGATACTGATTTTATATTTAATGCCTTAAAATAAGAATTAAAGTCATGTTATAGATAACAGCCCATTAATATGATGTAACTATGAAGCTTCACAATTTTGATATAACTATGTTGACCATGCGGTTAAAGTGGATTTAAATATTTATGTTATATAACTATTTTAAAAATTATCACTTTTTTATTTATTATTAACTTCCAATCCAATACAATAGCTATGCTTATTGTTTATATGTATAAGTGAGACAATGAGATTATCTACTCGGAAAGTGTCAACCCTAATATATATGAATATGCTTATCGACTTTAGTGTTATAAAACAGAGTATATTAGATCATTATCATCATATGTCTTGAAACATATTTTGTCTTTTTAAACATACATTTCGAATAGAAAACTACCTATATAAATGCTGTACGAAATTACAAATAAGAGCCAAATATATAAAGCGATATAACTACTCTTGACCAACAAAGCAGAAGTTTATTAATCTAACAATTCAAATACATCTTTAATTAATTTATTAAAATTTATATATAAACCGGTCAATATGTTTCTATACAATGCAAACATATATAACAACTACACTGAACAAAATTTCTAAACGTCCACTAAATGAAAGTCATTTAATTGAAAACTACTCAATGTATCGAAATAAATTCCGATATAATGTGCGAACTTATATAAAAAATGTTTTGTTTAAACCAATGACGCATAATAATCAATTAATTTTAGGTTGCGCGGCTGTTTAATAGGCAACACTCGAGTATCCGTCAGCTGTTGGAGAAATTTAAAAGAACCAGAAGTGTTGCTGACATACACCGGAGGCCCAAACGCAGAGTTACAACTCGACACCAAGATAGATATATGGTTCTTTCTCACCTACGCAACCGTTTCACTCCGGCTCCGGGCCGTCGGTATTCGCGCCCGTCGACCACGGAAGGTTCATGTCCTTACTGCGAGACACAGAGCAGCACGGCTAGCATGGGCGAGACGGAATCTACGGTTGACTAGAGCTGACTGGGCTAATGCCATTTTTGTGGATGAAACCAGACTGAAGCTCCGTGGGTCAGACGGGCGCGTCCGCATTTACCGACGGAGGGGAGAGCGAAACAGGGAATGTTGTTTGATTGACGCATACCAGTTCGGTGGTGGTTCTGTGATGGTCCAGGCAGGAATTTCCATGCACACAAAGACTCCAATTGTCCCTATCCTTGGTAATTTAAATGCACTGAGGTATCAGAACGACATTATTCAACCTGAATTGATACCGCACATTCAAGCTAATCGAGGCATGATGTTGTTGCAAGACAATGCGCCTTGTCATGTTGCACGGGGAATTCAGAATATGCTGGCAACAAACAGCATTCGTGTTATAGATTTTCCGCCAAAAAGCCCAGATCTGAATCTCATAGAAAATGTGTGGGACTTGTTAAAGAGAAAAGTTAGGGCTTTGCCCCAACAACACAATACCGACGAACTCAGGCGTGATATTCGTCGGATGTGGAACATTATCCCACAGAACTACATACACAGATATGTGGTTTCAATGAGGTCAAGGTGCCTTGCAGTTATTGCTGTAAATGGTGGACACACACGATACTGAATTTAACACGTTCTCCAGAACAGTTCTTTGTGACTTTCGATTTAATGAGTGACTAACTTTAACATTGTTGTTTTTTTAAATAAATCAATAGTTCCAATGAAATTAAATTTTGTTAAAATGTTTTCAATAAATGCGTAAAACTGGTGTATTAAACAAGTTTTGTGATTTTGTTGTTTTATCCACATATTTTAATAGAAAATTGAGTGGACGTTTAGAAATTTTGTTTAGTGTATATATCCTCTCCCTTCTTATCCTTGATATCGTTTTCCTCTTCTGTTATAATAATTTGTTGCCATACTATAGTAAACAATATTTAGTTGAGTTTTAAAGTTATCGACGTTACTAAAAATGATGAAGCGCAAACATTGACACATACATTACCAGTATTGGTGCACATTAAACATGTATGGACTGTGTCACATCAATACACAGAGGTGACAGTGTCATGTAACAAATGAGTGCATCCTTTTAATCATCTGTTAATGCCTACAATGCTTCTCCGTCAACACAACACTTTTTTGCAACGTACGAAGTTTCTTTTTCTATTTGCTAGTGTTACATTGATTTTTAAAATGAATATTTACAATGCGAAAACATAAATATATCTCATTATCAGAGACATCGACTTATATTAGATATGCAATCTAATGCATTTATTCGCATTTAATAACATCACAATGTCAAATAATAAATATTAACAACAACAAATAAAGTTCGATTTTA